>NC_134870.1:54096049-54437049 GCF_049852395.1 Peromyscus maniculatus bairdii
TCCTGTCAATCTAGTATGTATGCATTTCTTACTTCCAAAATAATTTTAATTTGGAGTTCAATAATTTTTTTTTTTTTTTTTTTTGTTTTTTTTGTTTTTTCGAGACAGGGTTTCTCTGTGTAGCTTTGCGCCTTTCCTGGAACTCACTTGGTAGCCCAGGCTGGCCTCGAACTCACAGAGATCCGCCTGCCTCTGCCTCCCGAGTGCTGGGATTAAAGGCGTGCGCCACCACCGCCCGGCTGGAGTTCAATAATTTAATGTGAGTTGTGCAAAAAGTAAAAAGCCAAAAGGGAAAAAAATGCTTTTGAAAGACATACATTTAGGACTGGGTTACTAATCTTTTCATACCTCAAAGACTTTCCATGGTTATCTCCTAATAGTTTTGAAGCATTCCTCTTTTTGCCCTGTATGATTAGGCCCATCTCATAATTCGTGTGAACTGAAGAGATTGTAAACAGCAGCAGTGTGCACTAGGCAGCAGACCTGACTGGAATAATTCCTGTCACCATGCTCCATCGCTGTCTCTTTATAACCTACCTTATTTGAATATAGTATGCTTAGTTTTGCTAGATTTCCAAAATCTAGGAAAAGCATCTTTATGCTGCTCGTCCTCATGGGAGATGGTAAACAGACTAGCATCCTCTTCCAGGTGTGCTTGAGTGGGTGGGTGTCACTGTACAGGCCCTGCACAGATTACAGGTCTGATGCAAAACACTAGCAAAAGTTTTTATTTCCCCCTAAGTCACCTGCATAGTTGTCTGGCTTACCAGGTCGTTATCTTTAATTGTATTGAGATGATGAATAAAGCTGTTATTTTTATTTAAAGAGAAAATTGGTATTTCAAAGATGGCATCAATGTTGTATTTACCTTTAGATCTGACCAGAAACATTAGTGCTTATTGGAGCAAATTTACACTTTTTAAAAATAGATTTGGCAGTACTCAAAAGTTACTTTAGACTATTGTATGGCCCATGTTATTCAATAAAACCTTGAAGGAGGTCAGTTTTACTCATAGACACCGTAAACAAACAAACAAACAAAATCATGAGTGCATTGTGGATCATCATTGCAGCTCAGTTTTAAAACAATAGGGGTTTACACAGTTGTACACCTCCTGCCCTTAATTAAGAACAGGTGTGCAGGTTTTATGTCGGTTCTTCTGTGTGGAGTCTCAGAAGGAGCATTTGTTCCACATGTACACATTTTATTTTTCTACCTGCATTAAGTCTTTGTTCTTAGACATGGAAAACTTAGTGTTTACAACAAGAATTGTTTTCCAGAACTCTAGTACCCTCCCTATGAAAGTGGAAGTCTGCATGAATATGCTAGAATCATCTAGTGTTTAGTTATTATATAGTAAGTGAAGTCAGTCTTCAGAACACATTTAATATATTGAATTTGTAAATATGCAGAGTATGGTATTTGTGTATGGAATCTGTGCATTATCATATTTTTCCAGCTTTTTTGGTGAGTAAAATATTAATATGTTGTTAATGGAAATTAGATGATTGCTAATTGAAGGACGATAATTATGAAAATAAAACCTAAGACTATATGAATGCTTTTAGTTTTATTTGCTTGTTCATTCTCTTCAAAGATACATTTTCTTAATTACTTACATTATTTTAGTTATCTTTTAGAAGAACAACAGTATTTTATGTCTTCAATTGGTTTTTGCTCTTTAGGAGCCTTGTGGGAGTTACTGTATATTAGTTGAGCCTTTAAAAATATCGGTCCTTTATCTCCTAGCATATTGCTATAAGGACTGCTGCCTGGGGAGGTTGAAGACTATTAAATATATCATCCAAAAGAAGAGTTCACCACAGGGTCAGATGAGGTGAATGGGAAGGGTTTTGCAGTTAGACTTAATTAGAATGCAAGTTTCTAATCAAGTTTCACCTACAATCAATGAGACACTTGCTATTCAGCATTATCCCCAGCTCCGAGTGGAAATTGATAATATAATTTGATATTTCAGTTTAGGACAAGTTGTAGTAAAAAGAACTAATCCAGAGAGATTCTTGGACTCTGCTTTTGTGTTTCTCAGGATTCAGTGAAGTGTTCAAGTTGCTCTTTGGTCACTAAAGCATTTGTAGTCCCATGAAGTGGCTGAAAGATAATGGATGGTCATTGTTCTTATGTGGCTAGTACCAGTAAGTGTCACAGACTGACTGTGACTTGATGATTTAAAGACATACTGACTTGAAAGAAAAAAAAAAAAAAAGACAAATACTGATTTTAAAAATGGGAAGCAGTCCTCCAAAACATGTGCACGCGTGATTTGAGTGTATAACTGGCAGAACTTTCAGACTGAAAGAATTTAGATGGATTCTTATATTCCAGATGTTAGAATTGGAGAGTTACATATACAGATTTAATTATAAAGTTTAAGGTTTAAGCCTTTCATTTTGTATCCCCAAATATCAGTGGATCTAAGGTGTAGTCTTAAAACTCAAGTTTCAAATCAGTAAACACCTAACTAACCTGTGACATTAACACCTCCACCTCACATGTAGGAAATTTGAGATGCCAGATTTTCAAAACCTGAGCTTAAATTCTCAAGGATAGATCATCAAAATGATTACAAAGTCCATTCCCGACACTAGAAAGCAATATTAGCATTGAACTTGACCTGCTTTATCAATATGAAATGCATATTTTTGTACCTATTTAGGTTTAAGTCATTAAATTTAGCCAAATACGAAGAATGCACACCCTTGTGAGTTTAAGAATGCTGCTGGGCAGACAACAGTCAGAGATGAGGGTGTGGCACCTCCTGTGGGAGCCGCTGCAGGCTGACTGCACATCCTCATGGGAACACAGGACCTTTGGTCACTTGTACTTTCGGGCCACACGTCGACAGGGAATACCAAACCCCAGGGGGTCCAGAGAGGAAGCTGATATAATTCCCTTCAGAAGTGAGGTGGATTAAAATGAATAGGCCTCAAGGCCATGGGAGGGAGAACATTAAACAAATAATTCAATAAATGGTAAGCCATATATGATGGGACCTTAACGGGAAGGAGAGCTTCCATTTAAAACCTGGAGGGGAGCTTCTTTGAGAAAATAAAAGACAGGGAGAGAAAGAATGACTTGAGAGGGATGGCAGAGGGGTGGGAAGGCCCGAGGAGCCTCTTCAGAGAGCAGCCCCGAGAGTCCCTCCCCAAGCAGATCCCCCTGAGGAACCTCTGGATCAATCCTCAGAACCAAGGGAAGATTTGACTGTTATAAAGCCTTTGAGAGATGGCAGGAAGCTTCCTGTCACATACGTGGTTTAGTTCTACTTAGCATATATTACATGGTGGACTGATGTGCTGTTTAGGGGCTGATCTAAGACCACAGCATAGACAGCTGCTTAATTCTCGGAGAGCTATGGGAAAGATATGGCTCGATCTCCAGGTTGCAGTATTCAGCCTTTTAAAAGTGAACGCTGTCTTTTTAGAGTTAGACCCCAGTTCTAACTTCAGTTTCAGAGTGCATTGGGCCATGGTGTATTAATACCTTTTCCCTTAGGTTTTTTTGTTTATATTTTCTATAATCAATGCTGTGTAGTTAAATTTGGAAGAACAAGGTTCTGTACAGAACAGATGGCAATTTCTCAATACATAGTTTGAAATAGCTTTATTGCCTAGCTGTTTTTTGCATCTTTTCATACTTAATGAATTTTAAGTAGTCATTGATAAACTCAATCCAGTAGGCACTGCGTTGATCTACTTATAGAACAGCTGCCCCACCATGTGATAGTCACATTTTATCACATTTTATGAAGGCAGGCTTCATTAAAAAAAAAAATACACCATCAGGAGGGGACCATGTTATTCTGCAGTAATAATTCCCAACTCCGGTTTAATGTGATCAAGATTCTTATTCATGCCATGTGTCTGCCACAGGTCACCTGGGAGTTCTGCTCTTGAGGCAGGGCAAGTGAACACTGTGAGTCATAGGGCCAAAGAAATGGGAACCTGAAATACATCTTGTACCAGCAGCAAGTTGTTTCAGAAGTGAGACACCTGTGGTTGTTTGTATGTGAATGCCCCCCATAGGCTCATACATTTGAATACTTGGTCTTCGGTTGGTGGCTCTTTAGGGAGGAGAAGGAGGTGTGGCATTGCTGGAGGAAGTATGTCACCTGGGGCAGGGTATCTCGAGTTAGCGCTCTCTGCTTCCTGTTTGTGGATCAGGATATGAACTCTCAGCTGTTCTTGCTCCCATGCCTTTGCTCCACCATCATGGACTCTAGCCCTCTGAAACTGTCAGCTCAATTAAACGCTTCCTTTTATAAGTAGTCACGGTGCCTTATCACAGCAATAGAAAAGAAACTAAGATGCACCTGAATTGCATCCCTCATCTGATCAGGAAGGGCCAGTGGTCAACTGGCTGTGAGCATAGAAAGGAGAGCCAGTATAGTAAGGACTACACAATCTACCAGGGTCTTGAAGCATGTGTGATCAATTAGAGTTGATCTTTCCTAACCCTCATGGAATTTTACTGCAACAGAGTGATTCTACACGTCCTCATGTTTACTCATTCTTTTATCCCCATTTTATCCCCATTTTAGGTGACTAGACAGATCCAGGGGAATTGATATTCTGAATGTTTCAGTGATAATGTAGCAGTATGGTGTTAGAACATGGGCCTGCCCCTTTAAGACAGCGGTCTGTCTGAAGATTCAGATCCCACAGTCTGAAGAGATCAGGCCACTCCTCTCTGAAGCTCACCTTTGGTGAGAGTAGGAAGCTATTCCATGGATTCTGCAGCTCCTAACTTATGGCCCTAACCTTACCTGGCTCTTCCATGCTCTTCCATACAACATTTGCTTGTATGCTATGTTGAACTAAAATCATGTAATCATGTGATATAAAACCTATAACCCCTGAAAGATTATAATAGTCAAGTACACCCTTTGGGGATTTCTCTGAAGGTCATAGTGGTATTTTTTTCTTTTTCCTTTTTTTAAAGGAGTCTGTCTCCCGGCCCTCCCCCATTGTCACGTTTAATGCAGTTCCTCTCCAGGTTTTAAGGGGAGCCTTCCTGTCCCTTTAAGGCCTCGTTTATGTTTGTAGATTTTCCTCTTTTCTGTCTAATGCATCCCCTCTTAACTTGAGGCCTGATCCTGGTTTCAAGGCCACCTTTTCCTAATAAATCTCATTTCCTGATGTCAGCTTTTACATCTCCAAACCTGCCACTCTGGTTTTCTAACAAAGCATGGGACCTGAAGGTTAAAAGTTTCCTGGGCCAGCCTGGTCTATATAGTGAGTTCCAGGCCAGCCAAGGCTCTATAGTGAGACTATAATGAGACACGGCTTTAAACAATAAACAAAATTTCCTGGGAGAGTCCACGCTGAGACAGATCACATAGCCATGTTGTGTGATATTTTGATCGCATTCTGACAGTAACATTTGCTTTGAGTCAGAGGGCAGAGCTAGCCACTAACTGACCAAAATTAACCATAGAGGTCTTGAAGGACTGAGGACAGATAGGAGACAGGAAGTAGTAAAGTAGGGCTGAGAGAGAGAGAGAGAGAGAGAGAGAGAGAGAGAGAGAGAGAGAGAGAGAGAGAGAGAGAGAGAGAGAGAGAGAGAGAGAACCTCAAGCCTTTTGGACTGAGGAACGGAAGAGAGAGGAGGTCACTGGTAGCTTCTCCGCTGCTTCTCTGATCATTCCGGTGCTTATCCCGATATCTGACTCCCAATTTTTTATTGATAAAGAATAGATAAATGCTTTACAGCCACACGGGCAGTGGAGTGTCTGGGAAGAAAGCTTTCGAATAGCAGTGATTCATAGCTAAACACACACATTCCCTGGCTTTTACTTCAGTTATGCCTACCTCTCGTCCCTGCTCTGACTGCTTCCTTATTTAAATGTCAGGCTCATGTGAGTGCCCTGAAGAGGGTCCCTGGGCCCTTGTATCTTCCTCTTCCCAGCGCTCACCTTCAGGAAATCTCTTTAGTGTTTTCCCATCACTTGTCTCTTTACTCAATGAACTGCAGTGGTCAGCTGAGCCTTTGGAACTCCTGGAGCCAGAAATTTACCAAGAACTCTGGTAACACAGAAGTTTCTACAAGGTGACATCGCCAATGCTGTCTTCTTGTTCGCTATCATCTATGTGAAATAAAGAACCACTTGGTTCTTTATTTATTTATTCATGAGAACCACTTGGAGTTGGAGCTTTGGGTTTCATTCTTAAAAAGGAATGTGAACAGTCAGTCGTTAAGAGCAGCACAACCCATGAGTGTGGGTACCCTTCCCTCAGGGTCTGTGCCTCAGTCCTTCCCTTTCCTGGACTGCTGTCTGCATTCTTGGATGCTCTGGTTCCTTGGATGCGGGCATCTGCCTGCCTTAGATCACAGCTGGTACAATGGTAACAGTCCACCAGCTCGTTCCTTTCTTTCTGGAAAGTAAACTTCCTTTCAGTGGGTGGTGGGGTCCCTGAAGTCATGCTCCAACTGTGTCCCCGACCCTGTAGGTCACTCCCACGGTTGTATCATCCCTATAGGCTTCTGGTTATCTGAGAATTAGGTTCTCCACCCTGCAGAAATGTGGGATGTGCTCAGACTATTCCGGTTGAGCCTGACTGGAGAGTGGGACAGAGCTTCAGGAAGTCCACAGCAGTCTCACTAGTCACTGGCAGGTGGCCTTAAGGTTACCTCCCTGTCACAGGGGTTCTGTAAACTGTCCTTAAACCATCAACCCATTCCCCTGCGTTCTCTGTGTGATTGCTCTTCTCTTGGGCACATGCTAGTGTCTCTGCCACCCACCCCTAGTCACCCCGAGTCATTTATTCATAAGCGGCACCTGTGTGTGTGTAGCTTGAGTTTTTCAGGTCTTTGCATCACATGTTACTTTGGCAGGCCGCTGGTTTTCAAGAGATGGCACCCACAGATAGCCTCAGTAAAGGGCTTTCTTCCACCTAGTAGAAGGCAGGTTGTTCACTCTGCTCCTTCCTCTGCTGTCTTACGACCTCGACTCAGAACTTTGTAATGTATCTCCCTGCCTCCTCCTACTGGCTCGAGTTTGTGCCCAGGAGGCCTTGCCTTGAAACAGGCAGCTCATAATTTTATCACCTGAGAATGACTTTGGAATGGGATAAACACCTTGATTTGTTGTTTATTTCCAGATCCCTTTGGGGGGGCGGGTGTAATACATAATTTAGGCTTTTGAAGGAAAATAGACCTTTTGTGCTCTAGGATCAGAAAACTTCAAACCACAAGATGGAGCTGCTGAGCAAATATTATCAGGATCACTTTCACCTGGAAAGATTCCAAACCCGCTGTAATGGACCCTAAGGACAAACCAAGAGGGGCACATGCTTTTTGGATGCTCACTTGCAACCTCTTCCTCACATGTTGCTGCTGCTGTCCGTGGAAGGACAGTCACTAAAGCCAACCAGAAGTTTTGAAGATCTTAACAATTGACATCCATGAAGACCCTATTTTGATACAGGGCTGCTTTCTGAGGTTCCATATCCTGGGGGTGTTGTCTGGACGTGGCCTATGAGTCAGAAAGCCACCCTGTGCAGGAGGTTCATATGGGTGGCTGCCGGGCAGCAAACACCTGAGAGGGAGTGAGGAGGCAGAGGAGAGGGGGCGCCTCTGAGCACGGGGCAGTGAAGCATATTAGCACACTTGAAATGATTTGAATTTTCTATGCCACGGACATCACAGGTGACAACGTAAGGTTTATTATGAGCTTTGTGCACCATCCCATGAGAGAGCATCGTGGCATAGTTACTCCAGCGCTGTTGACTTTAAATATGTTTATTATTGCCCACAGGGTAAGGAAACGCTAATGTCCTTGCATCTTGCATTGAGAGAAACATGATAAATATTGCCTCAGATTTTATAAACTTTTTTCTAACCAACAATGAGATGTTATTCGTAAGAAAAGGACTTTAAATGACCAAAAACTAAATTTGGGCCAAAGACTGAGGTATAGATTCTCTTTTTATACACATTGAAAAGTCAATTTAGTTCTTACAATACGGGACACTTTATGAGCTTGTGTGGCATCTTTGCACAGGACTGTGCTAAACTCTGCCTTGTTCTCGTTTTAATACAGGAGCCGTAGAAAGAAGTGTAAGTGTGTACTCTGTCTCTAGAAAAGTGTCAAAACGCTGTCCTCTTATGAAAAGATCAGAAAGTATGAAACGTATGCCATTGTAATGAAGTAAGTCAATTTAAAGTCTTTTCTCTGGATTTTATGACTTTTTATAGTATTTACCAGCTTTTTTAAATGTCCAAATGTGGTTTCTTTTCTCCTGACTGAAATAATATGCTTCATATCTAATTTGTATTCTTGCTTTCCTAGTTTTCATGAAGAAGGATATTGTTCAACTTGTATGAGCTTCAGGTCCTCCAGAAGCAAGACCTGTGCTGCTCTCTGGACCTGTAGCTTTCCACCCTGCATAGAGGTCCGGAAAGACCTGCTAGGTGTAAATGTGGGAGCTCAGGAGGTCTACTAGAGGCCTGGGCAGGAAGAGCCAGGCTTCCCTGGGAGCCTAGGGCCAGCAAGGATCTAGAGCAGAGCTATATGTGGAAACATCAAGGCTACCTGAAGCTCCCAGCATACACCTGCACTGGAGCCAAACCATGGACCTTGGTCTTGTGTACACTTTGTTTCCGAGTGTGAAGTAGGAAAGAAAAGCAGGCATGACCTACCATCCCAAATGAGACTTTAAAAAACCCAGATGCATATGTCAAACATCTGCAGTTTCAAGAGATGGGGTCAGGCAGTGGCTTCCCAGAACATGGAGAGAACAGTTCTGTGAGGACTGGGGCCTCCAGGGGAGATCAGGGCAACTGTCCCTTACACACTTGTACCTCCAGGACAAGAATGGATCTCTGACACCTTTTGGGACCATTTGTCCATATTGGTTCACCAGGAGAGAAAAGCCAGCATGTGGCTGCAAAACTAGGCAAAGACCAACAGGATTCTGCACTTTGTTCCCTGCCTGGGCCCCCAGCATATGCAGGCCCAGAGGTCAGTGTACCCCCCCACCATCTTGGTTTAGTGGAGAACTGGGTGTGGCAAGTTGGGTGGGGCTGCATCCCTCAGGAACCACTGGCACTCTGCCATGGACTTTTCAGTAAGGTCAAGAACAAGGAGACTCTGAGGGTGGAGGACAAGTGCATAGGTTCCCTATGGAATCTACTTTTAAAAAGGAACTACTTGTTTTAAATAAGATAAGTAATGAAAATTTTTTGGTCTGAGTTTATCAGATGTTACTGGACTGGACATTGTTAATATATATAATGGAGTTTTTTGTCTGGATCTGTCAAATGTTAATGGACTAGACATTGTTAATGTAATCTTGACTGTATATTGCATATACTTATTGAAGATAGTTTTTCTTGTATTAGTTATAAGCTTTTTTAAATTTTAGACAAAAAGAGAGGAAATGTGGTGGTATTGTGTTCCCCAAAATATTGTATACTCTAATAAATTTATCTGGGGTCAGAGAACAGACAGCCACTAGATACAAAGGCTAGAAAATGGTGACACTCACACCTTTAATCCTAGCATTCCAGAGATAGAAATCCCTCTGGATCTCTATGAGTTCAAGGCCACATTGGAAATAGCCAAGCATGGTGACACACACCTTTAATCCCAGAAAGCCAGCCTTTAATCCCAGGGAGTGGTGGTAGAAAGCAGAAAGATATATAAGGCGTGAGGACCAGAAACTAGAAGCATTTGGCTGGTTAAGCATTTGGCCTGGTTAAGCTTCAGGCTTTTGAGCAGTAATTCAGCTGAGACCCATTCCGGATGAGGACTCGGAGGCCTCCAGTCTGAGGAGACAAGACCAGCTGAGGATCCAGCAAGGTGAGATAGCTGTGGCTTGTTCTGTCTCTCTGATCTACCAGCATTGACCCCAATAACTCGCCTCGGGTTTGATTTTATTAATAAGAACTTTTAAGATTCCTGCTACAGTTCCCTATACCTGCAGTTCACTCTCTGTCCCCACATTCCATGTCCTTGCCCAAGCCAGGTGGCCTATGCATATTCCCTCTGGAAGATGCCCCTCAGCACCCAGGGCTATAGGGACCCCTGGGCACTTGGCCCTAACCGTTCCCTTTTCTCTCCCTGGGATGCAGTGCTACTATAGTAAGATACAAGCTGAAGCTCTGCAGAGACAAAAGGATCTGCCTCATACCCAGCCATCTGCCGTACGAGAGGAGTCAATGAACGAGTTATCTCCAGCCCCACCTGCATCTGTTTGGCTAGTGTCTTAATCATGCCGGCTGTCTGACCCGCCTCCAGCAGGACCAGCACCATATAGACAGCACTCGGGCTTCTCTGTTGGGTAGTGGGTCCTGTGCATAGAGACCCTTACAGCCCTTATTGCCCCCCCCCCCCCCCCCCCCCCCCCCCGCACACTCAGGGGCCTAGAAGATGTACTTCTCAGCTTGATGGCTTGGTTGATCCCAATCATGTTTAACCTTGGCACACGAGGCTACTGCTGCTGCAAAAGCTTTTATAGGAGCGTGTGGAGGAAGGCAGGGAAAGGATGAGTGATGTCATTATCTTATCATCTCAAAAAATAAAAGAACTAATTTTTTTAAAAAAAGCAAATCCAAAAAAGTAGTGCTAGGGGAAAAAAATAAAGGAAGGAAGAAAGAACTTTTGGAGCTGGGAGGTTGGCCTAGCGGGTCATTGGGGAAGTGCATGTGTGCAGGCGCGAGGACGTAAGTTCACATTCTAGCACTTGCATTTAGAAGAAGATATGGGCATGGCCACCCGCATATGCCTGTACCCCCAGTGTTATCAGAAGCAGAGACAGGAGGGTCACTGAGGATGCTGGCCACCAGCCTAGATCCAGGCTCAATGCTGTCTCATCAGATTAAGAAGAGAAGAATAGACCAGGACACAGACACCTAACATTCCCTTCTGGCCTCTATATGTATAAGCATGTGCACCTGCACATACACCATCACACACACACACACACACACACACACACACACACACACACACACCAAAACATAAGCATTTCCATCCTCACTAGAAGAATACAGATCCATGCAATGGTGACCCCCTCTCCTCATTTCCCTGCCATAGCTACTATTTACCAATATATAAGGATATTGAGGGAGGCAAGATGAGCAAGTCTAATTCTGAACATCTGCATCACCAGGTTTATATATAATTAAACTTTGAGTTTATCCCAGACATCAATCTCCTCTGCTTTCCAGGATGGCAAACCTATCAGCAAGGGCTTACAGGGGTGGCTGTGAAAGATGCTGGTGGTTAGAGCCCCCCTGAAGCCAGGTATGAGGTTCTCCCCATCTCTGCTTCGGCCAGTGGTACCCATGAGGAAGCGCAGTTTCAGGACCTTCTGTTCCTTCAGCCGCTTCCCATATTTCAGCCAGTACACGGATAGGTGGCATGAAGTCTGCACCCGAGGAACTCATGATCTGGTGGAGGCTGAGTTCGAACTTGTGGAAACAGCTCCTCCTCAGCACTCTCTTGCTTTGAGATATAAATGACACCACATGTCCAAGCCAGCATGACCTCAGGAGCTAAACCTTAGGACTTTCTTCAACTATTCTTGCACCCTACCATTATTTCTGTTCATTTCAAAACTGTCAAAACAGCTCTGGGTTCTCCATCGCGGCAGCTGGCTTCCATGGTCCGTCATTGCCTTGCCTTTTGGTACTTACATCCTCACAGATTCCTTTCAGTGAATATGGCAGACCCATGGACCCCATAGGAGACCTCTGAAGGAACTTCCCTGTCTGCTGGGGCAAGGTGACCAGGAGCATTTCTGCTCTAGCCTTAGTTCCTAGGGTTCGTGAGCCACCACTTGGCCAAGACACTTACGTTTCTTCCTGGAGATAATGTTCTGAGGGAGAGCAGCCGCTGGCTCCGCCACAGCCCATGCTTGCTGCTTGCTGTGTGAACGAGTGAGGCCTGCATCTGCAATGGGGTCTTCAGGCCTGAAGCTCCAGAGAGTCCATCAGAAACTCCGAACCAGGACCACCCACCAAGCTGACCAAGCTAAGTTCTTGAACCACGAGCACGGGGAGAATCGATGGTGTCTTAAGATCCCTCCCTCTGGAGTGATTTGCTCCATCGAATCCTGTAACCAGCACATGTTTTATGTGCTACTCCAAATGGTGTCTGATTTTGGTCCCTAAAATAGCGTCACTTTGGGACTCGGCTTCTCACAAATTACCCAGTAAAAACAATTCGCTCGGCTCCTACTCTACCCACTCCCTACTTTGAGGCACAGGCTCAAAGGGTCAGAAGCAAGGTCGTTGTCCCATCCCCTGAGTAGACTATAGGCACTTCCTTTCCTAGACTCCAATAACCCATTTTGCCCCAATAACACCAGGTCTGATGAGTGAGACCTTCTCCCACCCTAGAGAATGACTGGTAAGTGGGCTAACCATGTGGTCCTCCAGCCTCTCAAGCATGTAAAGCAAAGGTGCTTCTTAATGACACAATTCTGCAGTAATTCTACCTTTCAGGAGAGAGCTCCTCACTTCCACCCTTTCGACCTTCATCTAACCTTAAACATAGAAGTGCTATCTGGCGGCTTCACACTGTCTCGTGCTCGAGGGGAAACAAATCATGCAGGAATAGGTGACAGTATTGGCCTTGGGATCCAGTCTGGGTTTCCATGGGATGTAACATTTACGACACAAGCATGGGAAGTGTGTTTGTATGGCAGCCCGAGAGGGAGGACATCTTCCCATGGCGTTAGGAAAGACCTGGAGGCAGATAACTCCAATCTAATTCACTAGGGCTAGGGAGAACTCCCTATAGAAACAGGTGAGTGTTTTCTAAAACTCCACAGAAAGATGCTGAATGAGTTTAGCAAGGGAAGATGCCATGCGTCTGAGCTCGCAGTCCTGAAGAAGGCCTGTCAAGATCTGCTCCTGCGTTCTCACTTATTTCAGAGCCATAGCACTATTCCACACCCGGGTTGGTCTGACTTCTTTTGTTCATAGAAAGAGAACAAAATTCCGTTTGTTCATAGAGGTTCAACCACATAGCATACCATCTGTTTTCATTGCATCTTCCCCAGAAAGGGCTTTCTTATGTGTGTGGCCTCATCCTTCTTTATTCTGATTAGAGGAAGAGACAACCAGGCTCCACCCTCTCTGTCTGGTCACTGAGGAGCAGGCTCCACCCTCCCTCTCCTACAGCTCCTCTTTGGGAAGAAAGAAAAGAAGATAGCCTTCAACAGAAACAACTCAAACTTCAGGTGATAAAGCCGAAACAGATGACGGGAGGCTGAGAGGAAGGTAATTCCACTGGTGGTGCCTGTTCTCTTTCCCTGGGGGGATAGGCAGTAACGCCACGTTTTCTTGGTCTGAAACAGGAGGCTTTCTTTTAACTACACTGTGGTGGTTAATCGTGGCTGTCAGCTTGACTGGGTTAGGAACCAATTAAGAGATAAGCTATGGGCACACCTGTGGTGTGGATTTCTATGATCAAGTTATTTGAAGTGGGAAGACCCACCTGAAAATGTGGGTGGCATCTTCCTGTGCCACCCCAGATCAAAGGAGGTCTGAGGGAAAAGCTTTGCTTTTTAACCTATTGCTTACATGTCTTACTGGTGAGTTCATCTACCTTAACGCTGCCACTGCTGCCACATGCTCTTGCTGACTGATATCAAAGCCCATTTTTCTTCAGGCTTCAGTGTGACTTAAGAATAGCAGCTCTCCAGAGATCCTTCAGGCCCTCAGCACCAGGGTGGGACTGCTAGCACATCCATGCTTATAGGCTGAGAAGCTCCCAAATTCTCAGCCTGTCCCGTGTGAAGACAGCCACTGTTGGGGTCTCCAGACAGCACTATTTAAGCCAATCTAATAAATCCCCTTTCAATCTATATTCATTCTTTTAGTCTGTTTCTCTAGGGAACCCTGACTAATCTGTGAATCTGGAGAATAATGGCCATTTTGCCTTTGGTTTGTACATAACTTTGTCAAAACAACACATTCCATTCAGTATGAATACCGGCATGCCACTTTATTCAAGGAAGACATGTAATAGTGATGAAGGTTTTAGAGAACAATTTCAACCCTCATCAGCACCCAGGCAAGTGTAATACACACATTCCATGTGGAGCTTATAATACAATACTTTCTAGGAGAGGTTTTAGCCAAGTGGGTATTTATGCAAGGTGTTTTGATCAAGTACATCTCTGTATCTATGTGGTTGACTTTAATTTTTATCAATAATCTATCCTACACAAAAGAATTGCTGTTTGGGAATAGCCTGGCAAGATATACCCACTGCTACAACAGTGGCATGAATCTTATGGGAGTCACCCACCACTTACTTTCTGATTGGATTTAAGGACCATTCCACAAGATGGAGCTTATGCCTGGTACTTTTTGTTAACTGAGCCAAAAACCTATAACTAGTGAGGTCACAGGCCCTAAGGGAGAACTCAAAAATATTACTCTGATAAATGTGCATTTATTAAACTGACCCCTAAAGTTCTTATCTTTATACCCCTAGATTAGTGCAGCTCTCAACCTTCATCAAAGATGCTTCTCTTTGCACATAGATGAAGATGAATATTGATATCCAGTACTGGAATAGGGCCTCTCATTCTACCACTGAGCCCTATTTTGAAGCTTCTTCTTCTTCTTCTTCTTTTTTTTTTTTACTTTGAGAGTTAGACAGAGTCTAACTATGTTGCCCAGGAAAGCAGTGAACTCACTCTGAACTGGAATATAGTCTTCTGTTCGATGCCAGGGTTAAAGACTGTGTAGAGGACTTCTGGACAGGCCAAGGGCATACAGCCTAGCGCCCAAGGTATCACCATTCCCTATGCCCCATTCTTCCCTCTAAAACCTATATCCCACACCATGACATACAGAACTACCCCATGTGCAGGAGGGGAATACAGTTGCATAGACCGTTAGCAGGTATCAGGCTGGGCCACACATGCAGCAACCTTTGGGGACGAGCAGGGTTATATGCATTCTCATTAGTGGATGAAGGCAGGAACTAGGCATGTCTGAAGGGACTGCTGGGTTTGTGAACTCTCATGGGTGGCCCACTTGGCGAGCTGCTAATTCTAGTTGCCTGGTGTCATCGGAGAGTTCTGCGACTAAGTGACTTGATTTTTATGGCTGCAATGACTGATTATAACAGTTTATGTTGTCAGGCCAAGGCACGCTGTAGAACAAACCTGTACTACTCTGTTCTCCAGAAAATACTAGAAATTATTTGAGATCTGCTACTTAAAAAGTTCCATATCAACTATCATTGCTTCCCCTTTGTGAATTTCTTTGTTTCCTGTTAATATTGTCCACGCAGAGCACCCAAGGGACAAAGGAAATTAACAAGAAGTACGTTCTTACCTTATTTTTAATTCTTGGTATGCTATATGGAAAACAACTACTTTCCTCTTCCACAAAAAGCACAAACAGATAGATAATGAATACATAAATAGAACACTCCTCAGGTGACTTTGCAAGATGTGCTTTATTTTAAGTCGGTCCCGAACCCAAAGTACACAGGAGTGGTTTTTGACAGAGTCTAGCCCATTCAATGGTTCTTCTCAGAAACTTTATTTGTAATATTGAATGAAAACTATATTTCAATCATAAATTTTCATGCTACATTGCTAATTCATGAAGAGGTTGTGTTTCCAATGATAATAATTTAAGAAAAGGCCATTTTTTATTTTCCCCAAGCTCAATATACATATTTCTTTCATAATAATGAACTTAAAAAAACCCGTCTTAGATGTAAAAATGTGAATTGGAATATGTAAACTCTGATATGCCTGAAAAACAGCAAGGAAAACGTCATCCTGGAAAGACCACTGCCTTAAATCACGGAAAAATGGGAGAAAGCATGTGAGGGGGTGGGGTGGGGGGAGGCAGAAGAGCCCTGTGGCCTTTGTCACTGGAGTTACAAAGCCGAGGTGTCCCCATCAGGCTGGGCTGACCACTGTTGTCCTTCTGTTTCCTGTAAACAGGAGCCATCTGAAGCAGAATGGTCACCGCTACCTGGGGGTGGTTACCACCCGACCTCAAAGCAGGAGTCCACGTAGTTGCTTTGCTGAGTGTTTTTTTTTTTTTTTTTTTTTCCTGAGAAGTCACTGGTGTTCAATAGAAAGATTTCTTACTAGTCTTCAGTTGAAATAAGGCAGTAGGAGTATCACTAATGTTATCTTTTTGCTTAGAATGAGGCTTGACCATCTACCACCATCTTCTGGGTCATGGTCCGTCTCTCCTCTGGAAAACATGGGCAGTGCTGCTGCCTCCTATTGCTGCTGCCCTTCTGGAGTGTGCTGAGGGCTCATGGGGGTCTCTGCTCAGCAGTGCCCCCAGCGGTGGGAAGAGCTATGTGTTGCACTTTGACCATGATATCAGGAAAGGTGAGGTTCCCCAGAGAGTAAGACACAGGTGTGCCTTCCCCTTCTCTCTGAGGGAAGGGGACCCTACATGAACCTTTCCCATAACCGATAAGGATGCAAGACACTGTTGACAGAGAAAACTCTAAAGCAAAGAGCCCTGATTTCAGAGAAATGGGGGTACAAAGAACTTCAACGTGCCCTCTTGTGCAGGATGGCTTTCCATGACGGAAAAAACCAACTTCTTTCAGCCACCTGCCAGAGAGAAACGGTTGCTGCCAGACCAGAAATGCTTAGCTCTTCCAAGAGTGTTGTGCTTTTTCTTAATTAAAAAGAAAATTCAAATGATAACTCCATTTGCAGTCTGGCTCTTCAGGAATCAGTTTGTTTTTTCTCTAGTCCATTTGATCATTGTTTCTGGTGATCGGTACAGGAATATCAATTTGGCATAGAGATCTTCTTCCAGCTCCAGTTCCCCTGTCTCCCGGACTAAAAATATGTCTGTGCACAACTTCAAAATTCGATCCACATTTGGAAGCTCTTCAAACATGATAGAGTGAGAGATCCCACTGAAGAATTCACGAACAAATTTCCCAATTACAAGGACAACTGACGCGTATAATCCCATGATACTGAAAGAGATAGCAAGGAGAAATAGTCCCCCAACAATTAATATGGTTAGGAACACATGTTTATACTGGGATAAAATGCAGCATATTGGGTAGGAACACAATGGCATTGCATGTACTTTTTTGAAAGTAGCTCTTTTGCCTTTAACAATCATGTCTGGAGGTCTGTTTTAAATTGTGAAACGCTGGATGAAAAGGTTTTTTTTTTTTTAAAATAAGGTTAATTTTGAAAAATATAACATGCTGTGCTTGCACCTTCATGAGGAGAATGGATTATATTGTATAGGATTGTGATATTGAAGCACCAGAAGGCGAAGAAGTGGTCCAGATTGTTCAAAACTCTGGTGACTATTGGATCCATTTGCTCAGGGCCAGAAAGCAACTAAGAGAAACAGTGCTAACACTCTACCGAATTGCATGAAACTGTGCCATAATAAGGAGGCACAAAGGGCATTTTGATGTCGTTGGACCTCTTGTCCCTGTGTTTTGAAATAAAAGGGCATGGTGTTGTGACTTTTAATAGTGTAGAGACACAACTCAACTCCTAGGAGGAAAAACGCTGCTATTCCAACCTCACAACATTCAGACATTATAACTATTAATCATTACGTGTCCTTACCCATAGCCAGCCAAGAAGCCCAGACTCGGGGGGCTGACTTTGTCATTGAAGATAATCAGCTCCAAGGCTTGGGACCCTTGATTGTATATCCTGTTTCCGGTCAGGTTGAGAACCCACCACTCACTGTTGGATTTAGTGACATTGTCTCTGAACAAAATGATGGTGATATTCATGAAATTACTTTCTGGAAGAGGAGGAAAAACAAAATGAAGGCAGCATGAGAGTCTCGGGATTTGATGCCAATTAGAAGGTCCCAGATGGCCAAACCCAGTCCACACACGTAGTAATACCTAATTCCAGAATGTGAAAGACACGGAGACATGACAGGCAAGCGGAGAGGAAGTGAGCACCCACTCGGCACCGCTTCAATGAGAGCTTTGTCACTGCTACACATACGTGAAAGAGCCAGACCACAGAGTGATGGAGGGTCCACCCCCTAAGTAGCTGTGCTGATCATCCAGGGAACTGACTGCACACAAAACCCTCACCATCAACCCTTGATGCAACTGGTCGATTCATTTATATTGCCAGCACTTAGCAAGAATCTCTCCAGAAGGAAGGCACTCTATCAGGCGTTGAGGGGGTCATAGAATGGCATGTAATAATGTTCTGTATATTAATGGGAAAAGACTATGTACACAATTATGGTCATGTGGCACCTAGTATAAGGCCAGCATCCTCAAGGTCTATTTCCTTGGAGAGAACCACTTCCGACTGATGGAATCTGGAACAGCTAAAAGAGGAAATGGCAATGAGTGCCAAGTTTTGCTGGCTCCGGTATGTGGAGGAAGTGAAAAGAGACATTCACTTTAGGAAGGGCTGATAGCAAGAAGTTCTTCAAAACAATGCCACCTATTATTATTAACTTAGGACTTTGGGGTATAGTAATAACTATGGTTCTCGAGACCAGAGACAGTCACACGGGACCATCTGGCCCTGAGTCCAGAGAGTTTTAGGTTTGGAGCTAGTTCCACTGTGGATGTGCTCATCTGGGCCATCCACGCCTAAGGTATCAGTCTATTTGCATGTAAACTGGAGACAACCATCAGCTTATGCTACATACGTCTGTGCTGACATCGTTGAGTGTGGGGACTGGAAGGAGCTGTAAGGAAGGAGGGAATTCCATGACACTGTAGGATGGAAGACCAAGAGACCTGGGAGCGGGGCTTGGGGCGAGACTGGCCTTGAAAGTAGAGAGAGGGCACAGCGCTCTTCAAACCTACGTGGACGGAAGAAGGGTCTTGTGGAATAAGATGCTTTACAAGGAGATAGAAGGTATGTCAGCAGCAGCTACTGGGCTGTATTTAATCTGCTTTGTCAGCCAGTGGGAAGGCCATCTGCTGAAATGGTGGCCAGGAAAAGCTTGAAAACTCACACAGTTTTTTTTCAGAAGGATCTATTTGTTTTCTCGGGCTAAACAGTCCTACAGTTATTTCTGCTATAAAAGGAAATATAGAATTTCCCCCATGCACTTGGAAGTTACTTATAAAAGCATGCTTGTTTATTGTTGATGAAGACCAACAGGCAGAGATGGACTTGGCCTTGCATTGGTCCTCATGACTCACTGTGGCCATCTCCGTGTGAGCCTGTAACTGCTCACTAGCTGAATATGAGCATCATGGAGCCTCGTCTCCAGTACCTATCATGGTGCCTAGTGCAGAGCGCTTCATTTAGGATGGTGAATGGGTACACACTGGGTACCTGCATTATATTTCACCATTATCCAAAGGATCAGTGACTTCAGGAAGTGACAGTTTCTATAAGTAAAATGCAGTCATTCGGCAACAGGATATGGCCTGATACAAAAAGCTGTCGTTGTGCCAGCATCATAGTCACATAAACCCTGATGCAATGTTTGCTGGTAACCAGGTTCAGTGGTGTACACTGCTATGCATAAATGTTATAGAGGGACGTAGTCTGTGGTTGACAGAAGTATCATGGGGCATATAGCTGTCACTCAAAACAACGGCCTCCTTCTATCACTCTTGTGCTGGAATAACCCAATAACTAAAATACACTATTGGTGTGTACTGACCCTGAGGTTCAGTCAAGCACATCTCATGCTTTTTTTAATTGTCTTTAGTGAGAGAAACCATCATGCTTACCACTGCATGAGGCAATTCTCTGTAAGCAATCTGGTGGCTCAGAGAACAGTAAACAAAGTCATAAAACATGCATATGGATCACTCGGGAATTTTGATCAATGAGAAGAAGAAAATGAAGAACGTGTCTCACAGGTAGTCAATGACTCCTCTCGGATGGAGAAGGCAGAGTTTTTATGGTTCTTGTAAGACAGGATAAGATTAGAACTAGAAGGTAGATTGCTAAATGTTCAAAACACAGACCTCTAAATTTGAATGAAGGTAAGATATGCACAGTTCTGAAATGGCTTCCCATTCTTACCAGATAGAAGTTGCTTTATAGGCTTTGAGTTTGAATCACTGGGTGCCTTCACATAGTATGGGTAGATCCTTTCTATTGTCCTGCACATTAAGAAACAAAAGAGATGAACTTTAGTCATTTCCACACCTAAAATGGATGCTTTTGTTGCTTTTTTAAAACCTTACAAAAAACAAAGATGAAAGTCCTCATACCACAATACAACATAAAAACATCTTAATTTATGGGAACCACAGCTCACCAAAGCTGAGATTCAATCCATTATATCCAAACATACATGTAAGTCATGATACATATAGTTTGAAAGTAGCTGCTGGCCTTTCTTACATTTGTGACCTGTTACTGAAAAAAAGACTTTTTTCCCTCTGACTAGTATATTTTAACAATTATCTTTAGCAATGATTAATTTTTTTTTTGTATTTCAAAAATACCTACAGTTAAGAGGATTTTCTGGTGGAGAATGAGCCTGAGGACAGAGCACGTGACCTGGACCCTAAGTTTTGTTTGTCTCACAGCAGTTGCTTGACTCTGTGTTCTCTCATCTGGAAATGATGGAGAGTGAGGCACTGATGATCTTTAAGAGCCCCTGAACATCAGGGATTCATGAAGTTAAGGAGGAGCTAAGTGTCCTAGGTCAAATGGCTGTGTCCTAGTAATCTTCATGTTCAATGCATCAGCATGAGGCCATGACAGCCTGCAGTAAAAAGCTAGGAAAACTGCCAGTGGACACATGGTATCAGTTTTGGATATATATATATATATATCTTTCCTCTCTTCTTATTTATCTTATGTCAGTTTGAAACACAGCCTGTTTTTCCCTCCACCAATTTTCTGTTCCCTGTTGTCTTCCTGTCTGTCTTCCCAACCCATTCAGCCAGTGTGACATTCATAGGAGGAAGGGGTCTGTCCTTGGCTGTTGATTAGTGCCCGTTAGGAGCAAGGTTTGTTACTCAGAGATAACGTCAGTGTATGCTAGGCTGGGAGTCAGAGTCAGGGAAGGGCAGGTTTCAACCCTGGAAGCAATCTATAAAGCCATGTCCGGCCTGATTCCTCCCTTTGAAGGTGAATGGTCTCACTGGGTACCTAGGTCAGGTGGTAGACAGGATCACAGAAAGCCTGGATCACTGAAGTGAAGTCCTTGTCCTACGCCTTTAAGGCAGTGACCTTTCTGGCAGGGGGACACAGCAAACACTGGGCCCAATTATGATGGATAGGTAGATCTAGGAGCACCTGAGGAGTTTCTGTACCTCTGACATGTGGGGATCATCACAGTGACACCTCAGTGGATGGAGAATGGGGACTAGGCACTGTGTGAGAGAGCTGCCTTGCAGCAGGCATTGGTCACAGAGAGTGGGAGAACAGTGTGCCTCCTGGTGGAAGAACAGAAAGACAGCACCATGGATGGAGAGTGTCCCTGGAGCCACCCCATAGTAACTGTCACTAACAATGGATGCATAACTACAGGCAAAGTGGAGACAGAATCCTGGGACCAAGAACTGTCTTCCAGCTAGCAAAATGGGACCTGTCAATCAAGGTTCACTTGCATTCTCAAACAAGGTGAATTCCTTTCTAAGCCTCAACAGAGAAACTTGGTGCTAACGTCACATTCTGATGAAAGCTGTATTCACGGGGTCACACAACTCACACGGGCGTGTTTGAACTTTCTGTATCGTTGCCGGCGATCATCTTCGCTATATTATTTCGTGTTTCACTTGCAAGAGGAAAAGAAAGCTTATCGGTTGCTATTTCTGCCTTTGCACCCAGAGTCATATTTCTGTGAAGGAAGGAATAAGAAAAGAAGAAAAGAAAGCTTAACGTTAGTGATTGCTCTCAAGTCTGGAAGAGAGATTCATATACACTTGACTCACATTTGTATCTCACCGAGTTTTCAGTGAGTCTAGATTTTTTTTCCCTCCCAACCTTCCTGGTCACCCCACCTCCATTTCCACCCTCTTAAACAGTCAAATTAATAACTGAGGGAGACTTCAACACTCTAAGACAGATTAGAGGAATTAGAGCCTGCTGGCCCAGCAGCAACTGTCATGATGAGCTCATAGGAATCTCAGAGACATTCTCAGATAAAACCAACGATGTCAGTCTCCATAGTAACCAGCAGACCCGGTATTTAAAAAACAATGTTTAACCAGAAGTTGCTTTTCTTCTTGCTATAGTTTGGTGGCTCTTCGACGCAAAGGACAGAAGCCAAGCTTTTGGCCTCTGGTACAAATTTTTGGAATTATGGAATTGGAGACATTAAGGAGAAGATAAGATTACGGGAAGGACTCTAAAAGACCTTTTTGAAAGGGCATTTTCCAATTTTCCTGTGAGTTCACTTTAGAGTCTAAGATTTCCTCAGGACTTATCATGATTCCTTCATTTTGCTGTTTAGTGGTTTCATATAATATTTCACCCTGTAAGCCCAGGCTAGCTGTGTTGTTTAGGCTACCCTCCAACTCACTCTGATTCTCCTGCCTCAGCTTTCTGAGTTCTCAAATTACAGGTGTGAGCTCTTATGATTTCTTCTTTTTTTTTTTTTTTCCCTGAGACAGGGTTTCTCTGTGTAGCTTTGCGCCTTCCCTGGATCTTGCTCTGTAGCCCAGGCTGGCTTCAAACTCACAAAGATCCACCTGCCTCTGCCTCCTGAGTGCTGGAATTAAAGGCATGTGCCACCACCGCCAGGCATCTTATGGTTTCTTAAGAGCCAGGAAGTTCAAGCTGTAGCTTCAAATGAGCCTGCTAGTGGGCTTCTTGAGGTTCTGGTCCTCAAGACTGTGACAAATTAGGTAACCTAGGAAACTAGGTAACCATGATCTGTTGTTCTGAGTCCCTAAATGCGCATGACTAAAGCACTGGGTGACATGTCTAAGATGCAGGAACTTTTAGTAAGACACACTTAGTTTTTCCAAACAAGGGCAAAGTCAGGCTTGGCTCTGGTGGGGTAGGGGAAGAACCTCAGCTGGTTCTCCTGCTTCTGCGACTAAGGTACCCCCAAACCTCACACCCACAGAACAGACTTCCCAAGGCTTCTCCAGTCATTCAGGGAGGCCCCTGGTCCCCCAAGACTTCATGCAAACTCTGCAGATTTCTATCACTCCTGGAGATCTTAGCCGTGCACCCTGACTCTATTTCTAAACCACCCTTTCCCTTCTTTCTCTTCTTTTCTGTCTTGCTCACTGAATTCATTGCTGGCCTCTCTTAAAAACACAAACACAAAAACAAACAAACAAACAAACAAACAAACAAACAAAACTAAGCCATTCTTAGGCTGGTCATTGGTTCTGAGGAAAGCCATGTTTCATAAATAAAATGTGAGCTTTAGCATCAAAGGAAAGTGACCGAGTGTAACAAGATCGTACCAAATGGTGCTACTGTTTGCTCCCCCAGCCTGAGGTAAGATTAGGGTTAAGGAAGGATGCATGGAAACACAGTAACTACCTCTGAATACTCCATGAAAAAACAACAGAGAAGGAACTACTGGGGTCGGTGAGCTCCTGTATCATTTTCTGCTTACTGGGAGGGCTGATGGTCCACAAAGAATTTGAGTTTCCTTCCAGTTCGGCTACTGTTATGTCTTCTTTTTCATAATTCTCCAGAAATTGCATAGCACCCTGCATGCACACAAATACACACGTGTAAGTGGATTCTACTCACGATGCTCACCCAGGAAGCAGCTGATCTTTCTTTTAACCGACTTCACAGAGATGGTCTCCCTAGAAAGGAATGCTTACCTGGTGCCCAGGTTTGAGGTTTCCAGAGCATGAACATGGCAGCTCCCGTCACATGCCCAACCATTCCTACCCATCAGTAAAGGAGAACCTCATAATTCACATCATGTTTCCCTATTGCCAAGCAATCCGTGCACTATGGAAGTATGTCCTCCTCCCAGGGGGATAGGATTTAAACCACCCAAACAGACCCTGTCCTAATTGATGCTGATGTTGAGGTTAGTTCTGCAGGTATAAACTTTCAACGATGATTTTAAAGAAAAGCATCTGTTTCTATAAATTGAAACTATTATTTGTGAAATCTGTTTTATGACGAAAAACGTGTTATCATAATTACTGGAATATGAATGATAGAGACATGAGCAACATCAGCTACAATTCCACTCTCAGCATACTACAATGGTCTTCTGTAGTAAGGGACACATTTCATTTGGGATGGCATTTAAAAATACAATTGTCTGATTCTTTTTCCATCTATGTTTTATTTGAGGACTTGTCATGAAAGTCATAGGATTCTTAAAGACATTTTTATTACCAGAGAAATTGCTTAGGAAATTGTCACTTCAGATTATAAAGCAAGTAACATAAATATGGTCAGAAGTGCAGATCTTTTCTTTCAGGATGACTGCTGGGTGAACCAGTGCTGACCAGATTTATGCAATGTATTTGGTATGATTTCCTTTACCAATCAGTTTTCTTTAAAGCACTCAAATCACTTCAGCTTCTACTGTCAAAAACAATGTGTGTTTAAGCAAGTACTCACCTGTTACTTTCCCATATTTTGAATTGATTTCTTAATTCAAGGTTCTCAGAACAGGTAGGCCAATCAAAGATCAATATCACCAGTTTAAAAACCATATGCATGTGTTTAAATGAGTAAAACTCTGTTGATCTTTTATTAAAATGTTCCAGATTAAACTTGTGTTTGCTATCACTTATATTTCTTAGTTTATCCAAGTAGCTGGTGGCTAGTTGTCGGGTGCCAAATGCAACTGATGATTTTGGAAAAATTTCTTTTCACCAGAGGGCACAGCAGAGCTATCTAGCTGCCTGATGACCAGCAAGGGAGCCTACATGGCAGTCTTCATTGAGTTCTGCACACATTTACTTACGGTGTTGGTGGCGAAAGACTTTAGGAATGCTTTATATTTTGCACCATCCATAATTTTCAGCTGGCTTTGCTGAGCACTCATTGTGAAGATAGGCTGGAAAATGAAGGTACATGGCCCAGTTAGCACTACCTGGTACTTCCTCACATTTGGGTTAAAATAAAAACATTTCATAGTTATGAACTACTGATTCCCTGAAGGCAGTTGGCCTCGGAGATCTCTTTTTGCACTGAATAGTCTTATGCTCAAAACCAATGAACTGTTTATTATTATTTTTGTTGTTGTTACTATTTGCAGGACTGGGGATCAAACCCAGGCTCTTGCACATCCTCAGCATCAGAACTACTCTATCATTGAGTACTTACACTTCCGTTCATACGTCATGTGTCTGCTGATCAGTGAACATTTAGCTAAAACTCTGGCATCAGCTGGGCAGTGGTGGCGCACACCTTTAGTCCCAGCACTTGGGAGGCAGAGGCAGGCGGATCTCTGTGAGTTCAAGGCCAGCCTGGTCTACAAAGCGAGTCCCAGGGCAGCCAGGGCTACGTAGAGAAATCCTGTCTCGAAGTGAACAACAACACAAGAAATAAAGCTGGCATCGGGAACCATCGCTACACTCCCTAATCAGTGCTCGGACGCAAAAATACTGCTTGAGGAGAGGTTCCAAAACATGGGGGAAGCTAGATTACCTGATACCCTCCCAGGGTGATTGTGACGGACACATCCAGAGGCTGGTTGATAACCCCTGCGACAGATTTGATCAAAGACATGAAGAGCAGTGGAAACCACACGATACAGATGAGCAGGACAATGATCATGCCACCCATGCCATATTTCACCGCTTTCTTCTTCTTCTGGCCCCGGGGCTGAGGGTATCTCTATAATACAAGGATTTAGAAAGAATCAGCAGGGCTTGAGAAAGGGGGAAGGAGGCAGGGACACACAAGGGGGAGTGTTTCCCTCATGGCACTGGAGAACATGGTTCTTGATTCCTCTCTACACGGGTCAGAGACCTCATCCCAGCCTTGGAATCAAGGGGGGAAGCTGTACCATCACGGCTCTCTCTGTGGCCAGGGGCCGACAAAGCCCCACTGAGTGCTGGACATGGCCCGTGGGAGGAGAGGAGGAATGCGTGAGGGAGGGACAAGGGCTGGCCCAGTGCTCAGGCTGTATCCACACACTTCTGTTGTCCACACCACAGACTCAGTACGTGTCTCCCAAGTGTGGCAGGCGAGTGGAGGAGCTGGCTTTGCCTGCGAAGGTACAGGGTCGGAGGCACATGAGTGATCTTGCTTGCTACTACTGTGCAGGCTTTTTCTCCCTTTTAGAGTTACTTCCCAGGTTAGCTGATGCTATGGTTGGGGTCTGGTTTGTCCCCTCTGATACTCGTGTTGAAGGTCAATCACCACAAAGAACATAAAGAGGTGATCAGAGCCTTGAATGAACCCATCTGGAGATAATGTAGTAAAGGGTTATCTTGAGAGTTGTTCTGCTATGAACACTAGTCCAGCTGGGTCTCTTGAGTTTTCCTTGTCTCTCTATATGATGTCATGTACCACTTGGGGATGTTGTCAGTAAGAGGCCTGTTACTAGAGGTGGGCCTG
The DNA here is from genome assembly GCF_049852395.1 of Peromyscus maniculatus bairdii. Lineage (NCBI taxonomy): Eukaryota > Metazoa > Chordata > Mammalia > Rodentia > Cricetidae > Peromyscus > Peromyscus maniculatus. The sequence goes on from NC_134870.1 coordinate 54,122,459, forward strand.
TGCATGGTGAACCAGACCCTAATTTACCCCATCTGCATTCCCTGACAGACTATAGTGAAGATCTTTCCGCCAACTCTTTGTCCCTGGCTATTTCCTCATTCCTTCCTTGGGAGCTCAATGCTTTATTGTTGGAAGACTGGAAAGCCAGAGTGCTGTTCCTGTTAGATATCTAATTAGCTTCCCAAAGTATGTTAGGAAGTGGCCACATGGGAATCAGTGTAAAGTTGGCACAGGAGTGAGCAGTTCACACTCTTAAGTTCATGGCAGAACTTTGCCTTTCAGGAAATTGGTTCTTGCTTCACAGAGTGCATTATGATGATCTTATCACAGAGCTTCCAACAGAGAAATCTAAGGAGGCACTTAGGTCTCAGTGTGCTAAGTATCGGATGGGCAATGCAGAGAGTTGGGAAGGCCCTGGGGGAAAGATGTGGACCAAATCTGGGGCCAGGGAAGGTCTGTGAGAAAGAAATGTCAAATTTGACATTTGAGGTTGGGAAAGACTTAGATCAGCAGAATCGAACAGGAGTTTTCAGATAGTAAAGAAAGTTGCCAAGGCCTTAAACGCATCCAGCAAAATCCCTGCGGGAGCAGAGGCAAGGAGACATGGATTGGGGCAGGGGAGAAGCAGAAAAGAAGATGCTCCCTCTGTCCCCAGCCAACTCAGGCTTTCCACTAACTCACTCAGTGAAGACCCCCTTTCTCCTGGCAAGTCTGTTTTCCTAGAAGCTGCTCTCTGGCAAAGCACCTATTGTATGTGTGCTTACTGTGAGACAAGTTATCCACATGTACCTTCACTGGACCGAAAGACCCATGCTTTGGGACTTTGCATGCTGTAGCAGAATTCTGGCCACAGAGATGGTGCTCAGCAAGTGTGTAGGGCAGATTGAAAACCAAGGCCTCAGATTGCCATTCCTCCATTTATGGCCCTTTGTAACAGGTTGTTCCAGCCACATTGACTTACCCATGCCCTGGAATCTAGGCTGCCATGGAAAGAGAATATGGCAGATATAACAGAGAGAAGACTCTCAGCCTCAGTTCCCCAGGCTTTCTCAGACTTCTATCCCCAACTCCCATGGGCTGTGAGGCCATCAAGATGGGAAGCCTGGGCTTCTCTGAGGATATGGGAAGGCCGTCAGCCTCCCTCCCTGTAGGCTACACTACTGTGCATCCATCCACTGTCAGATTACATATATAGGAGGGGGAATGGTGGGTACTATTGTGTGTTCTAACTCACCCAAGAATGCACAAACAAACCTTTTGTCTTTTTGAGTTGACTTGTCTTAGGTGTTTAGTTACAGAATCAGGAATCTCACATATGGAAGTAGACTTAGTGTCTTGATGGAGCAAACATTTCTCTGGGGGCCCTCAGTGTGTACTTGGATATTTCCTGGCAACTACCCTTGTAAGGTAGCCAGCTCCATTATGGAGCAGCACTGATCCTTAGAAATGTCTTTATTTTCTATTGACATTTATTGGGGCTTTTGCCTACGTGTCTTTTTTTGTTAGTTTATGTCTCACAAATATCAGCCTAGTTTCGCATGATTTTTCTCAAAAAAAAAAAGTCTGTGGGATGGTCTGTATGTCAAATGTGTTGCTCTGATTGGTCAATAAATAAAACACTGATTGGCCAGTGGCCAGGCAGGAAGTATAGGCGGGACTAACAGAGAGGAGAATGGAGAGAACAGGAAGGCGGAGGGAGACACTGCCAGCCACCGCCATGAAAAGCAGCATGTGAAGATGCCAGTAAGCCACGAGCAAGGTATAGATTTGCAGAAATGGATTAATTTAAGACATAAGAACAGTTAACAAGAAGCCTGAGCCATTAGGCCAAACAGTTTAAATAATATAAGCATCTGTGTGTTTATTTTATAAATGGGCTGTCGGACTGCCGGGGCTTGGCGGGACCAGAGAGAAAATTCTCCAGCTACAAAAATTCACACTTGAAAATAACTGTTATTTCTGCTTCTTCTTATGTCTTGCCGGTGAACCAAATGATTCTTGGTTCAACCTTTCTAGGGTTCTCCTATGCAAGCATGTCTAGGGCCTTTGTCACTCTGGTTGCTACCCTGTGTCCTTTGGTGTTCCCATTCCCTCTTGGTTGGATGTAGTTTGTCCCCAGAGAACCAGTGAATGAGTCATTCTCTACACAGTACTGAGATGTGGTGGGACCTCTGCAAGGCATTTGGGCTGAGCAAGGAGTCTTCAGGAGTGAACTCGACTTTTCTTGTGGAACGGTCTTGTTAACACAGGAGGCTGTCCCTTCTACTCTACCACACTTGCATGGTTCTTTCTCTGCTTTCTCACCGTGCACAGAGAGGCAGGAAGTCAGATGGCTGCCCTGTAGGGCCAGGAGTCGAAGTAAATCTCTTCTCTGTATAAATTTCCCAGTCTCAGATGTTTGTTACAGCAACAACAATAACAGCAACAAAGAAAAATAGACTAAGACTTTCTTTCATCATTCCAGTTTTGGTGCTCTTTAAAAATAAGGACAAGAGGCTGAAGAGATGGCTCAGTGGTCTGGCTGCTCTTCTAGAGGACCCAGGTTCGATTCCCAGTACCCACATGGTGACTCACAACCATTGGTAGGGAACTCCAGTCCAGGGGATCTGTCAACACGGTCTCAGCTATAAACCTGCAGTTTCCTGGGAATCTTATCTCAAACCCTGTTTCCAGGAAAAGAACATGTCCCACACTCCTGCATGATCCTAGCAGTTTTAGGGGCATCCAGTTGTAGTTTACCAGAGTGTGGTCCCACCAAAGGCCTAGCGGTGCCAGCTTGCAACCTTACTACTCAAGAAAGAGAAAAGAAGAAAACAATTCACAGCAGCCTCCTGAGATACAACTTGAGAGCCACCCAAAGAGTATTCGTGGGTACTGCCAAGGTAACTGGCTGCTCAAATGTGGGAGGAGCCCACATCTGTGCCTTCTGGTGTCTTTAACTTTCTTCTGAGTGCTTTTCTTGATCTTAGCTCTTATGCTTAAGCCTATATTAAAATACCTCTAACAAAATCTCCAGCTCTGCTTCATGACAAAGCCTTGAAATTCTTTTTGGCCCTGAAGCCACAGATTCTGGTTTGGTCTGAGCTGAGGTCTCTAAATGTTTAGAGGAATTCTTCAGTGGCAGTGTGGAAGTGTGTCTCTGTCTCCTCTAACAGGTCTCAGCTCCTTCAGTTCCATAAACCTCAGAAGCACATGTGCCTCCTGACAGACTGTAGAGCTGGCTGGCCAAGGGGAGCTGGGAATGCACACTAGACATTATGTACAGTAAAAGTGACTCTTGGGAGGCAGAGGTAACAGGATCTCTGTGAGTTCTAGGCTAGCCTTATCTACAAAGCAAGTTCCAGGACAGCCAGGGCTATTATACAGAGAAACCCTGTCTCAAAAAACCAAAACCAACCAACCAAACAAAAAAACAACAAGCAAACAAACAAACAAGAAAGAGACTCTTTGAAAGAGATTGTCTCTGAGGTAAGACAGGAGGACATTTTCCACTCCTTGGCTAATGTTGGTTGTGCGTTTCTGTCACCATTATACAGGATACTTTGCTTCTACACTATAAACTTTCAGAATATCCAATAAAGCTAACCTATACTTAAACTTAATAGTTACCTAGTAGAATAACATTGTCTTTCATTTCCTTTAACAGGGCGGTTAAAGAACCCATCCCTCCTCCAGAGGAAAGCAGATGGTGAGCATGCGTCCACATTGCCTAACCAACCCTAATTTCTCTGCACTTGGTTCCTTCTGCTCCCCTGTGAGCGTTCAAGGGTGAGTGGGTCATGTGGCAACATATCACTTTTTTTTAGATCATTTACAACACTGTTGCCAAAGTAAGAAAACATCTGGATGCTGCTGCTGACCACGGCAGCCGTGAATGTAAAGCCTTCAACCCCAGTGGGTTGGCAATCAATGCTGTATTTATAGCCCCTGGCAGGTTTTCTCCTCTGCCTCCATCCATCCACTTGGCCACAAAACATGCAGCATCCGCATTAATCTTGTAACCGACCTGTGCTCAAGGGCGGCAGGCAGGCAGGAGGCACTTTGCTGCCCCCTTTACCTTTTCCGACTCTCGCCAGCACTTTAAGATGAAAATGTGTGCATAAATGTCCTCCACACAAATCCAGCTGGAGAGGCTCAAGGTCGTGTCTGTCCACACCCAGTCCATCACAGCCCGCAGCTCAGTCAGAAATGGGACCAGGCGGAACCTGTCGGGAACCACAGTTAGTCAGGCAGACACTTGGAGGGTAGACCCATTATCTACCTCACCTCAAGGGTTCATGCAACAATTTGTTTAAAATGCCACGAGCTAAGAAAAACTCTCAAGGAGATCCTCACAGTAAAGTCCAACTGGGAACACAACTGCTTCACACTATAAATTGAGTATACGGGTTAATATTTTTTTAATTCCTATTTTCTCTGATGGGACTTCATATGAAAAGTTGATTCTGTTTCTTTCACATGTGTTTGTACTGTAAGAATCAGAAGGCAGAAGGTTGGTTGAGTTCTATGGCTATGTTGATGGACGAGTCAGTAAAGAGTATACATCTGATAAAGATGAGAGGAAATAGGGGAACGCAGAGGGACCAGATAATGTCACTGGAGCCAAAGAGAGGACTCATGATCAGTGGCTTGCTAGGTTAATGAGGCTAACTGCTTCTGCTGAAGCCTCATCTTTCAGTTGTTTTGGGGAATGGGCTAGCCTATGCTCCAGAAGGCTCTGAGGAATATTCCAAGCTCTTTGAATAATAGAGATTTTTTCCCAGGCTAGGGAAGTAGGCTGATTCTAGGATCCCCCACAGCAGTTTTGTTATCACTCAAAACTCCTTCCTTGGGCTATTTCAGCTCTACAGATTAAATAGTAAGCCAACACCTGGAAGAAACATCAGGCCCAGGCCTAGGGTAGTGGAACATGTGGTGGATCTCAACATCTGAATGCACCCAACACCTCTTCTGAACTATCACCAGGGCTCAGGACTAGTGCTGTGGAGGGATCAGCTGTGCCTACAGCCACCTCGTCTCTTAAAACATGGTATAACTTTTGGGGAACACAGGGTATGTTGTCATGGAAATCGTCATGTGGAAGAACTAATGGAGCTTGCTTGATGAGGTATCAGAAACGGGCAGCATGATGCCACCTAGGCTTCTTCATGGATGAACTCACTGCACACAAAGAACTCCAGAGGTGTTCTGGAAATGGCTGATCCCAGACACATGTCCAAAAATGTATTAATACTTAAATATTATCTATTTTTACGCTGCTACCCTTTTATTGTTTGAGAATCTCATACATGCATATAACGTGTTTTTATCTAATCCATCTCTCATCTCCTCCCCTGTAATTCCTCCATCTGTCTCATCATATATTCCCCCAACTCCATGTTTCCTGTTATATTTTTTAAACCCATGGGGTCCACTTAGTGCAGTCTACATGAGAATGTGTTTAGGATCATATACCGGGAACCTGGATAGCCTTCCAGGACCCACACCCTTGAAGGAAACTGAGTCTCGGTCTCCCAGAAGTCATCAATTGCCAACAGCAATTCAGCTAGTGGGACCACATCTTGCTTGCTCTAAGAGTTGGTCTGGACCGACTGACCTTATGCAGCTTTTGTGTACTGTTTCAACTGTTGTTAAGTTCACAGGTGCAACTGTCTTGCTGTGTCCAGAAAACACCATTTTGTTGCAGTCACTCCACTGCCTGTGGCTCTTAGGATCGTCTTGCGCCCTCTCTTTCAATGACCCCTGAGCCTCTCTTTCAATGACCCCTGAAGAGGAGTGTCCCCAATTTTTATCCCCAAACATTATCCTGGTAACTAGGCAAGTTACTAACGTGAAAATTAACCCAGTGTGGAGGACTCTAGGGCATTTTCCTGGCAGGTATTCAGTGATTGCACGTGGAAAAGTGCTTAAAGCTGGCAATTGTGTGTTGCCGACACTCAGAATTTCCGGGTGCCTTCCATCCCCGCCTTCTCTCTCTCCTCCCTCCTTGTGGAAGAAGCACAATGCTCCCCGCTGATGCCACTCCATCAGGCAGAGACAAGGCAGCGCCCTCACCCTTGAAACAGGAAGAGGTTGACATAATTGTAGCTCTTAGTGAGGAAGTTTCCGAGTACTCGCGTTGGGTAACCGCAGCGGATTTGATAGGCAGACAGCCCAAAGTACACACACTTCACAAAGTACCAAAGCTGAGCCACCAGGTTCTGGCTGAATTTCCTAAAAGGCAAAATTATAGAAGGTAAAAGAATGGGATACTTTTCTTGTACATAAGGCAACAGTTTAGAACAGAAAACAAACTTCCCCTCTGCCAGTTAAGGGCAATTCTAAAGAATTCTCTACCTAGTGGATTACTCCCAAATCAAAAGGTGGGGTCAGAAAATCTAACAATCGAAACAGAAAAATAAACCTCTTAATTCTGTGAATGGAGCATTATTATCATCTAGTTGGTAATACTAAGATTACATTAAATTATTGTTAAGTGAATTAGTTAATAAACATTTTCGTATAACATATGTGACATGGGTACTGTAGTTCAAATTAAAGCAAACTCTTTAAGAAATGACATTTTAACTTTAAAGGATCCATAATTTGGAATATGTAGGAGAAAGCATTCTGAGACACTTTTATGTATCAGAAAATAAATGGGTAAATTCATCATTTGCCTTGATCATCGAGTTTGGCTAATTGGTTTAAGGCATAGATATTATTAAATATTTATAGAAAATATTTATTATATATTATAAGCTAACAAATAAGATTCCCAATATGCTTCCAGCTATAATATTTGCCTTACTCAATTGTGTGATCTGAGGTATTTTCTCCTTCTCTGCATGGCAGGGTACAGACTTTCCTGGACTGTTGGGTGGCTTCGGGATGACAGTTCCTTGTTTATTTAGATTCACTTGAGATTCAGAAAAATTCCCTTTTCCTTTTAATGTATTTATACCCTCATAGTTATTGTTATACAACAACGTGAGAGTAAACAGAAAGGGTCAGAGGCCAGATGCTCCAATGAGAGCTATAGCCACTCACTATTAGGGGCACTTTGGATTTCCTCACTAGATGTTTCATCTGAGGCAATTTCCTTATGTGGTGCAGAAATATTACTAGCCAGCCCAATCTATAGATTGTTCATATGAGTTCACTAAGGATGACTCTGAGGTTTGGTCAGAAAGATCAAACTTGCTATTAAACATGAGGACTTTCTCAGGATGCTTGGGGTGATTTAAGTCACAGCTAAAGGAAGCATTTCTGAAGGAGACTCTGAATATAGCATTATTGGCTTGGGAACACAGATGCTCAAGCCAATGGTAGAGGGAGCTACACCATGCTGTATACATAAATTCTGACCTATTTCATAGTAGGTCATAACCTCAACCCTGATACATGACCTGGACACTTCTACATCCATATTCTATGGACCGCTTTTTCTATAACCTGAGAGAATAGATGCTTTCTGTTTACAGTAATTCGCTTTGTTTTTCTTTCATTGATTGAGTTGTTCACACACTAAGCACTAACTTGATCACAAGACTCATTTGCAGTGGAAGTGTGGGTTTCCAAGACCATATAGAAGAGAAGAAAGAACTCTGGGTGGGGCAGAGATGGGAGAAGCGGAAGAGATTTTGAGGTACTGGAGAATTCAACTTACTGAGTTGAGTTGAGATCTATATCTGATTCTAGGTGTCAGGGGAAAATCAGTAGCCACCTTCAAGCCCTGCCCCTACTAACCTTCAGGCTGCCTTATTCTTGAAATATGGTCTTGCTGTATAACCTAGGCTGGCCTCAAACTCATGATTGCTTCGGCCTCCTGAATGCTCGGATTACCATGTACCCCAGCTTGCTTGGTAGAATCTACCCTTTATAGACTCACCCCAACTCTCAGTCTATTTTAACCATTAGCAATAGCTGTCCTGACAGAAACAACATCATTTCATAATGGGTCTTCCTGGTCCCCTACATGTGCTCTTCAGGCCCCATTATCATACTTGTGGCAGACACTATCTCTTTCCCCTCATCATCTCCCAATATGTCTTTGAACCAGCTGAATAACCCTCATTTCTCATCAGCTTCTCATGTGACATTGTCTCATGTCCTCTTCCCCTCTGAGTGGTGCACCTAAGACCAAACTCAGCCTCTCAACATCAGCTAGGTTGTAGAGACAAGCACAACTCAAAGATCTTTGGTCTGCCCTGGATCCGAGACCAACTTTTCTCTTATTCTGAAATCTTTGTTTCTGCAAATGGGGATGAAATACAGTTCAAGCACTAAGGAGGACGAATCAACTCCTACTCTGCATTTGAACTGAACCCCACTGAGATCCTTGCCTTTCACTGTCCTGCTGGATCTCTGTAGGGGAGACCTTACCTCTCAGTCACGCTGGGTAAGATGAAGAACATCCAGAAGTGAATCCCAAACACAAGAATGACCTGGAAGATGACCTTGCCTAGCACAGTTTTCCTGAGGTAGAGTGCCCGGTCCACCACCATGGTTCCGAACTGAATGAGGACCATCACCAGGAATGGCCCGGGGACCTGGTCTTCTGACAGAGAAGAAGTGATATCTGCAGCTGCTGAGTGTTTCTGGGGAGGAAAGAATGGGCTAAGCCTGAGTGGCAGTTCCCAAGATGGAAATTGATGAGGGGGTAAAAGGAAGTCAGTAAATGAGGGGAGACCCTTGCCCCAACCTACCCCAAAGGCCCAGAAGCCAAAGACGATGATGATGAAGTCCACAGTGTCAGCCAGGAACATCAGCACATACACATCGGTTACAGCACTGTAGTCTGGGTGGATGAGGTCATAGAAAAATTGCCGAATGGGGACATATATTTGCAGAGTCCTGCAAGACAAGCCCACTTGTTTCAGAAGGGCAGGAGGGGAAAGTGACTGATACCACTCTAATTCCACTTCTGCTCCTCTTTCTGTACAGGTCCCACCTTCTTCTTTGAGCTAGGCTTAGGCAGAATCCCCGGGAGAGACCCCTGCTCAAGGAGTACAGATGAGCTTGTTGCCAAAGCGGGTATGACCGGGAGGGTGCCGTGACTCTTCCTTTACTTGAAGCGTAACAGAGTTGCATAAAGCCCTACAAGCCAGGTACTGGGTATATGGCTGCCTGGGTCTGGCTATTCACTCTATGAGCCTGTGCTGCAGAATTCTCTATATTTTACCCTTGTTTTATGTAAAATTTGGGGTGACACTATGGCTGAGGCCAGAGGAGGATAAAGTGAAGGAGCCCGTGAGGGTGTGAGACCTGGAGGTCCGGATCTGAGCAACTATGGCTTCTGCCTCTTCTGATTTGGAGTCGTATGCCCATCTTGGTGTCTCTTTGCTGCTCTTGGTGTCTCTCTGCTGCTCTTGGCTTTTGTTTACTTTCTCTGCCATAACCACTGTGCCCACATGTCTATGGCTTGTCCTTCAAGCCCCTACCACACCTTCGCTGTGATTTGGGTTCTGCATTTAAATCAGAGCCCCATTTAAGTGCCGCAGGCTCTCCAGGTCTGAGCCTATCTATAGTGAGGGCTGGCCCTTGCTTGGTTCACATCACAATCCCAGCTCTGTTCTGTCTTCCTCCATGCTGGTGCTTGGACATTGCCTCTGTGAATCACCAGCAAGTAGAGGGACCCGTGAAGAAGGCTAGGGACTAGCTGTTGGATACTAAGTAGCCTGGCCCCATGCCGTCCAGCTCCACCTCTGGAGGAAAGACGGCATCATGGCTCCCATCCAATGTGAACCTCATGTTCCTCTCTGCCTCACTGGGCTTTTAGAAGCAAAGCCTGAAAGACTTAGGCACTTACTAACAGATGTTCTTAAAGCAATGTAACCATGCATCACTTTATCCTGTCGTCACGGCCCTTCACTGAGTTCTTCACCTCTGGTTTATCGGAAGCCATTGGCACCAGTTCCCCAGCTCAGTCAAAGTGCACAGCCCACACGTTTCTACTCACTTACTTCTTTATGGTAAATGCCTTTGCCTTGATTAAATGCTCCTGAAGCTTCTCCATGTAAAGTTCTCTTTTGCTCTTCTGTTTAATGCTCAAAACACTGCTTCCTCTCTGGCTACTGTTTCGGGTGCTTGTGCTACCTAGAAAGAGCAGGAAAAAGAAGAGAAACCACAGCTTAAAGGTTCCTAGTGGATCTGTCAACAGAAATCCATTTGGGCATAGGGTTGGCTTGGCCTGAACTAGAGGGTGCAAGGCACATGTGGCTTTAAGAGTGACTACTGAGTGTTTAGAAAGTGAACCTCTATGCTGCCATGAGGCTGGAATAGATATGTGGGTTCATGCCTGGTGGGTCTTCTCTGCATGATTCAGGAAGAAACATGTAGGGGAATAATTTTACTTGTGTTCAGTAGTGCTTTAGGTCTTGGCTTTTCCAGATGGGGGTGCGTGACTCAGACTTATTTTTGTATCCTAATTTCTCCAACTGTAAAACAAATATGACTTGGTCTCCCAGTATGTGCCTCAAAAGCAGGTTTTGAAGATAAATGCATGGGTCCTGAAGAAGCATCAGACACGAGCCCATGACTACCAAGGCCCAAGTACTTCCAAACAGTAACTTTCTGATCACACTCAGTGTTCAGTAAGATATCAATAGCTAGCCTAGGAAATAACCGCACAGTTTTGTTAAAAGTCCCCAACTGAAGCTGATCCTTGTGGCATATGCTTATAATTATAGCTATCTGGGAGGTTGAAGTTGGAGGATTTGAGAGTTCAAGACCCACCTAGGCTACAGAGTTCAAAGCCAGCCAGTGGAAGGAAGGAAGGGAGACAAAACTCAGAATACAAACTAGTAAAACAGAAAGAGGTAGGGATAGAGCCCAGTGACGGTGCACTTGCCTAATACAAAGTGAGAGAGACTCTGGGTTCAGTCCCCAGTATCTCCCTCCCAAATCTCCATTGATAAATTTTAAATCCACTTTCAAAATCTGTTATGACTTATATCATACCCAGTAGAGGTTTTATAGTTGATGAATAAATTATCATATGCCTCACGTTGCTACACATTAGGCTGTGTGTGGGCTGTCTTCCTCTATTACCTGAAGCCCTGGTCCCTGGATGGACTCACACATCTTGACCAATGAAGGAAGCTACATAGCTGAAACAGGATCCGAACTTGGGCCTGTCTGATGCCAAAGCATGATTCTTCCATATTACAATAGCTTCTCTTGATAGCACCCACCTACTTCCCTCCCCAGATGCAGAGGCACCAGAAAAAGAAGACTGTCTGGGGCTTATTTCAGCCTACAGGCCATATAAGTGATACCTCTTTTGGACCTATTTGAAGAGAAGCTGGACTGTGGGGAGATCTGGGAGCTGCTGCAGGAACGCTTTCTCCGGATGGCCCCTGGCTGCTCTGGGAAGGTCACATGCACAGACTCCACAGAGGCAGCCAGGTTGATGGACTTCAGTGAGTCTGAGGAGCCTCTTCTGCTGTGATCCATGGAGAGTTCATCATCAGACTCCTCCTTGTCTGTACCGCTGTCAACGACATCATCCTCATCCCATAAGCCATGACACTGAGAAACAGAGAAGGTGACAGCTGAGGCTAGCATCTCGGGGGGGGGGGGGGGGGCAAATGGCTGTCGTTCTTACAGTATCGATTCCAACATTCAATCCCTTGAAATTGGAAATCCAAGGGAGGTGCGTCTCAGGAAGCTTGTACAGAACTGTGTGAGTGTCCTAGGAGAGTGGAGATGGTTGTTGGTGAAGAGAGTTTGTATAATTAGCTAAGACAAGGTAGGTAAAGTTAGGCAGATAGAGTAAGGATGAAATGATAGCTTCTTGATGTGTTAGAACCTTCTGGAACATATCAGAGTACTCACTAGAAATAGCCTTGGCTCGCTTACTATCCACAGGTGAACTCAACCTTAGCATCCCATATTACAAGTGTCTCCTCCACTTTGGAGGATGATTCTGTCCTTCTCCCAGCCCACATGGTGAGCTGAGCCTTGGCTTACTCAAGACTCAACAAAACTGCCAATATTCTACTCAAAGTTGGTTGACCAGGTATGAGGCAAAGATTCTGGTACCTACTGCAGATCCTGATTTATGCTGTAAGAAAAGGGAATAAAGAGCTTTTAAAGAGGGAAAGAATGTACAGATCAAGAGTCTGAGAACCCCTGGGTTTTGCTGGAGAGAGAAGAGATCCTGTTTGGACCACACATGACCTGCATGTAATGTGGCCCAGCTGTGTGTGAATCACTTCAGTGAATCACTTCATCCTCCCCTGTGCCCCAGATGCTCTGTCTTTACATTTATTCCTCAACCTTGGCCTGTTCCTCCCTGCGAGTCATAGTTAAAAGAACAAGAAAGCTGAGCATAGTGGTACATGCCTGTCACACTATAATTCAGGAGGCTGAGGCAGGAGGATCATAACTTTGATAACAGCCTGGCCTACATAATGAGTTCTGGGCCAAGTTTGGATGCTGAGCAAAGCCCTGGATAGATTAAAAATGAAAACAAAACAAACAGAAAAGCAAAGCTCAAAGTTTTATTCTAAAAAGGATCTGATAAGGGCTGACAAAGGCATGATTTGATTAAATAAATTATAAACTTAAAATATTTTGGAAAAGGAGGCAAGGTAGAAAAAAGCAAGACCATGACAGCAGGCACAGCAGCTTTGAAATAAGCTGTATAGTGATTTGTACATAGTTATAGTGGACTGGCTTGTTTCTGTTAATAGATTCTCTGTTTACAACTTGCAGTGTGTGAGAGAAAACATCCACATGATTGTTAAAAAAACAGCAGCAGATGGGAACAAATATAGAGACCCATAGCCAGACATTATGCTCTAGAGAGACCTTGGAACACATGGCTCAAAACAAGATGTCTCCATCAAATCCCTCTTCTCAGAGCTCAGGGAAACACTCAGAAGAGGAGGCAGGAATGGAGGATACAGAGGAGACAGAGGACACCAGGAGAAAAAGACCCTCTAAAATAGCTAAGCAAAGTACATATAAGCTCACAGAGACTGAGGCAGCAATCATTGGACCTACACAGGCCTGCACTTATGCATATGTATTATAGCTTTTGGTTTAGTATTTTTACGAGACTTCTGAAAGTGTGAATGAGTGGGTCTCTGATTCTTGTGCCTTCTCTTGAGGCTCTTTTATTTTTTCTGTTGACTTATCTTGTCCAACTTCAATATGATGGTTTTCATTTCAGCTGTTTTACTTTGTTATGTTTTGTTGTTATCTCTTAGAAGTCTGTTCTTTTCTAATGAGAGACAGAAAGGGAGTGAATGCAGATGGGCAGATGGGAGGGGAGATGGGGACGAACTGGAAGGAGTAGAGGGAGGGAAACTGCATTCAGATTACATTGTATGAGAAAATAATCTATGTTTAATAAAAGGGAACATATATGTATAATACATATGTATATTATATACATATATAATGTATGTGTGTGTTGGGGATGTATGTACATAAAATAAAAGGGTAAGAGTGACTGGGGCTGTGTTTGGGATGCATTGCTTTGCACAGGTCTTCTTCAGGCCATGGGGCCAACAGCCTCCTCAACAATGAGATTTTATAGGCACAGTAGTCCGGGACTCACCCTGAGGTGCCTCTTCCTCACAGCTGTAGCTTCATGATAAGAGACTGCCTGGTAAAAGCAGTATCACTAGAAGATGGGCAGAGGTGATGGGGAAGAGAGGCAAGGTGTTGTCTCTGAGTGTTCTCTTATGCTCTGACTTAAACTAGTGCTGAAATGATGCTGAATCTCCCTCAAGGAATGCTCTGCAAATGCTGGTAAATGCTCAACCCTGCCATCGGCCCGACTGCCAATAATGGGCCCAATGCTTAGGATCTTCAGCTCTGTTGCAGACAAAACTTATCAACATGGGGTTAATGAACTGTTAACACTAGGTACCTTCAGAATGGAGCGATGGAAGAACAGAGCCAGCAGCTGAATGAGGTCATAAAGAACATAGCCCTCTTTCTTCTCCACTCCTATGATGTTCGGTGGAAAGTAGGGTTTGTCCTTGTTCAATTCCAACTCCTTATTCCAAGGAAAGAAGCCGAACTGGAAGAAATATTTTACCACAATCGCCACCTACATATGGATGAAAGAAATAAAAAATCATCCCTTCTAGGAATAGTACATGAGAAATAGTGACGTAAGAATTAAGAAAAACATGGCTGCTGCACAGTTGTAGTGGTAGAAATGCTCTATGTGGAGTAATGGATTATTACCATGTATGATGATCTTAAAACTATTGGGTTTAAAGTGTTGGTAGCATGTTTCTCATCTCCAGAATAAGAGCAATACTGTATTACTAAAAGTATCAACTATGGTGAAACAAAGCCACTGGATCACTCCTGTTGCCACCGGAATGACTGGTCATTTTCTGTTTTTGAAGAGGCAGTTTTTATGTTGACTTAATTATACATTTAATTATCCAGGTATTAAAATATGGAAGTTAGGACAAACTTGAATATAGACATATTTATATATTATATAAAGCTTTAATTTATAAATTTTTCTGAAATACCATGCACTTGGGAGTGGAGACTTGATGAGGTTTTGTTAATTTATTTTGGTGTTGAGGGGACTGCTATAATGTAGTCAGACATCATTTTTCTTTTCTTTTGTTAGTTTTTTAGTTAGTTAGTTGAGACAGGGAGTTTTAGAACATTAAACTCCAAAGGGACCCTGAATTTCTTTTCCAGGTGCCTCTGCCTCTCAGAGCGTTGTGCTTACAGGCACAGGGTCACCACTCCTGGTTTATATGGTGCAGAGGAACCCAGAGCTCTGCCTCTCTGAGCACTGTGATTACAGGCTCGGGCTATCACGCCTGGTTTCTATGGTGCTGAGGACGGAACCAGAGCTTGTGTGTGCTAGAAAAACACTCCTCAGCTCTACACCAGGAAGGTCTGATGCATGCAGCATTGACTTTTCTCCACTGTATTTCCTTCCATATCCCTCTTCGGACCACTGGAAAACAGAAAGATTTGTCCCTACTTCTTCTATCGTGTGCAAAATGGTTCTTGGGCTTCGTCACACAGTTGACATTATACATGGAAGCAATGTCACTTACATAACCAGATCTCTCATTTACTTCATTCTGAGACAGAATATTAGAAATCCCTACTTAAGCAAGAATATTTTCAACATGAAAGCCATGTATTTCTTGC
This sequence comes from Peromyscus maniculatus bairdii, assembly GCF_049852395.1. Classification (NCBI taxonomy): domain Eukaryota; kingdom Metazoa; phylum Chordata; class Mammalia; order Rodentia; family Cricetidae; genus Peromyscus; species Peromyscus maniculatus. Next base: position 54,137,588 of record NC_134870.1, read on the forward strand.
CCCATTTCTACTCCCTGTTGTCCTCTGTGACTCACTTAGCTAAGAACAGGGATCTAAGAAAGCTCTCCCACATGGTGGAGTTCGGTCCACAGAATGGCACCCTCTCCCTTAGCAGAGTCATTCATCTATGTCCTGGAGGGATGTAATGGAAGTGATGTTCAGGAATGGTTATTTTGGCCAGACTGTGAGGGACAGGTGAAAGTAATGGACATGCACTTATCTGTGAATCACTCACTCATTCTTTTAAATCACAGCTATGACATACATACCACCAATACTTAATCCACACAGTTTTGAGACCATTTGCTATAAAATGTTTCCATCTGACTTGAATTAAAATGGTGCATCTTTCATGAGCACTGTACTGTAAGCATTCATCACAATGCTATTCAGAGTAAACTTTCCCTTCTGAGTCTGGGAGGAAAGTTGGTCTTCATCATAAATGCCACAACTCCAAACACTACGGAAGCTTGGGCACAGTACCTGTGAGCCTCACCTCCCTGCCCCGGGGTGGAGTTCTTATGAAACTTTGCAATCTTCTGTATTTCACAGGAAAGATGGAAAACAAGGTCCTATGTATCTCCCTCATCTCCAACATGTCCTCCTGCCATTTAGGTTTTCAAGTGTTCGTGCTGGGATGCATGGAAAGTGACTTTAGGTTGCAAGATGGAAAACATGTGTGCCACTGCATCAGACTGTATTCAAGGTGCTTTGCCATTTGTTTAATTCTGGGCCCATGATTTAGATATAAACAGATACAGGACACTCTGCTTGATCTGGCAAAAGACTGTTATGTGACAGTGGTTAATATCCCAGGTCTCACAGGAAGGGCTTCCAAAGCCCTGTCTCCAACAATTTTGCAACCTTTGATCAATTACTGAACCCCACTGAAGCTGTCTCCTTGTGTGTTTTAATAGGGAACGACACCAGAACCTGCCTTTTGTAAGATGGGAGGTCTGAAAAGGTGTATAAATTGCCAGCCCTAGGCCACTATTGCTGATAACGATTGTTAATCTAAGTTGGCCATGCAACAGAATGGCCTACCTCAGTATAGACGATGGCCATCATCCAGAAGCGCCGGCTGGGCCTGGGGACAGAGAGCATGGCCCAGAGGAAGATGAGGATGGGCAGCAGGAGGGTGATGATGGAGGCAGAGATCATATGGTTAAGGATGATCACGAAATAGCACACCATTTCTGAGCGGGCTACCAGAGTGTTGTACATGGCATAGAACAGCAACAAGAACCGGGGCTGGTCCACATAGAATTTCTCAGATTCTTCAAGCTCATCATCATGGAACATCCTGTTGGAATGAGCACAATTGGACACTTGCCTCCACCTTTTCCAAATCAATGACTTGCATTGATGATGATCTCTTGGGTTGTGCATCTACACATCCTTCTCTGTGTGTGTTTATCCATAGGAATATAATAAGACAACCTCATACAGGTTGCTTTTTTTTTTTTTTTTTTGGTTTTTTGAGACAGGGTTTCCCTGTGTAGCTTTGTGCCTTTCCTGGAACTCACTCTGTAGACCTCAAACTCACAGAGATCTGCCTGCCCCTGCCTCCCAAGTGCTGGGATTAAAGGTGTGTGCCACCACCGCCCGGCTTATTTTTTGTCTAAAACACTTGGAAAGTGTCTGAGGCATTGAAGGCCTTCATATCTTGGATTATTAAATTACATAATGAAAAATCTTAGATATGGAAATTAAATTTCAATGTGCAACTAATTTATGCCTTATATTTACCATATTCATACAGTCTAAAGATCATTTTACAGAATATTTTCCAATGGTTTTATGTATGCACAAAGTTTAATGACATAAATTCATCTATCTCCTGTATTGTGTGGATGCTTTCTGAGTTCTTTTGGATTTCAGAGTATCTTGGGTTTTCAAATTAGGGATGCTCAACCTATCTGAGACCTTATTACAGAAAGAGGTATGAATACAAATGTTATTGGATAGTTTTTGCTGAGTCAGTCACTCAAGTCATAGTGCTGTCCCAGCATTGTATGTTTGCCTTGTATGTCTAGGGCTTTGTGCTTATGTGACTAGAGTACACATGTTTGTGATAGTTCCCAGCTAAAGCTGGAGGCCTGCTTCCTTCTCTTACTTGTTCATCAGCAGCTCGCTGGCTGTCAGCTCATGAGTCAGAGGTGGTAAGATACTTGACTCCAGCTTGTCGGTACGGCTGTCATCGGGGCTGACTACCATGTGGTTCTTGGCCCCAGAGTCATCTTGTGAGGCAAAGGACAGATGCTCAAAGCTGACAGCCTTGCTGTAGGAGGGTGGGGCCTCTACATCCCCATCATCTGTGGAGAACTGAGGCAACTCCTCGTCTGGAGTCAGGCTGACCTCCTCTACCTCTGCTTCATAATCTGCCACATACTCCTTGTCTTCTGCATCATGGAGCTCAGACTCCAGACCCTCTACCACCTCCTCCTCAGCTTCAGCCTCCACCTCCTCAATGGTTTCTGTTGTTCCTTGGCGTGAATACAGCATGGTGCACTGTGTGGGCTCGCTGTTAGGAAAGAAGATGGGCAGAGTGCTTGTCTTAGCATTTATACCAGCTTGGAACCTGTCCCAATCCTTATAACACCACCTCAGAACTCCCAAGTAAAAACCTCAGGCACGTGAGAAAAGGAAAGGCCCCCCGTTTTGTGGATCCCATGTGCTTTGTTTCTTCCAGAATTCACTCCCAGTCTGCAGAAACTGCAAGCAGTAGCCTTCCAGATGCAAAAGTGGAAAGTTAGCATTGCATCCTTCCAAACCAGAGCAAGTGACACACCCTGCAAGGAGCAACCCAGTCTATGCATAGAAGTGTTCAAAACAGGATCAGTATTCACAGCCATGAGCTCCAGGTTCATTTCCAAATCAGCACACATTGAGCATAGCATACCTACCGCCATCACTCCTTAAAGAAGAGAGCATATGGAAAGGAGAAGCCATGCTTGACTGTTCATAGGTGTTTGACCAAGATGTGGTCTAGTCTCAGTCCTGCACAAGGGACTTGCCTAGGCCAGTGAGGGTGACAGAATCCATCAGATACTGGCTGAACTCAACAAGCACATGCTTTAAAAATCCCCCTTCTCTTATGTTGATCTCTTCCTTCTTTCCTCATTCTTTGCCTCTATCTTCTTGGTATAAGCACCTTTCCCACTGAACCTTTACCTTCTCTCCTGTTCTCAGACAGTTCTCATGGGTTCTTGGTCTTGTACTTGGGGCCATCTCTGTCTCTTCCTAAGGTGGCCACCTTCTCAGCTGCTTGCTCTAGCTCAGAGCTTTTTCCTATTTTCACATGCCAACATCTCTCTCCATTCCTTTCTTTTTTCTTCCTTCCACTCATCCCTTTTTTCTTTTTTTAAAATACAACCTTCTTGTTGCTTCCTCTACGTACACTTCCCTGCTTTTATTATTTCTCCCTACTTTGGTTGCCCCCTGTGGCCTTTCTCCAGTGGTCCTCATTTCCTTTCTAGCTTTTCCTTAGCTTTCCCAGTCAAGCCCATGCAAGAAAGGTTAGAACTGAAAACAAAGCAGCCATATTGAATTCACTGCATGCTGAAACCCATAGCATGCCTTTTCTGAACTCTTTGGCCCTTGAAGAGGAGACAGATATTTGGGGTCTGGTGGATGCAGGAGGACAGCATGTCAGATTCTGAAACACATGTTGCTGTCGCACTGGCATTTGTGAGTAAGCAGGTTCCACAAACACAGAGATTCTCAAATGCAGGATACCAGTGTAGGCATGTCAATGAGTGGTGAATGAATGGTTGACACACCATCTGCGGCATCTTGTAACTCAAGAGCACTGGGTGATCATGTAGGTGCTAAGCAAGCTCAGGGCTTTGGTCCTAAGTTTGTTACCCACCACCCTCCACACCCCGCAGAAGGCTCTGAGAAAGCCCTCACCAAAGTTGTGCTAAGACTTATCTCAGTAACACACAGCCTCCCAAGAAGCCATCGAACTGACCAACACCCCAGGGAATGTTCAGGTCATGGGAGTCGGACCCACATTAGGTCTAACTTCCAAAGTGCCTGTAAGTGATGATAAGCATGCTCTCCAAGGTTTAGGGGCACCTGAGGATCTTAGAGATGAGTGCACTTTCAGGACTCTTCAAAGTGGAAGGATATAACAAGCTTGCACCTGAAAGAGGATGTCTCAGAAGGCAAAGCATATTGCCTACGCCAGGCCCCAGTGGGCCATACCAGAGTGTTAACATAGACAACTGCTAGCAAAAGGCAGACATACCTCTGTTGTGTGAGACTACCAGATCAGAATAGAGTTGGCTTTGGCTTGGGTTATTTTCATGCCAGAATGAACACAGTATAGTCAGAGTCCCGGATAACAACTCTAATATGTGTTGGGGGTGGGGTAAGAGTTTTGTAGTTCTATGTAGATAATTTCATTTCTAACTGAATGTTGCTTTCTGGAAAGATTTAATGAGAAAACATAAGCCCAGAATAATCCTTTCCAAACAAGGCAGATGGTAGTCTATAAAGTTGATGTATGTTTCTACATAACATTCTTTTCAAAAGCCAAAGGTAAAATATATTCAATTTTCCTTTTAGGATATACATGCCAAATATAGACGGATTTATTTTGCATTAACTGACAATGTCTATATTTGACAAACTTTTTCCTAATATATATCTGATATGTATATATAATTATAATTATGTATGTATATATAATTATAATTATATATATATATCAGATATATATATCTTTGAAAATGAAAAGTGAAAAGTATTTGTAAAATGGAGGACATTTCCAATCAGGGTTTTAAAGGAATGCCTAACAGACAAAATGAAGGTAGAGTTTAGTTCAGGGAGTGTTGTCTTGGAAACAATTATGTCACAGAAAGTGCTATGCTTATGCATTTTGTTACTCATGCAAATTCTTAAAATCAAAGCAAAAAAAAAAAGAACAATGCATTCATCTCATGAACTTCTATTGGCAATGACATCCACGGGCAAGGGGTAGAAGGTACGGAACAAAGCATGCACAAGTTAAGCACCTGGATGCTACACTGCCACTGTCAGCTGATGAGGAAGACATGTCCATGCTGACCATTTTACGGAGCCTAGGCCGAGCGCGCTCGCTTGTTTTAGGAACAGAGTCTTGTCCATCTAAATCATCAAGGGTGGACTGCCTTGAGATCAGCAGGGTTGCTTCAGTGTAGCAGCTAGCAGCGCAAACAGTTACAGAAACACAGAGTTAAAACCCAGTGGTGCACCAAGTCACACAGGGACAACTGACCACCAACACACCGCCATGCGGCAACCACACACAAGAGCGCCACCAACAGGACGATCATGGCAGCGGGGGCTCCAGGACAGGGGAGGGACCTGTTCGGCGGGATAAATAAACAGAAGAAACTGGAATTGAAAAAAAAAAATTACTGCCTAGGGATAAGCTACCAAATGGCACTCTCTGGGCAAGACACGAAGCAGTGTGAGGACAAGGCCCAGGAGTCATCTTACAGAGTTCATATCCTTGTCGCTTTGCAGTGCGATTGGTTCTTTTGTGACTGAAGAGGGTATTCTTCCTTTGGAATTGCAAGCCCAAGTCCATGGAGAACAATTCTCAACTCAATTGCATATGCCGAAATAACTGCATGTGCAGTTGGTAGAAAAGATTTTAGTTTTATAACACATTCTTCAAAATGAGAGCTGGAAGCTCAGGAATGCCACCACACACTGAGTCTTCCACCTCCTTTCCTGGACTCATCTGGACTAAGCCAAACCAGATTCCTTGCATGTAGAAGAGATGCTGATCTAATAGGTGACTAGATATCAACCAACATAAAAAATTAAAATGGAGCCAAACAACAACAACAAAGGAATTCTAGCAATGCCAGACACATTTTGTCTGTTAATATTTCACTTTAACTAATTTCTACTACAAATCATGCTTCAAGTTTGGGTGGGTGTCCCAAGGGAGAGAAGTCATTGACTAAATGACTAAATCCCTCATTTCCTGGTACCCAAGGGAACAGCCATAGTGGAGCAGAACTGAGATGTCTCCATAGAAGGGGCACGGCAACTTCCAGGTGGCAGATTTCAAGTGACAGCCACCCTTGATACCTGGGAACGATCCTCAGAAAGCAGTTATCAGCACTGGCAGCAACAGAAGCAATGGTAAGTCACACACCCAACTTGACGAGAAACTGTTAGAAATTAGCTCACCATCTGAGCCTGGATTTCAAGGATTTCCATCAAAGGAAATCTGTATTCATTTGCTAAATTCCCATTCTGAGTCCATCTACTGTTGTCTTATGTGAAATTTTTGTGACACGGATGTTGGGAACAGAAGCTGTAAAGGGAACAGGACACACTGTGGTCATTCTTACTGGAGGAGGCTGGCCATATGGTCACCAGACCTGTCTGCCCCACATGTGCAGGTATCTGAAGAATCCTCTGAGTGACGTGCTACCTCTCCCCAGGGTACGGGGTCCCTGAGACCTCAGTGGAGATGGATTCTGTTTGAAAACACTGGGAATGTTGCTCAGCCACTATGAAGGGCAAATTTGTTGATTCATGAACTTTTCACAAAGTGAACCTAGCATTTCCTTTTATTTCATGTTAAAAATGAAAATCAAAATATATTACAGGCTATTTATAATGATTCCTGGCTTCTTATTTATTACAGCTTTATAATTTTGCACATATTTTAACATATTTAACATTGTCTTCTAAAAGTGTGATATATAAGTGTGATAGCTCATGACTCCTAATTTTTCATTCTGGTCGTGGTTTTCTATTTCGGTTATATTTAAAGGCAGTTGCTTGGTTTTTTTTTTTGAACTGGTCTTTTTTCTCTGTAACCTCCTAAGTTTTGATTTACAATTATTTAATTTCTTAGTTGAACATATTATAAATTGTTATGTAATTAAAAATCACACAACTAGGAATCGTGTCTGTCAGTACATTTATTTTTACTTTATATTTTATTAATCTTTTTTATTCCTTTTTTTGGGGTTTGCTTCTAAAGCAGCTATCCTAAAACAGGCCCATGCATGACATTAAGGGAGTCTATAAGAATCTTAAGTTCTGTGGGAAAATGTATTCTTGTATATTCCTTTTGGGAGATGACAGAGGACTTCTTCAAATGTCAAAAGACATGAACATCGTTATTTACCTTTCTTTTCAGTTGTCAGACTTTGGGATTCAGGTACCAAAACACCTCTTTATTAGATAATAAGTAAAAAAGGAGGTAAGAAGGAGGCATTGAAGAAACATTACAAGTCACATTAAAGGACAACATCTCTTGACGAAGGAAAAATGAAAGGGTTTAATAAGTTAAATAATGTACATGCATATAACTATATTCTTCACTGTGTGCGTGGGAATAACTATAGTTGAATATGAGTGTGACTTTTGTACTAGTAAATCAGATTGGTCTGAAACTCTTTTTGGAATCAAAAACAATAAAAATACAGTTTGTATTAGATGCACATATGTAGAGAGGTGTGGTCTGAAGCTGAGGAACATTTACAAGTATTATGAAACATGACTGACTGGCAGACGGGCTGGTGATGGATAGAAGCCATCTGGAAATGTCTCGAGAGAATTTCAATGTTCTGCTCACCCTATTGTTCCCATGATTTTTTTTAATGGTGGTTTGGTTATCATTTGGTTCTAAAGCAGGTATATTTGGAAACAAAGATTCTTTTACTTACCTTCATGTACCCCTGCATAAGAAGCAGCATTAGTCAACATTGAGAGTGTCCAGGGCATCCACACATGCCTACCTCCTCCATCTCATCCCTGTCAGGCTGCACACAACTGCACACTTGTGCATATCTGCCCTGCAGTCTTCACTTAGCATCATCATCCCTGTTACTATTAGGGCAGCTGGGGTTAAACCTAGTGTCTCACACCACACTGACCTGCATTGTATCACTAAGCCAGGTCCTTAGCCCACTCTTCCCTGATGAAGGGAGGAGAAACTGTGAGCTAGGCTGAAATAGGTAAGCACTTAAGAATGGGGGTGAAATGGATTTTAATTCATGACACAGAAATTAATTAGTGAGAGGATGATTGCATTTAAATGCTTTGATTTCTAGATGTAGAGAGACTTGTTGGAACACCATCAAATAAGAGGATTTCTACCCTCTACCCAGGACAGAAGTCATGGTTTGCAAAAAGTCTAAATGAGCTATAAAATAAACAGTGAGTTTGTGCTTCATTAAAACCTGTGAGAGAAGAGGAGTAAAGCTTCCCTTTCACAAAGACCACGGGATGGTCTCACAAGACACACCAAGTGCTAGGAATGGATTGAGAGCCTTCATTGACATTTCCTCTTTATAGCTGCTGCTATTACTACTAGTTTCAGAAATTATGTCTGAGAAAAGTACAAAAGTGTGGGCAGAAAGAGAATGGAAAACAAATGTTACCACTAGGGCACTTTGTCTTCTAACAATTATTTTATTCTAGAATTAAAAGGCATCTTAAACATCATCTCAATTAGGAAAATATGGTTGACCTTGAAACCCTAAGAGGAATCTAGCCCAACTATTTCTTCTTTTCATGAAGACCATATTAGCTGAAATATTTATGATTTTACAGCTTAAAAATAACTGGAGTATTCCCAAGTTGAGGAAAATATAACCCTTTTACTATTCCTGAAAAGACCTTAAAAGAGTATCTATTTGGGAAGAGAGAAAGAGTTATTTCCATGAATAGATTTTTTTCTACACAAAATCAATATAGGCAAATGTATATGTATATATATTTTTAAATGAAGTAATCTATTTTAAAACTTGAGGTTTTTACATATTTACATATGCATATATAACATATATAATTTATGCGTGTGTGTGTGTGTGTGTGTGTGTTATGTATTTGTGTAAACAAAACAAATTCTTTTTCCATATCAGTAGATTTGGATCTGTATCAAAGGCAAATATGGTGGCTTGTTGTATTTGAATTTCTTTACTTGGTCAACTCAAAGACAATAATTCAGCAACAGATAGAAAACTATACTTCAAGGTAAGAAATTCTCTATTTAACTACTCTTCAATGAGTATAATTCTGATTTTCAGGATTTTTGTTTGTTTGTTTGTTTGTTTGTTTTTTTCTTTTTAATCTCTGGTGCTGGTGATTAAATCCTGGGCCTTGCATGGGTTTGGTAAGTAAATGTCAACTGAACTACATCCTCAGTCCCTTTGATTTTTTTAATTTCTACTTTTGAGTTTGGTATCAATAAAGTGATATCTTTTCTACCCCCCTTTCATCCAGAATGAAATGTATAGCCAGTATTTGTGAAGGAAAAGTATGGTCAACAGCCATTGTGCCTACTGGTGTATGAAGTATGAGTCTGGGGCTACCTGCACGGTCTCCTGCCCTCCCTCAGCAGGTAGAGGAAGCCAACAACCTTGTGTCCCAGAGCCTCCTCAGATGAAACCACTCAGGGGATGACTCTTATTTCTATACTCTTGTTCTAGAATTGAGTTCAGGGCTTGGCCTAGCATAGGGGATTATTTTAGCTGTTATACAAAAAAATATATATAACTATCTTCAGAGTCATGGTTCTTGGCCTATAAGATAATTGCATGGTGCAGTTCACCCAGTCAGATGGTCCCCCTGGGCACTGCCAATTTTCTTCCCAAGATAGTGAGCTGGGATTAGCCAGCCCTACGCAATGGACATCAGTGATTAGAACACCATGTTGCAGTGGTCCCCAGGGCTTTCCTGGGTGGACATTACACTTGCTTGGGAAGAAGGGAGAGACATTAAAAGACAGTATAACACACAGTGGTGGTCCAAAACTTGGGTTCTGAATACCAGACTCTGGGTCTGCTTTTACAGACTTAGACCATACCTTTTAGCCACTGTAATGAATTTTGTCTGTAATGAATTACTATCTGTAAATGAATTTTGTCTTGGGAAAATATGGATAATAATGGCACAGAGAATTTTATATGGTTTTAAGGATGAAACAAGGCTGGCTACACCATGTACTCAATGTGCCACTACCATTAGCATTGAGTCAACTGTTGTCCTCCTGTGAACAACGCATGCGCGACCATAAACCTAGAGAAGAGGGAGGCTAACAGAATTATTTCTGAAATTTTTATTCTAAACTTTGAAGTAACAGTTCTGAAAAGGAAAAGGTCAGTGATATAAGCAGAAGGTAGAAAATGCTAGAACAAAGATAGTTTGTGAAACAGCCATTTTGAAAGGCAGTCGAGATCTAGCCCCTACATAAATAGTAATGAGTAAAATCCAAATCTTATAAACCTCCAGACTGTGCCAGTTGTGTAGATGAGTACTTCAAGCTGTTCACTGTTGGTGTCTGATTTTATCCAGCTCAGCCTAAAGCAGGACAATATTCCTTCAACGTTGTTGTATGGATGTGCAGGGCCTAGGACACCATCCATGTTTTTGGTTAACTTTCACTTCATGTAATCACTTCTCACATTTCTGACATCTACCTCATTCACTTTGTCAAAAACAAACCAATTGTTTAGAAAGTAAAATACCTGGAGATACTGTCATGGGAATCTAAGCTATCCATCCTGTGAGCTGCCTGGGCCCTGGAATCAGCTCCAGGGTGCTCGTCAATTGTGTCCAGTCCTGATTCTCTGGAAAGGTTCATGATGTGGTTCTGGTAGTACATGTGGATACTTTCCCGTGTTGGAACATTGCCCTGTAGAAAAGGGGATCACAAAGCACTTGTTTGAACAATGCCAGCAGTTCTCAATATTGACAGTTCTTAGCACTTACACACACAGTAAGGACTGATGAGATGCTAGTTAATTTAGGGACTAATGTCAGGTCTTTTATGGTCATTAGTGTTAGTCAATATTATTAGATGTGATGGTTGATCCTCACTGTAAACCTGACTAGATTCAGAACCATTTAGGACATACTTCTAACTGAGGAAGGTGAACCAGTTGTGAATGTTGGCAACATCATTCCATGGGCTGGACTCCTAGGCTGAATAAAAACTGAATATAGAGGAATCCAGCAATGCTGGATAGTTTTTTTGTCAATTTAACACAAGATATAGTCATCAGAGAGGAGGGAACCTCAATTAAGAAAATGCCTCCATAAAATCAGGCTCTACACAAGCATTTAATTACTGATTGGTAGAGAAGGGCCCAGCCTATTGTGGGTAGTGCTATCCCTGGGTTGGTGATCCTGGACTCTATAATAAAGTAGGGTGAGCAAGACAAAGGGAGCATGCCAGTCAGCAGAGCAGCACCCCTCCATGGCCTCTGCCTCAGCTCCTGCCTCCAGGTTCCTTCCCCGCCTGAGTTCCTGTCCTGACTTCCTTGGATGATGAATAGTGCTGTGGAAGCATAAGCCAAATAAACCCTTTTCTCCCCAAGTTGCTTTGGTCTGGTGTTTCATCACATCGATAGTATCCTTCACTAAGAGACCAGCAGAGTAGCAGCATTCATCTCTGTCTCAGCTTCCTGCCTGTGGATGCAATGTGACCATGCCATACTTTCCCATTGCCATGTCTTCCCTGCCATCACCAGGGCACACTATAGCCCTTCAAGCTGTGAGACAACCCTCCTTCCACTTTTTAATTGCTTTTCCCAGATCGTTTACCACAACAAAAAGTAAGGTAATAATACATTGGGTATAATTTTTATATGAGAAGAATTTTGCTGTACGATACAGTAGCCACTTTTCCAGAAGTTGGCTCAAACTTAGCGGAGAAAATTATCAAATATGCTTTCGATTACATTAATTTCAGCTAGGTGATTTATGTTCATTATTAATTTTTATTTTATTTTTATATATTTTAAAAATGTCCCCAACCCAATTAAGGTATAATTGACAAAACTATATGTGTGAAAATACTTACCTTTAAATACAATCTAAAAACCATATGTAACATTTGTATATTTTGTTAGCTCTTCTTATATCCTACATTTTTTTCTGGAGGTTTCAGATCAAAATTCCCAGATTAAAACTATAATCCTTTATGGGGCACAGCTAACCTAGGAACTCTAATAGAAGAGATAAAATGAATAAACTGGGGATAGTCCAAGGACTCCTGGTGAGCATGTGCATGTGTGTGAGTGCATGTGTATGTGTGTGCAAGTGCGTTCATGTTGTTTATAAGCCTGGGATAGATCTCAACACACAGAACAAAGTGGTCATGTAACAGCCGGCTAGGAAGAAAGGATTTTATTTTAGAGTTTTAGATAAGGCTGTCTAGTTGGGTTTTTACTGACATGCTAAACATGTCCAAAGGTAACTTGGTGGGAAAGAGTTTATTTAATTTTACAGTTTATAATGCATCACTGAAGGAAGCCAGGCAGGAGCTCAAGGCAGCCACCTGGAGGCAGGAGCAACAGCAGAGACCACAGAGGAGTGCTGCTCACTGGCTTGCTCCCATGGCTTCTCAGTCTTCTTTCTCACACCACCCAGAATCATTGACCCTGGAGTGGCATCACCCTCCGTGTGATGTGATGGGGCCCTCCCACACCAATCATTGATCAGGAAAATGTCATCCTGACCTGCCTCCTCTTCCCAAATGCCTCTGACTTATGCTAAGTTGGGGGAAAACAAAACAAAATGAGCAACAGGAACAACAAAACAACTAACCAGGACACAGGCTGACAATCTGAACTCTGAATGTCCCTGTGTTTGAACCCCCTTGGGTGCTGTTGTGATGCCAACAGGTGGAAAATTCTGCACAAGCGCTCCTGTACAGTCACAGTTAAAACACAAGCACACTTGAAATGGTCTACAGAATTACCTTCAGGCCACGTAGATGATGAAACAGAAGTCAAATTTCATGTTGGTATTTGGGTTCCCTCCCCAAGGTGTTCCATGATGTAGGTGAAAATATTTCAAAATCCAAACCCAAAATTTAGAAAATTGAAACCCCTCTTGTCCCATGCATTCTGGGCTGGGATGTCCAACCCACGTGGACTTGACGGCTCTTTGAAAGTAGCGAAAGGAAGGTGGCCCACAGCATTACCTTCTTAATCTCTCGGGTCAGCATGCACCTTTCAATCCTCAGAACGGTGGATATGTCGATGTGTTCCCTTGAGATGGAGTTGAGCCAAGTGGTGAAACTATCCACCGTGGCCAGGAATAGGACCCAGGTGAACTTCAGAATATTAAATATCCTCTTGATGATGTTATCTGGGCAGAAGAAGCGTGACACAATTTCAAAGGCAGGGAACACCACCGCATTACCAAGGGCCATGCTGTTGTGACACTGTGAGGTATAGCACCCCCAGATCTGGGTTTTGCAGGATGTCCCTAGTGTGGGCTGGGCTCCTTCCACTGAGAGGCAGAGGGGGACTGAGGCCCAAGCACCTGTGCAGTTCTCCACACATGCAACGGCAGGACTAAGCCAGACTCAGGTGGGATTTGTCATGTCCACCATAACAGGTTTCCAGACGTCAGTCACTCAGGGTCCCTGGGGGCTAACAGGACTGCTGTGGATATTGCTCTGTATAAATAAAACACTGATTGGCCAGTAGCCAGGTAGGAAGTATAGGCGAGACAATCAGAGAAGAGAATTCTGGGAAGTGGAAGGTTGAGGCAGAGAGACGCTGTGAGCCACTGCCATGAAAAGCGAGATGTAAGGTACTGGTCAGCCACGAGCCACGTGGCAACTTATAGATGAATAGAAATGGGTTTATTTAAGATATAAGAACAGTTAGCAAGAAGCTTGCCACGGCCATACAGTTTGTAAGCAATATAAGTCTCTGTGTGTTTACTTGATTGGGTCTGAGCAGCTGTGGGACTGGCAGAGGAAAGATTTGTCCTGACTGTGGCAGGACCAGAAAAACTCTAGCTACACAGGACCCCTGAAAATATCAAGTTCTGTGGATGGTTAAGTGCCTTACATATGTGAAACTAACTATACTATCTATATAGAATCTCTATATACTTGCCCTCATAGTTTGAGCCATCTCTATATTACTTTTAATATTTGCCATTAGGTACACTCTATAAAAGTGGTTGTTACACTGCATTATTTAGGGGAAGACAGAAAAAAAAAGGCCCATATATACTCAGTACAGATGCATTTCCCCCACCAAACATTTTGGTATGTGGTTGGATGAGCCTGTGGCATATGGAATCTACCCATCTAGAGGCCTGAATGGAAGAGGTTTAGTAAAGTAGAGATTGCAATCCATAGGTTCACCTAGTATTAACTCAAGACTAGACAGGGCCCCTGCCTGTCTCATGGGGCCCTTTACTGCTTTTCTACAAGCATCTTAGGGATCATTGGCGGGACCTGTTTATTGTCCTTGCACTCATACCTCAGCCAAACCAGCTTATCGTTTGCAAAGCTCACTTCACGGGCTGCGTGTGCTCATTGCTACTGAGCCATCTCCCTAACACAATTTTATGTCAACCACAAAACTCTGTACATGGGAGCCATCATCTCCAGTCAGCAGAGGCCCTGGGATGGCTGGTGTGAGTGAGTTTTGTCCTGGACTGTAGCCGTGACTGGAGATCCTGGAGAGCCGTCTACACAGCAGCTCAGCTCAGCTCAGGGTCCAGTTGTGTTCAAAATGTTGACACCATGCACACACATCTCCCAGCACTCTCTAGAGGCTATGTCTAAGGCCCTTGAATGCTCAGAAAGATTGGAGGAGGTTTCACAACCGGTGACCTCACCCTTCGGAGCCTCACTCACCTTTTAAAAAGATGGGAAACTAGGAACAACATGGATGACCACAGAGGACATGGTGTCGCACTAAAATAAACCAGGTGTGGAAAAACACACACCAGATGATACCACTTACATTTGGGATCCAAACTAGTGATACTCACAGAAACAGAGAGGAGAGCCATGAAACAGAGAATACATGGCCAGGGAAGGGAAAGACTGGGAAGAAGTGGTTCAAGGTAAGGTTGTAGTTACACGGGAGAGTTCTATCTAGAGGTCTACAGATGACTGGGGGTGGTAATTAGTAATTCTGTATTATGCTGGGATTTCCAACAAGTAGACCTAAGGTGTTCCAACTATGGTGAGGAAGTGGACAGACAGGTTTATCTACTGGTCTACAGCAGTCACTTTGCTATGCACAGGTATAATGAAACAACATGTTAAATGCCTCTTACTATATACAGTGAGGAAGAATCTGAACAGAAGGACTATATAGTTCTGTCTGTCTGTCTCAGTCACTTAGGTAAGCTGATGGTCTCTCAATCACATGCCATCCCTGTCTACTGGGATCAGATGTGACAACTGAAGGGCTTGTCTTTGCTCCCCACTAATCTCCTCTCTGACTGAAAGGCTACAGTGTGAATCGGAGTTTGGCTTTATGATGAAGGAACACAACTGCTCTGAACCAAGCGGTCTAGGAGGAAGGACAAGCTTACTTCTAGTAAAATTTTGCTCTTTTCAAGGGTCAAACAAGGATTGGAGCCTCCGAGTGAATGCCATACCTGATGGGGGACGAGGTGGGAGGAGGCAGATAGCAACATGTGAGGACCAATTGGGGCTAGAATCTTTTTTTCTTTATTAAGATTTTTTAAATTCATTTTGCATACTAACCACAGATCCCCTCTCATCCCTCCTCCCACTCCCCCTACCCAACCTACCCTGCATCCCCTCTCCAAAAAGGTAAGGCCTCCCATGAAGAGTCAGCGAAGCCTGGTACACTCAGTTGAGGCAGGTTCAAGCCCCTTCCCCCTGCATCAAGGCTGTGCAAGGTGTCCCACCATAGGTAATGGGCTCTAAAAAGCCAGCTCATGCACCAGGGATAGAGCTTGATCCCATTGCCAGGGGCCCCTCAAACAGACCAAGCTACATACTTGTCTG
This sequence comes from Peromyscus maniculatus bairdii, assembly GCF_049852395.1. Classification (NCBI taxonomy): domain Eukaryota; kingdom Metazoa; phylum Chordata; class Mammalia; order Rodentia; family Cricetidae; genus Peromyscus; species Peromyscus maniculatus. Next base: position 54,153,351 of record NC_134870.1, read on the forward strand.
ATTTATGCAGAGGGCCTAGTCCAGTCCCACACAGACTCTGTAGCTGTTGGCCTAACATTCATGAGTTCCCACTAGCTTGGTTTGGGGCCAGAATCTTGATGTCTGATGTCCCCATGGAAACATTTCCTGCCTGTGTGGCTACCACCTGTGCTGCCCCTCAGGACTTTTCTGGCTGTGGCCTCTCTTGGTCTTCCACAGGTCTTAGGAGGTGAGGAAGAACAGAGGGTCCTTTGCTGAGCAAAGTAGCAAAGGTGGAGATGAATGGCCTCATGAAGTGGGATGAAGGATATCCACTGATCCCACAGAAGAGTGATTTCAAGTAAGAGACTCCACAGATGCCTCCATTTTTCTCCTCATTGCTGGTCTCCTATTTAGTTGATTATTTGTTTATTTTGTGTGTGCATATGTGTCTGTGTCTATGTGTGGAGGCCAGAAGAGGGCATCCAGTGCTCTCCTGTACCACTCCCTGTCTTTCGTTGGGGCAAGTTCTCTCCTTGAACCTAGGGCTCATGTTTTCTTGACTAGGCTGGAGGCCAGAAAGTCCTAGCAATCCTCCGGTCTCCCCAGCCAACCCTCACCTTGGAACTGGAGTTGCAGGCCTGTGCAGGATTTCTGTCTTGTTATATGGGTGAGGGATCTGAACTCCAGTCCTCATGATTATGCAACACGAGTTCCTAACCTTCATGCCATCTCTCCATCCTCCCTTATTTCCATTGAAGGAACTCTAGACCAAGGCATGTGATGCCCACACCTATTTGGAGAAGACCTCAAGCTGCTTTCACAGACATAAAAGGGAAGTTTGGCCCTGTAGGCTGAAAGACTTAGAGCAAGAGTCACCAATATACTCCAGCAGGACTTAGGCTTTTGACAACTTATTCTTATTTTTTCTCCCATTTGTAGAGGGTAGCCATTCCAGCTTTGACCTGGAAGTTCCAACCCCCAGTGAGGCTTCAGTAACTGTCACACCTACAAGGCGGGGCTGAGAGAGGACCCTGAAGACCTGAGATCTGATGCACGGGCTCTCTTGGTTCCTGGACCCTGGATGCTGGAGCTAGACTGAGCAGAGTTCACCAGAGAACACCGCTGGAGTGTGCTACACCTTTCCCAGACCCTGTTACCTATCCCCACAAAATAAACCTCCCTTTTAACATGTGGAGTGGCCTTAATAATTTCACCAATATCCATTCACAATTACTTTCCTACAAGTAAAAGTTCTTAGTTGTTGTAATTACTTATTTCTATATTTGCTTTATAATAATTTATGGTATATTTAAAATATCTAATGGAGAGGATTCTAAGTGTTTTTAACACAATTGACAAATGTTTGAGATTATGGAAACATCCATTAACCTGATGTCATGATCCTACATTGTAAATGTTTTTCAAAATGTGTAGGTGTCTCACTAGTCTACCTCAGTTAAAAAGGTAAATTTTAAAAAGTTCTATTTACAAAAGAAAGAAGAAAAATTTCAAGCATTTTTTTTTTTCATTCTCGTATTCTGGTGGCTTCTATCCGGCACCAGCATTTGTCATGCTCACCCAGGCACATGAATCAACGACTTTACAACCAGATAAGAACCCCACATGTCATCCAGGGGGAGAGAGGCTGGATCTGCTCTCAGGAGTCCTTCTCCGCCTCAGCAGAGATGAGGTTTCAAGGGGCAGGATTGTGATTATTCAGCTGTGGTCCAGACTCACTGTTGGGCTTCATTACTTTGCAGCAGCCTTCCTTACCACACGGGGCAGTGCCATTTTCAAATGCTCAAAGCTCAACTATGTCTCTATCAGGTTACCTGGTCCATCAGACTTCTTTTTGATTGGCCCATCTTCTCGATCTTCCCATTCCACGGGACCTGTGTTATATATAATAAAAGATATTTCATTATATAGAGTCTTGTGCCATTTTTATGGCTAAAGAATATTCAAAAATTTTTGGCAGAACACACACCTGAGAATACCAAATACAACATTGAATAAAGCAATGATAGTGGGGGGAGTTTGCCTCATTAAATATTAAAACTAACCCCATGGCTATGAAATGCAAAAGCATGTAACAGTGATCCAGAGCCTGACAACAGAAATGATTCAGAATACACTCCCAAGTCATTTCTAAGCCAAAATAGAAGCCAGTGACTGACTACTGCTTATTTCTAACACAAAAGGAAGACTTTTAAAATAAGTAGGGCTTGTCATCATTACTCATCTATGTAATTATATGAAAATATATCTCTACTGCACAGAGTAATAAAAAAAATCAAGATGCAAGTAAAACCAGGAGGAAATATAGGACAACATTTGTTTAATATTGGAGGGCAGAGGCTTTCTTTAGTGAGATGTTGGCTTTAAAAGTACCAGAATGTTTTGATATCAAGCTGATTTCACATTGTTTAGATAGTCGTGTATCACAAACTGAATACAAGCATTGAACAAGAAAGTGTGATTTATAACACACCAAAGGAAGCAATATGCTTGATATACAAGCCATCCTAATTAATAAGAAAAGAAGAAATATTCCAATAGAATGGCAGAGGACAATTATAGCTGTATTTGGACCTTAAACTTGGAAGTACAGATTAAATAGACAATATAAAGTAAACATGCCCAGTATCATTAGTTATGAATTAGACGAAATTCCACTGAAAATATAAGTCATCTGTCATCCCTCAGAAAAAAATGATAAAAAGAGCAGTGAGGACCTTGGTATGAAGGTATAAGAAATGTACCTTCCTTTATTTGACATATTGGAGTATAAATTACTAAATGCTTGTGGGGAAAAACTGTTAAAATGTATGAAGCTTATCATTTAGCCCAGTCTTCCTACTTTTGGGACTCTACTCTGTGAGAGTGCATGTTACTCTTAACCTCTACCATACTTTTAAATTCATCCATGTACATAACTCCATGTGAAATTTTTTGCAAGGATACCTATTATATAGCATTGTTTGCTGTGGTAAAATCAGGAAGCAATCTTTTTGTCCATTAATGGTTAAATGATTGAATAAATTATGCATATCTGTACTATGGAACCTTTTATAGCCATTAAAAAAGCCCAGCAGTTTCATGAATAGTTAATTGGAGAAATGTTCATGATACATTACTAATGAAAGTACAAGATGCCTTTGTGTACATGAACTCAATTCTGAAAAGCTAAGGAACAAATAATATGCACTTGCAGAAGGAGAGAAGGCCAATGCCCCATCTGGATAGGATGCATCATTCCTGGAGGCTGATTGTGTGTGTGTGTGTGTGTGTGTGTGTGTGTGTGTGTGTGTGTGTGTGTGCGCACGCATGCATCTCCATCTGCTGAATCTCCCTCTACCATTTGGCTTGTTATATTGGGTGTAGATTAAATTTATCTTTGTAAACACATCAATAAAATACAGTTAAAGCCACCCAGTACATACTGGGAGAAGGAAGGTAAAAATGAACAAAATGTATAATTAGTTACATGAGAAGTTTTGATTCTTTGACCTTCTTAAGTTCATAAGGAATCCATGATTACATTATCTTTGTACAGAATCAAACTATAGCAGATAAACCCAGGGGTCCCTTTAGTCACATCATTTAACCTCCACTCTCCTAAAAAGCAGCCACTGTTATTAATACACTAAGGTGTTTTTTTTTTTTAAATCCTTCTCTTACATTTAAACACTAGGATACATACCGGTTTAAAATGTAAAATACTGGGTTGAAGTACTTTGTTTCAGTTAGTGGTTTCAATAAGTGCCTGCTATTTTGAAAAATGTTGTTTTTCACTTAAATAATATGTCAAGAACCTACCGAATAGTATTTGTACAGACTAATTTTATGCCATTTTGACACAAGCTAGAGTCATTTTGGAAAAGAGAACATTAACTGAGAAAAATGCCTTCACCAGGTTGGCCTGGGGTCAAGCCTGCTGTACATTTTCTCTAGTGATAATTGATGTAGGAGGGCCCAGATCACTGTGGGGCAGTGCCACCCCTTGGCAGGGGGAGCAAGGCAGTAAGCAGCATTCCTTCATGGTCTCTGCAGCTCCTGCCTCCTACTTCCTTCTCCAAGTTCATGCCCTGGCTTCCTTCCCCAGCTTTTCCACAAGCTGCAATGTAAAATAAGTCCTTTCTGCTACAAGTTGGTTTTGGTCATGGTCTTTATCACTGAATAGAAAACTAATTAAGAGAGTATTCTATCATGTTTGGTAACAGAATCTCTTAGAAATGTTCAACTCATTGGATTGAAAGTCCTATTTCTTGGCATCCGGTGTCTGTGGTGCAGAGGCTGGGCCTGCTTCCTGCCCAGCACTCACCTTCCCCAGATCCTTTGCGTCTTCCTTTCTGCTCTTCTCTTGCCAACTTCTTTTTCTCTTTCCTCCTCTGACGGAGTGCTGTTTTAGGATCAGTAATCCAGGCCTGATAGACGAACTGAAAGAAGAAAGTCTGATTATTTTCTGACTTTTAAAAATAACTTAAAATGAAAATGGACCAAAGCCAAGCTTCTTTGATGTAAGAATTTTTTCTCTTATAAGTGTTCCTTTCCCTGTTTCTTATGCTAAGGTGACTTCTCCTGGTCTAGATTCTTTCTTCTTGCTTGTTTGAGACAGGGTCTCATTATATTACCCTGGCTGGCTTAGAACTTGCTTTGTAGCTCTGTCTGCTTCTGCCTCCTAAGTGCAGGAATTAAAGGCATGCACCACCACCGCCATCTTATTGCTCTTCATTTGCTACCATAAGTGGGAACATTCTTCACTTGGTGTCAAAGGTGATCATGCATGACACAAACTTGGGTAAAAACAAACCGTCACTTCTCTGAAACACCACCACCATTTGTGATCCTCCATTACGGAATTTTTGCTTTGCACACAACAAGCTGAAGCCGGGAGCTCTTGATAAGTAGCATTAGAGGAGTCTGTCCTACCACAAACTTTTTAGTCAAAGGAAAATGCCATCTCTAATATTCTTACTTGCTTGGGGGGAGTGATTAGGTTTTGCATCTTCAATTCTCTCCTAATAGCAGTTATGAGTAACTAGAACTAGAAAAGGAGGCTCTGCAGATGGATGAGTATGTTAAAGGGAGAACCATGTCAGTGTGGGAGTGAGCTCTTCCGGGAAGGCAGGGAGGGAAAACTGGTGCCTCGGGCTGCCCTTTGTCAGTTGCATTCAAGAGCTGAAGACAGTCACATCAACATTTTACAACCAATAACCAAGAAGGAGCAGTTGGCAACAGCCCACCCTCCCCATCCCCAGAAGCATGCAAAGACAACAAAACCAAGACATAAAATCAGCCTTCTAGAAATCATAAAACTAGGCAGGCATGCTTCACATGCAACACCCGGGTCTCAGGGAAGCTGGGTTTTCCATTCTCATGATTAAGATACGTGCACATAAGGGGTAGTTGTAAGCCCATATATTGTCATTTCATCCTAGATCATTTTCTATTTCAGAAAAATTTGGAGAACACAACATAAACAGATTGGTCTTCTCGTGTCACTAGAAAGTTATGATTAAACTCTTCCACATATGGAAATGTCAGGGCACAGGGTCCAAGAAATAACACGTCCTTTTTCCTCAGTGGCGGAAATCTGAATTGTATGGGTAATACACACAAATGTAAAACTGGTTTTATTTCTGGATAACAAACCCAGGAGATAGGCATCTCATGTTATGTTAAAATGTTCTTTATGAAATTAGGAGATAAACTGATGCTCAAAAGCATCAAAGCAGGGACTGGTGGATCTTTACTGAACATGTCAGTTTGGGAGTCTAGCCACTTATCTCTCAGGTTCAGGACATTAAAAGGCAAATTTGCATAACATAGTTTGTTTTAAAAGAAATTGCACTAATAAATAAGTCTTCGGGTTTAAGAACAGTGTAGGATGACATTTCCTTCAAGAAAAGTGCCATACTACTATTGTTTTATAAAAATAAAGAATCCCAAACATAAATTAAAAGGTAATAATTTGTGAGTGTAGCAGGTACACGATTGCAGGACATCCTTTGTTCTGAAGAGAAAAGCAAACAGCTGGGAGGGAGAGAGGAGGGCTGAGAGGGGCAGGATTAGCAAACTTTAAGAAGGGCAAGGAAGGGACCCTCGATCATGTGGCACGGTGAGGGGAACTCCTAACTCTATGTTGGTCCCCAGGGATGAAACCCATCAGTGTCTTCTTGTGGAACATTCTCGTCATGCAAGGACAGGAAGCAAGAGGGAACAACCACACTGTGAGTCGTTGAGTCCTTATTCTCAGGCAAAGTTATCTTAAGATTGCCATTTTGAAAAATAAGAATTTTAAGGTTTCAAACACTTAACTGAAGGGCAGTTTTGCCTTCTGCTATTTCAGAAAAGGGTTCTGATCCTTACTGAGTCAAGAATGGAAGAAGATTTTTGCTGTCCTCTCAAATTATGACACCATAGCTCTAACTTTCACCCACTTGGTGGCTTGTCTAGGGAGCCAGGCTGGAAGTACATCAGCCAGAAGGAGAAAGTGCTTGAAAGTATACATAAAAAGTCTGAAGGTTTAGTTAATAGTCACTGCATGAGTATACATCTCTGACTTTACCTTAAAGTTTATCTTTATTATTAGGGGAATGAGATTCACTTTTACCAAAAGGTCATCAATATATATATTCTTTTAAACAGAGAGAGTTTCATTGGAGTGGAAATCCTTAGCTCCACCATTTTATAATTTGTCCTCTAACTAGACTGGGACCCAGAAGTTCCTTTACACCTCCATCATCATTTAATCATATTCACTTTAAGTAACAAAAGGGGTGAATAAATTGCAATCTTTCACTTCAATAATTTTAAAATTATGAGTTGAGAAACACACATTCATAGAGATGAACGATAAAGTCCCTTGCAGAAACAGCAACAGTGACTATTAATTAAAGTCAGCCTTCTGGAATTTAGAATGAAAGACAGTTGGAGGGTTGGGCTCTGTAGCTCTAGGTAGACCAGAAATATGGCCTCACCTGGGAGCTTCACAGACACTCTGAATTTCAGGTCCTGTATGACCAGTGGAACTGGAATAAGCATGAAAATGAGACCACAGGACAAAGGCAAGGTACGCTGGTCTCTGTCACTATCCCAACTGTTTGCTTGAACTCAAGGACCATCATATCATAATGACCCAAGAGTTTTAGAGCTCACTCCTGCTTGAGTTTGGAAGGAAAAGCATGCTACAAAATACAAGAAGGATAATTTCTTCTTTGTGGCTTCTAATAATGAAGTGAGTATGGTCTAGGCAGTTGACTGACATCCACTATGTATTAGACGAATGAACTAGTACATTGTTAAAGTTTATTGAGAAGCACTGTTGTGCTCTGGGAGTGAGCAGCTGGGAAAGGAGATATGTTGGATGCAGGAATTAGACAACTGGATCCAAATTAGGAAGCTGGAGAGTAACAAGAAGCTGAAAAGGGTTCAGAACCAGAGGAGTCTTTCACAGATTGATTTGGAATTTCTTACCAGCTTTCTGAGAAAAAAATTATTATATATGTTTTACTCATTATAAACTGATCCATGCAACCAGATGTCACCCGTTTAAAATGAGATGTAACTCACAGAAAACTATGAGGAGAGAAAGTACACGTATATCTGCATTTTCTCTTTCTATTTTTTATATTCTCTGTGTCTACTTTTAAAAGTAGTAAAATGATAAGAAGTCTGGTTCCTAAGAACTCTTTTTTGGAAAACTTAATGTTTTACATCCATATGATACTTCCATTGTATGATTCATAGAATAGAGAAAATGTAGATATAGGGATGTTTTACTAAAGTTCTATGGAGCAGAGAGTCACACACTACACATCAGTAAAGCATGAAATACCTTTGCAGCTCTGATTAAATACTGAAGAATAGTTTTGGGAAGTTTAATGATAGACTTTGGCAAGGCTAAAATGGCTGAGGCAAACTTCCCAATAGCTCTCTACAAAGAAGGACAAAGCAAGAATAATTAGTAGGAAAAAAACCAACAACAGTTAACAATTTAATATATGATGTCGCATGAGCTCATTTCTATAATCAACACTGAGGTTAAAGCATGCCAGTCACTGAAGCTAGAATAAAATGTGCTGGGCTTGTAAGTTAGGAAAAAGACCACATTTAGTCATAGCACTCAGTTAATAACACAGTAAGGATGCTCCACGTTCTCTTCTTTGTTGTATGATGAGTGGTGGTTAGCATAAAATTCATTAGCTAAAAATAAAAAGTAAGGCTGTTGAGTCATTAGTAGTGACAAGTACCCTGTCATGCACACAAATATGTTCCCAAGCACACAGAGGAGCAATGGATGTAGGGAGGCAGCACCCCGCCCAAGAACCCCCACAAATCACTTGGTTCTTCAATGCTATCAGGAAGACGGCAGGGCATTTACCCACCAACTCCACAGTTCCCCAGAGTTTTCTTGAGTGCGAGCAGCAGGAAATATTAGATAGAAGGAATTAGATTGTGGAGATAGACAGAAAATACAGGATAGCCTCAAGAGGGTCTGGAACCTATGCCCATGGGCCCTCTGTCTTTGCCCTAAGGTATTTATAGAAATGCCAAGGGGTGGAACAAAAGACCTCCCCCTAGCACAGCCAAGTGCAGACCATCTCAGACACCTGCACTCAGGCCCATGATCCAATCATCCTCTCGATGCAGACCTGCTGGGTAAAGCTACTAGGAACCTGAAAATGGGCTCCCACAGAAGACCTGACCTTGTCCATTTATGAGGGCCTGTCTAAGGAGCATGTCTAAGGTGCATGGCCTTATCAGGGGCAAAATCATGAAGTTTTGTGGAAACCTTTCTATATGCTCTGTACTATGACAAATAGGATATAACCGTTCCAGCCTGTGGTCCAGAGATAAGATAAGCATGTATAAAGAGTTCATGCCCTGGGCTCTGACAAGGGCTCATCTTCAGAAAGGATAGATTGCACCCTGCCCCCACTAACACTGTGTTGACTGGTGGGTCAGAGCTTGGGTTGGGACAGCAGGTTCTTGAACAGAGAAAACTGAGCTGAAAAAGAGCAGAACTGGGATGGATGATTACAGTTATTATTTAAATAGATTCTGGTATCATTAGCCATACAAACGAAGCCGATTTTCAAAATCCAATGCAACATTTCAGCGATCATTTCAAAAAGAAGAGCATGTGCTTTATTTACACAATCAATTCTTTCACACAGGGAGCTGTGAGCCCAACAGTCAAGCAATCCGAAGCAACGCTGAGGAAGCTGTCTACTTGCAAGAGAAAAATCTTTTGTTTAGGGCATCAAAAAATGCTTTGATGTCAGGGATGAAGCCCTGACCCACATCCTATTCACATGATGTGGTAGTTACAATGTTCCTGAGAGGGAGCAGTGCCATAGTTGAACTATAAATAGACAATTTCAGATGTCCATCAGAAGACTCTGAGAGCTGTACCACAGGACTACAGAGGAGGTCACTTAGGCCTGCAAGTAAGAGTAGTCAATTAAAACAACCAACCAACCAACCAAAGTGTTTCTAACTAGCAAAGGGCATCACTGTCCACATCCCTCTAATTACCTGGAATGCTGACTTCCGTGGAGGTTCTTCATCTTCCTTCTTGAGTTCCTCTTCTTCCTCCTCTTCACTATCCGTTTCAAATAAATAATAGTCTCCACTCCTGACCACTAAGCAAAACAAAATATTTGCTTACTTCTTGAAAGAGACATGAGAAACCCGGGGGTGTATTCATGAAATGTCCCCCCTAAAGACACAGATGGTCCTCAAGAGGACCACAGCCAGAGATGTTAGCAGGAGAAAACAGATGAAAAGAACCGATTTTATCTAGTGCTATATGGTACTGGCATGGCTGGGTCTACAGAGCATGAGGCCTTGTCTGTGACATTTATGAGATTGGCCACTATGGGGTTGACCTGGCAATTTCTCCCATCTTCACTGTTTTATAAGGCTGAATCCATTTGTTGTGGAGATGCCAAAACACCTGAAAACTCTTGCTTCACAATTCATCAGTTTTGGTCACCAAGACAAAGGCCAAAGTGAAGTGGAAGATTTGGCATGGTCTGTCACAGACAAACCCACCGGGGGTGACACAGGATGGAGATCAGTGCCACCAGCCTCCATTTCACTTTATACTATGCAGACCTGGTTTCTCCACACGCGACACACGAGGCAACGTAAGACAAGACATTTGAAAGAGTTAAAGAGAAACAAAATAAAATAAACAACAACAACAAACAACAACAAACAGTGCCATAAGGAGGAAAAGGGTAGGTAACATCAAAAACAAAAACAAGACAACAACACCTATTCTGACTGCTTCTATGTATAGCTTTGGAACTGACTGAGGAACAGCAGCCTTGGTCCATAGGGTTTGGCTCTGCCGTGCTTCTGGTCAACAAGCCATTCCCTGGGAGCAGAAGAAAACCCAAGGAGAACTATAATGACCATCAGAAACCAAGCACAAACAGTATGGCCTGCTTCTGCCTCATCTAACACTTGCCCTGCAAGAACATACTGTCTGTGTCAGGAATAGGAACAGAGGAATCAGAGATGTCTAGAGACTTAGAGGCATTTAGGAAATTCAATCTTCGTGTGTTTGAAAACTTTTAAATTTAATAGAGAAAAGGAGACTCACTTCTGATGCTACAAGAACTGTACCATCATTGTGGGAAACCATACTCATGTTTTCTAATTGTATTTGGGATTTCGAAGTGCGGAGGCATCTCAGGGGTGGTGAGATAATGTGATGTCTTAAGTTATGATTTGCACTTATATCCCACAGGGTAATAGGAAACCTTGGCTTGCTTAAAACCAGTTGCAATAATGTCACTAGCTGTGGTCAAAAGTTGAACAATTTTGTCTACAGTATCAGATGACTCTGAGGCTTCATTCGAGAAGATGCGGAGTGAACGAATTGGGCCTTATATCCTTGAACAGAAGCACTGTTGATTTGTTACTCATGTTTTGAAGAAAAAAAAACCAGGCCCAGAGTATTGGGTCCAGGCCTGAGGGAATCAGTGCAATACAACATAAGGTAATAATAAGCAAGAACAAACCAAAGTTACAGCATTACATTTGACAGTGGGGAAGACCATTAAAGTAATGCCTTCACTTAAGCTGAGAGATTTTGCAGGGAAGTTTTGTGGATTCTACATCACATGGTCATTTGGGATAAACACAGGGCATTAGAAGATGGAACATTTTACCCTCATTATAGGCACTAAGATCAACGATAGCTGAAGTTGTATTCAATCATACCTTCTATCACTTTTATTCATATTGTTGAGCCCAAATAATTTTTTAATCTTAAGCATTGATTTTATCATTAATAATATCACCAGTTTATTATGTGAACAAGTGTAACTGGTACATTTGAAAAGATGAAAAATTTTTTTTTCAAGTTTTTTAGTTCATAAAGCATTGTTGAAGCAAAGCTAGAAAGATTGCTTGCTTTAGTGTGTGCTGCTAATGATAATTTAAATAGTTCTTCCACGTACATTAGTGCAGATGGAGATGCTGCCTTCAGGCTGTGTGCAGACACAAATCACAGATGCTGGTGTCACTGATAAATTACTTAGTATGAAACTAACTTTTAGAATCTCACCACTCATGTCCACAGAAACATGGCTCTTCAGATATTTATCAACAAAGCAAGGTTAGGTCCTGACTAAGGTCATATGGAACTGATACAGAGACACTACAGTGGGAAGGAAGGTATCATTGAATAGCAATAATGCAGTCCTGTGTGCGTGCATAGGTTTGGAACTAGCAAATCTGTCACCATAGCTTACGTTGACATCTTTGCTGCTGATCAATGGTATCAACAAGCATCATCATCACTAGACACTGAAACTGCACTCAAACTCAGCATCTCAGAAACTATTTGAAAACCCAGCCCAGTCATTTAACAGATCAGAACAAGGGCTCCTAATAACATTCTTCCAGATCTAAAGATAAGTCCTGGAGCATCAAAGAATAAAAACAGCCAAGGACACATTCTTTCCCTTTTGTTCCTTTCAAACTTGGAAAAGGAAATATGTTACACAGTAGAAACTTAGTACCACAGTCAGAACATGAGTCCAAACCATGTGTTACAGACAGCCCTGCATTATTGCACTGTAACATGTTGTAACAAGGCACATGGAGTTGAATACCAGAAGAATCTGATATAATGAGGGTGAAAATGAATCAGAAAAATCTAAGGCCATCGACCATCAGAGGGAATTAAGTTGTTATCAATGTGTACAGTGATTATCAACGACCATATCCAGTTCTTTTGAAATGATTTAGATGCCAAAAGGGAGAAACCACCACAGCGACTGTAGTGGGAATTTACCCTGCTGAAGGACATTCAATATGATGTGATTTCTGAAATGGATAGGTCACTCTAAACCAGCAAAGGCCCTTTAAAAACAGAAAAGTAGGCATAGTTTACTTGTGACTTGATAGAACAGGCATTCAGTGCTGTTAACATGTTGTTAACCTGACTAATGTGTCAGTGAACCACAGAGGAGCCATACTGGATTTCAACTTTTACCCTTGTCTTTGAACTTGAGCAGAAAAGAAAATGAAATTCTTTGTAACTCCTTCTCTTATTTTTAACCACACTGTTGAAATTCAATATTAAGGATGAAATCTAATTAAATTTAAAGATATTAAGCAAATTTCAATTTTCATGCCATTTAGAAAGTGACTTCTGGAGGGAGAGAGGCCAATTGAAGGTCACTGTGACACTCCTAATTCAGCTGGAAACTGAGATTTCCTTAGTTTTCTAAAAGTTTCTGACTAGCAGGGTTGTTCTCAGCCATGCATGATTTTCTTTGATCAGACGAGTTGTAGTTCTGGATGTACAGTATGAGACAAAAAAGGCTGAAGATACTACACGTTATTTTAAAGGGGCCCCCAACTGGACCAGGCCCTCTGAATGGGTGAGATAGTCGATTGGCTTGATCTGTTTGGGAGGCATCCAGGCAGTGGGACCAGGTCCTGTGCTCATTGGAGTTGGCCATTTGAAACCTGAGGCTTATGCAGGGTCGCTTGGCTCGGCCTGGGAGGAGGGGACTGGACCTGCCTGGACTGAGTCTACCAGGTTGGTCTCAGTCCTTGGGGGAGGCTTTGCCCTGGAGGAGGTGGGAATGGGGGGTAGGCTGGGAAGAAGGGGAGGGGGGGAGGGGGGAGAACAAGGGAATCCGTGATATGTAGAACTGAATTGTATTGTAAAATAAAATAAAATAAAATAATATATATATATATATAATCATTCACTCTTCTACCACATTTAAGGACGAGATTATAGTGGGTCATTCTATTATAAAGCCATTGGCTAGTACCAATCTTTAAAAAAAAAATGAAAAAAAACTAAGCATAACAAATATAGCCAGTGGTATCTGTAACTACACATTCACTTTTATCATTATGAGGGAAATGTAGTTTATGTGGCTAGTAGACTCTGTTTTCCTGGTTGTTTTTTGCTGTTAGTTGGCCACATCTGAGGCTGTTCTGCATTCTGGGCTTGGGTGTTTGGGGTATTATTTGGGGATTGTTGCAGAGACATTTTGAGGTGGGGAGGGGTTAAAGTACAAAGCAAACGTATTTTAGGTTAACCCTCATCTTTGTATTAAACACGCTTCTAAAAACTCTTAAATGCAAATGAAATCAAAGCTCTGGGAAGACATGGAGAGAGACTGGTTGACAGCCATGCCAAGTGCCTAACAAAGAGGGTCACAGACACAGGACACAGCAAGCATCCTTTGGAGTCCTGGGAGGGGACAAAATCATCCTTAAGGGCTTTAAACCACATAGCGGGTAGGAGCAGAACTCTGGGCTGCCGATTTAGATAAACGCACTCCGTTCTTGGCTTGCTGAGGTAATAAAACTCTCTACACCACAACTTTGGCTCTCCTGAGCCAACATGCTAATTTCTCTGTTACATGGGGGGCTAGAGACTCATTAGCACTGCAGTGATCTTACACTCTGACCCCCTATCAAGTCACAAGGGTCAAACCATGCATGGGGCACACAGGTCATGGGGAGCCTGAATTCTGGTCAAGGATATAAGGGTTAGAATTGATGAGATTGGAAGAGGATCAAGAGAACCTACTGGAAGCATGATCAACCCAAGGCCGCCACCACTGCTTTTTTTTGCCCTTGGCTTTCTGTTTGTCTGCTTCTCCTAAAATGAAATATGTCCAGATATTAATTCTCAGGAAGTGAGCACACAAGATTTGAAAACCACGTTTTAAAAACTCAATTGCCAAATCTAGATAAATTGCAAAAAACACATCAGAGGTCAGGAAAAGGAAGTCTACTAACTATAAAAGTACACATGTACTAATAGTCCGCTGCAATGGTAAACACGGAATGTTCTTAACAGTATGTTACATGCTCACATAAACGTACTCAAGTACTAACAGTCCACTGCAATGGTAAACATGCAATGTTCTTAACAGTACGTTACATGCTCACTTTCTTCCTAGGATCTGAGGGCATATGTAAAGAAATATTTAAAAGGAAGTGTTCCTTGTCAACAATGTATCTTACACTGAATTTTTTTCATAAATTAGCATGAGAGAATCATTGCTCATTTTAAAGAACCACTTAGTGGTAAATAAGTCATTTAAATGTACCAAGAACAAGGAATAGGACTTTTCCATTTGATTAGTTTAGTACATGATTGGAAGATAGTTATTGCTAATGAAGAGATTCTAGGAACTGGAAAGAGACCATGCATTATTTTTCTATTCCCTTAAGTAAGAAAACATGCAGGCTCCCACAATAAGACTATTAGAGCTATAATTGGATAAATCTATAATTAAATATAATAAGTTGTATGTTTCACAGTAAATTTCATTGGAATGAGTAACAGCTGAAATTTGAACTATGAATATGTACAAGTGACATGCATGCATATTTAATTTTCATATTAAATTTACAGTAACCAAAGGCAGCATATCTAAAAACTTCTCCCCTAAAGGGAGAAATTAAGCAAAAATCATGTCAATTATTTTCAGGAACATGTCTGTGAACTAAACCAGACTGGGTTCATTGTTCATATCACATTGAAGAGCAGATGCTTGCAAAATCATTCATTCACTAAATATGCACTAAGGGAACAAACATATCCATTCACAATGGGAGAGTGAGCACCATGAGACTCCTAACAGGATGAAAATGAATGGTGTTTTACAGCTCTACCAATAGCATGCTCTTAACAGACAGCAAAGCACTCGAATGGAGGAAAATGCAACATACTTTCGTCATCTTCTTCTGAGAGTTTCTGGATGTCCTGACCTTCCCCTGACTCCTGGGTCAAGCTCAGCATCCTCTCCTTACCCTTTTTGTACTTTTGCTGCCGGGCTTTGATGCGGTCCATCCTAGAAACATGGCAGCATTAGTGATAATAAGAGCGCATGCACAGTTATGCTGTGGTCAGCATTGTGGACTCAAGTTGTTACCCAAATATCTGAATCCATGAGCAAAGTGGTCAGCTTACTTTCAAGTACTTGAGGATTAGGAGATCATTGCTTAGTAGCAAAAAAACCTCATACACGCACGGACGCAAGCACATACGTACGCACGAGTCCATAGTACTCTGTGGTTCATAGATACTGAAGTTAGTAATATGATCAATAGTCATTATGCTAAGGTTTAGCATGAAGTCCTTGATATCTGTTCTTATTTTGTATCATAGCTAGTCTGATCATAGCATATTATAACCAAAGGCTTTACATCATTTTTTATATTTTGTTTATTTTATGTGAATGGGTGTTTTTGTCTCCATGCATGCATGTATGTACACCATGTACATGCCTGGAGACTGCAGAGGCTAGAAAAAGGTAGTGGATTCCTCGGGGCTGGAGTATAGATGGGTGCTGGGAATCTATCCTAGGTCCTCTGGAAGATCAGCCAGTACTCTTAACTATTTAGCCAGCTCTCCTGCCCCAGCTTTGCATTCTTAACCAAATAGGAAGTGTCAGGTCTCACTTAAGGGGAGTGGGAGCCCATTCCAAGTGTGGCCCTGAATTTGTTCTTCCCTGTGTCTGAGCTAGGAAGAATAACAACAGTTGCAGCACACCATGTGCACTGCAATTTGCATATACACCTTTGGTCTTTGTGCCAACACTTCATGCCATGGAATACTCGAATTTACACATGGAAATACCCTTTAAGGGAAGGAAATTAAGAACTGAGATCATGAGGGAATGAAGCCGCTCTTCCAAATTTAGGGGACTTTCCTGGGAGGGTGGGACAGGGCTTCCACTTTCCCTAAAGGTGTCTAGGATTCAAATTCTATGGCTATTATATTCTAAACACTAATACTTAAAATACAGCTGTGTGACAGTCCTTAGAAGTTTCACTGTTAGAAATTTCGTTCCAAGAAAATTCTTTGCAATTGAATTCTTAAATCTCCCGCATCCTGTCTGCCTGTCCCTGTCCCATCTGGATGGGGTGGTAGGAAAAGCATTGAGTCAAATTGGGAAGTGCTAGACAAGCCAGTGCTGCTTCTAGTGACTATGAACCCTGCATGTCAGAGCTCATTCATTCTCCAGAGCATGTTTTAAAGGATGCTTCTGAAGCTGACTCCATATTTCTTTCTTGGATCCAGAAATGCAGTGAACCTACTCCTGGTACTTGGCTCCGAGCCAAGCTTCTTTCACTAGTTTATTAATCCTTCTAAAAGCTCGGGAGGGACAACTCTGTGCCCTAACCGAATGATACCAAATGGAGCTTCAGAGAACTTAAACGTCCAGCTCAGGACTCTGCACAAAACAACTGAATTTGTGGGCAGCTCCCTGCTCCTTTTCAAGATGGTGCCCTTCCCACATCCTGGAGCTCCCATCCTGTTAAACTGCTTTCATCTTCAGTAAGCAGTGTTAGTGCCTGACCTGATGGAGTAATCAACACTCAAAATACAGCCAAGTACCAGGCCTTAGAAATCCCCCTCACTGTGAAAAAGGATGCATTTTTCAGGAGTCTGAAATTCATAAGAGTGAAGACTCGGTTGACTATACTGATACAAACTGGGAAGAAGGCAGAGATCCAGAGTAGAGAGAGTCCTTACTGTCTCTTGAGCTGGTCCATGGACTTTTTCTCTTCCTCAATTCTTGCCTTTACAGCTTTCACAATTGTAGCCTGGAAAAGTTCGGCCCCTCTAAAATAAAATTGGGAACAGAGAACAAATCAGTATTCAGGCAGCTGTTCTCCTTTTCCTGAAAATGATCATTACAGATCAGAGGTCATGGCATCCCTTTTCTGGGGATGACAGAGTTTTCCTGGCTGAAGTCACCCACTCTTTCTGGATGCCCCTTATGAGTGCCTGAACAAGGAAGGAATAGCCCCTTGGGAGTAAGTGGGTTGTCTGCCATTTTGGGAGGCCAGTGGAAAGAAAATGTTTTTTTTTTCAAACACTAAGTGACTTCAGCTCTGTGTCACACAACATTTATCAAGTGACTTTCATTTCTAGTAAAGGAGCTAGCTTCAAGCTTCTAGAGTCCTAGAGCAGTGGTTCTCAGCCTTCCTAATGCTGGGATCATTTAGCACAGTTCATTACGTTATGGTGACTCCCGGCCATAAAATTATTTTTGTTGCTGCTTTGTAAGTGTAAATTTGCCACTGTTATGAATCGTAAATATCTGATGCAAGACAGTCTTAGGCGACTCCTATGAAAAAGTTGTTCAAACCCCAAAGAGTCGTGACCCACAGGTTGAGAACCACTGTCCTAGCGGGCTATTAGTCACAATGCAAGAAGTTGCTCATCTTCTCACACATATCCTTCTACTGTCGTTGTTGTTGTCGTCGTCATCATCATCATCATCATCATCATCATCATTATTTTGCATGACAGGGAGAAGAACACAGTCCTCTTGTAAATGGCATGCTTTGTGCTTGGGGTATAAACAGACATTTCCTGTCCAGATTGCCTAGTCCCAAATAACCGACTCAGAGGCTGAATATGAATGATAAATGCTCAGCCAATAGCTCAGGCTTGTTACTAGCTCTTACACTTACATTACCCCATATTTCTATCTATGCTTTGCCAAATGACTCATGACTTGTTACCTCATTTTTTTTTTGACACATCTTGCTTGTTCAGCAGCTGGCTAGTGTCTCTCTTGACTTCCCAACTCTGCCCTCCCTCTTCCCATCATTCTCAGTTTGGCTTTCCTGTCTAACTTCCTGGTCAGCTATCAGCCTGTCAACTTTTTATTAACCAATAAGAGTAATACATATTCATAGTGTAGAAAAGAATTGTTCTGCAGCATTGAGGTTCCTTCCTTGCCTTGCCTGAAGCCTGAGGAATTTATGCATTTTTCACATTTCTATTGCTACAAGTGTTCTCTCCCTCCCCCTCTCTCCTTCCTCTCTCTCTCTGCATGTGTGTGCTGCACGCATATATTTGTGCAGATGCACTTGCCCATGTGGGTGCATGTGGAGGCCAAAGATTGATATTGATATTTGGATATTTTCCCTAATCATGCTTCCACATTATTTCTTTCTTTTTTTAATGTTTATTTATTTATTATGTATACAGCATGTATGACTGCAGGCCAGAAGAGGGCACCAGATCTCATTACAGATGGTTGTGAGCCACCATGTGGGTGCTGGGAATTGAACTCAGGACCTCTGGAAGAGCAGTCCGTGCTCTTAACCTCTGAACCATCTCTCCAGCCCCCATTATTTCTTTAAAATATTTATTTGAATGTAATTATATGTGGCTTTTATGCATGTCTGTGAATATAGTTGTCTATGAAGGGACAGAGATGCCAGATCCCTCTAGATTTATAGGCAGTTGTGAGTCAATTGACATGAGTACAGGGAATTGAACTTGGGTCCTCTGTAAGAGCAGTATAAGCTTTTAATTATTAGGCCCTCGTTTCTCTAGATCCTTCACATTTATTTTCTCATTGAGACAGGGTCTCTCACTAATGTGAATCTGTCATTTTGGCTAGATTGGATGGACAGCAATGGATGGAGTTCTGCCTTTCTCCAACCTCCAGGGCCAGGGTTACAGGTGCACAATGCCACACCGGCATTTTTAGATGGATGCTGTGGATCTGGACTCAGGTTCTCATGCTTGTGCAGCAAGCACTTAACTCACTGGGCATCTCTCCACCCACAGGCATTCTGACTGCAAACTGACAAATGCACTAAACGCACAAATGACAAAGGCGTCAGGCTCACCCCATGTTTTCCTCTGTACACCCAGTCACCACTGCCCAGGCAGGGTCAAATAGAAATCTTCTATAGTGATGTCATTGGGGCTGTTTCCCTACCCTTCTTTCTTTCCCTAACCCTCTGTTCATTCTTTAGATCGCTTCTTGGAATGGAAGGCAGCCCAACTCATGCATGAAATTGCTAATAGACCCTTGGCTCTCATGGCCTCCCCAATGTTTCCTATACCATATTCACTATTGTCTGAATAACTGTATCATGTTCAAACTCTTATGCCCAAGTCAAGCACTGGGAAGTAGGGTCTTGCAAGATGACTAAGTTAAGAACAGGATGAATGCCTTAGATAAGGCCCAGGAAGGCTCTTATCCTTTCTACCCTGGCTACAGTTTCTCACTAGACATGCAATTTCATGGCATCTCAACCCTTGTCTTCCAGCTTCCAGAATGGTGAGGGATGTATTTATGGTATGTGCAATCTCTGCCATACCTTGCTTTTGTCATGGCAGCCCCCAAAGTCTAAGACAATTATATCCCATTCTGCCATTTCTGAAAATGATGTCCTGGTCAGTAAATAGTAACTATACTCATAAATTGCAGGATTAATATTTAAAGCTAAACAAAGTCACTGTTCATCTATATAATGAGGGTAGAACACTCTACAAGGCTCCTTGAATTTAAGGTAGGGCCCCACCGTGTCCTTTCTCTATGTGACTCCAACCTAGGTGACAAAGCCTGGGATCACATTCATAGAAATGAACTTCCTGGCAGGGGGAGGAGACAAAATCTAGAGAAATTGGTGTCATAATTACCTATGTGTGTATGTATGAACCTCAAGTTCAAAGACAGAAGTTGGCAATTTCCTATGGGACATTAACCTAATGTTCCCAGATAGTGAGCATGATGGATCCTGTGCTATCTGAGCAAGGCTTGCTGCTTCAGACAAACGCATGCATACTCAGCAACTGCCCCTTCCATGCAGTGGCATGCCTGTCAGTGGCCAGTACTCATCATAGTCTTTTCTAAATCTAAAGAGAAGGGCAAAAACTGAGGAAGGATGGAGTCCAAGGAGAAAAATGTGGCGATGTGAAGTTGTCCAGAGAAGAAAATCAAGGGAGGTGTGGAAGAAAGTAAAAGGAGGGAGGAGTAAGGCAGGGTGGGGTAGAGGAAGAGAGAGGTGTTAGGTCCCATGGTCAGCATCTGAGCTTTCTGGGGGAATTACTATACTGCTCTCAGAATGGCTATATTAATGTACATCCTCACTAATAAGTGTGTAAGGGTTCCTTCTTACCACATCCTCACTTGCACTGAGTTTTTGGTTTTTCAATTGTGGGCATTCTCATAGGAGTGGAATGATGCCAAACTGTAATATTCTCATTTGCATTTTGTTGATGAATTGTGATATTAATTGCTAGTTCAGATACTTTTAGGACATTGGTGTATATTCTTTCTTTGCACCCTCCCCCCCCCCTTTTTGCAATGTGGAAGGTCAAATGTGCTCTACCATTGAGTTACATCCCAATCCCCACTCATATGTTTTCTCTTCTGATACATCTACTCAGACCATTTGCCCATTGTGTATGTCATGGTGACAGAGTTTCTTGTTAAAACTCTATCTCAGATGTAAAAGGATGCGTGTCAGGGGCTTTGGGGGAATGATTTTTCTAAAAGTAACCTTAAAATTTCTTTTGGGTTCTCTGAGCAATGTCAGAAAATATTGAGCATTATTACAGGTCAGTTGTTGGTGAAAGTAGTCTGACCCACCTGGATGCCAGGATCTGGGAAGCTTTGATGTCAGCCACAACATGCAGGAAATAATAACTCATGAAGACTCTTCTCTGAAGTAGGAGGAAGGCAAAGCAGATGCTGTCCCAGATGATCCCCGCCTCCCCACTGGGCAGCTTGCATTTGGAGTCATCTTCAGCTGTGGCATTAAAGCAGGGGAAATGAATACCTGTTTGCATCACTGTTGTATGAAGTCTACAGAGCCAGGCTTGGGAAATCCCACAGGCACAAGAGTGGAATTCCAATGGGCTGACTGATTTATGAGCTGAGCCCTTCACAAGCAAAACTTTATGCCTCCAGTCTGGTAACAGCATGAAGGGGCCCCAGTGAGCTGCTGAAACTGTGAGGCACAGGGAAACTCTGAACATTCTTTCTTCAAGGACTCCCCAACAAGGACTATGGAGAAACAATGGCTCAATGGTAGATGAAATGCTCTAATATAGAAAAGTCCTAGCAGGGTCCACTGGCTTGACCATGAACACAGGCTATTCTACTAGCAGGGCACGGCAGCACATTTATACCAAGTAGCAATTTCCAGATAATAGCTCAATCCTCTGCTAAGTACAGCCTGAATTAGAAACCACAGCCAATGAGTGCATTGGATTTAAGTAGCCTTTTGAGCATCATGGAAGCACATAGGTGATAAGACTTGTGATTCTGAGCTAGAGGCAGATGGCAGAAATAGCATTTCCCATTGTCTCTGTGGGGAAGATCATCCCAGATAGCCCAGGACTCTTCCCAGTTGGTTTTCTGAACCGGAAGCCCCCCAAACCCCAGCACCTTGAAGAGAGAAGGTCTGGAAGTCTGAGGTACCCTGAGGACTGACCATTCTAAATGGAGCAACTGCGACCCTGAGAAGGTGGCTGGAATTGTTTTGAATCCCATTGGAAAAAGTGCGTGGAGGCACCTGTACTGCACCACTGTGGCAGGGTGTTGGGGAGCACCTTCTGTGATAAGTAATGCATCAAACAGTATAGCTTCATAGTTTCTCCATCTCAGGGTGGCATTGACTCCTACCTTTATCTCATTTGTGTGTGTGTGTGTGTGTGTGTGTGTGTGTGTGTGTGTGTGTGTGTGTTTCCCTTTAGGTTTTAAGTCAGAACAACATAGCTGCTCTTCCTTTTCCACATTTCTTCTCCCAAAGGGTCCTCTCATACTTACGCATTTTATAGCCTTTCACCGTGCAGGCCAGGCTGAACGCTTGGATCAACCAGCAGCTGTTTCTCACTAATGCACCGATGTATCCACAGGCTCCTATCTGAAAATGAAAGGAGGAAGGCAAACCTCAGGCTCTGAATCCAGAAAACAGGTCTGATGTCTACCAACCCCAATGTGCAAGAATTCACTAGAACCAATGCCAATGATTCCGTAAGGGGCCTGTGGTGTCTAAAACACCAGTCTCCACATCTAATGCATATAGGAATTATTAGCTACACAGAGAACAATGGTAGTTCAGGGGGAATTCCTCTCAGCGGGAATGGAAAGGGTCTCTAGTGTGATGCTTCTGCACTTGGAAGCACTGTTCTTCACAAAGAAAACTGGAGTACTATAGGACATGACCCTTTGGGTATGCACAAAGACAAGGGCTTTGAATTGGGTAGGGGTATTTTCTCAGAGGTCACATGACTCAAACATATACTGATCCCCAGAAGGCCACTCCAGATATAAACTGAAGAAGAGTAGAGTTCTTAGGGCCAGTACAGATGATACATGGCCCTCACCCTCACAGGTCCATCCAACATCCTTGGATTTAACCAACCATGGAGAGAGGATATTTGGTGTGGGGGAGGACCTGTATCAAATCTAGACACACTTTTCACTGTCACTATCCCCTAAACAGTGTAGGAGGGCAATCATTTGTGTATCAGGTACTTGTAGTATGTATTTATAAGTTATCTAGAGAAGATGTAAAACACACAAGAGGATGGGCTCTACACAAACACTGTGCAATACAAGGCAGCTGAGCATCTGAAGGTTTTGGAGTTCATAGAAGTTCTGAAAAAATCCTTAAGAGAAATCAAGAGGTCTATGTGCTTTGAAACCTGTCTGATCAATCCTCTGAATAAAGAAGTCTTTTCTGTTGATTGGCATGTAGTCCTTTCATAGTAACAAATTTCTTACACTGAGTTCCAACTCCGAGCTAGGAAGTGTAAATAAACAGTAACCACTACAGATCAGCACATAAATGCTATTGGGGAAGCTGTGCACATGGCCCAGGATACTCAAAGAGCATCATTCCCCAAAGAGTAGTTATTCAGCTTGGGGTCTGCAGCCCTGACCAGAAATATTTCAACCTAAGCTCTAATCCCATGCCAGAAATTTTTTGTCTTCTTTTCGTCTGAGCAGGAACTGACCTCTGCTTAGTCTCTAGAAACTTTCAATCTGTTTGTTTTGTTTTGTTTGTGTGTTTGTTTGCCTCCCGAAAGTTCTTCCTAAGTTTTCTAAGAAAGATGGTAGACAACCATTTTCTGTTCACCCCCCTCAACATTGTAACCATTGTTACCAATGATTGCATTGTTATTTATAATAAAGGCTATTTTCCTTTACTGAATATGATCATTCAGAACGTTACCTCAAGGGTAATATCTGAGTCCTGCTGAAATCTGGATCTTTAAAATGTAAAACTGCTTAGCAAAGATCTAGTCTACAATGTACATTTGTAGAATGAATAGACTGGTGGACAGATGAATGGATGGATGGATGGATGGATGGATGGATGGATGGATGGATGGATACAGATATGAATGGATAAACTGTCTGATCAATGATGGGTGAGTAGATAGATGGATGGATGGACAGATGGATGGGTAGATGTACTAAGCTGAACAGATGGGTGTAGATGGATGGATACAGGTGTGGATGGCTATATGGGTAAAGAAGACTTTGTAGCCATGCATTTTCCAGGATCAGCCTATTAAGATTTCTCCCCATGAGATCACCTTCAGAGTGAGCCAGCATGCTGCTGTCCTGTCTCACACCCCTGCCACTATTCCCAACATCACACCCCATGAAAATTTGTGTTAGGAAGCTAAAATGCTAAAATAAAGTCAGTTTATTGTCAATAAGAAAACTAATCCTTCAATAGGTTATGCAAAAAATAAATAATTCAGCTATTTATGGCTATACACACTTTCCTAGACCTCTAAACATATTGACCCACATGAAAAAAATCTGTTAAAAGAAACAACCCAGTAGTTGGACATGTGAATGCCTTGTGAGTTCCTCCATAAGAAGGTAGGAAGAGAAGAAGCAGGGACTGTTATAGCACTGTCTCACTAATGCATGACCAGTCACAGCCAGGAGAAGCAGGCACAAGGCTCATTAGCTACAGCCTAGTGGAGAGGCATTAATTCCTCCAGCTTATTACAGCTGTTGATTAAATTCCCTACAGCACTAAATGACTCCAGTGGTAGCCTAATTAATGGGTGCAATGTTAGCGTTCTCTCTGTGTGGTATGAATTATCTGTAACATTAGAGTATAAGTTACACCTGACCTCAGCAAGCAGTATACACTATTCACTCACCCCACATGGTTTCCACCACGTTCTCATCTGGATGTCTACACTCAGAAATAACCTAATGCTGAATTTTCTCTCACATCTTTGGGGCACATAAAATGTTTCTTCATCTAAACACCCTTTCTACCTTATTTCTCACGTGACAGGGAACATCTCAATTCATCTCACATTCCACAATTCTTTCTAGGCAAGAGAGTTCCTTTTTGATGAACATGATAAGACATCTAGTGACCCCAACTCAGTCATAAAAAGGGCTACTTCACAGTAACACTATGAGAGATGGAAGCTTGTTCCTGGGGAAGGATGAGATTTTAAGTAGTAAACCATTTTAGATTTTATTTATTGTATGCATCACCTTTCATCGTGTGACACTGAAATGGGAGAAAGGAATGGAAAAGATTCTGCGTAACACGGCAAAATCAGGAGTGGCAAGCAGGCACTGAAACCTGAACTGGCAGTGTCTTGCCTGGCCTTTTCAAGAGTCACGTGAGAGGCCAAGGCTTTTAGAGAAACACTGAGTGGACTATTTATTCTTACACTGAAACCACAAGTGTGTTATGTAGCGGGAGTCACTTACTGACAGTATATTTTTCATGGTAATCACAAACACGTTGTATGCAATCAGCCAGTCCCAGTAGCGTAGGATGCTCTTGATGGGTTTCAGCAGCAAATCACCCCCAAAGAGCAGGAAATAGAAACAGGCCACCAAGTAACCCATGCAAAATATGCTGATTCTGGTTGTTCCTGTGATGAAGATGATGGTGAGGACAAACCAGAAGAGGTAGCTGAAGATGATCACTTTGGACATGTCCAAGTAAGATCTGGAAAACACACCCCAAGCAATACAAAGGTAATTGTGATGCAAAGAAAATCAAGAACTCCTCCTTAACAGGAGGAAACCTCATATTCAACATTGGACTATCCACCAAAGCATTTTGCAAAAATGTGTGTTGAGGTCTGTGCATACCACTGCCTGCCATGTAGGAAACCCTACATAAGCAGTATTAGACAAATAGGTAAGTTGAGAAAACACCATGTATAAGTATGCTTATCATCATCTCATTTGTGGCTAATTTCTCACAAAATAAGAACATTTTCCAGGCTGGGTGATGGTGGTAGTGCATGCCTTTAACCCCAGCACTCAAGAGACAGAGGCAGGTGAATATCTGGGAGTTTGAGGCCAGCCTGGTCTACATAGTGAGTTCTAGGACAGCCAGGACTGTTAAACAGAGAAACCCTGTCTGGAAAACTCCCTTCCCCACGAAAAGAACATTTTATGCCTACTACTTGAATATTTAAAATTCTCTTTGTCTTTCTATGGGTGGCATGAATAATTATATGGCAAAATAACACTCCAAGATATAGGTGCCTCCTGCCAAGCAAGAAAGTTAGCAATGGGTTACTTTCAAGGAAGTAGAAATTTATATTATCACATTGCAAAAGATACATGCTACATACAAAGATTTCACTAGAAGTAAAAACAACTCTTCCTCATAGATGGAAGAATAATTCTCATGTTCTCTGGATGTTGCTGGGTCGATGCAGGGCTCTTTGGGGCATTGTCCATCCGCAGTGGCTTTAGCGATGAAAAGTGAGACTGAAGTATGGGGCCCAAATTTTTTCTACAATAATGAGTAGCTGTGGCAGCTCCCAGAGCCTGGTCATTCTGCAGGCAGGAAGTGGTACAGCAGCTGCCAGTGCTCACCCCTGCCTGACCACAGCTCCTCTGAGGGCTTGCTCCGGAAGCTTTTCCTTTTGGGTTTTAGGAAAAAGCTCAGAGAAGAAATTCTGGATTCGCTCTTTGTTCAATGGGCTGCAATTCTGCAGGAGGTTAATAAACAATCTCCATAAAGCATGCTCTGTCCTTGGCCTTGCCAGAAGTACTGGGAAACAAGATGTGTCTTAATGTATTGCTTTTAAGAGTAAAACAGAAAAAAATACTATATTTTTTTCTGCAATTATAATTATAACCCTTCTTTAATTTTCTAAAGAAAGCAGGAGAGCCATGCTTGAGATGAGCAAATCTGCTGGTTTCTTACAGATACGGTAGAATGTGACAGTTTGTGCCCCTCCAGAGGTGGCTGGACATGTCACTCTTTGGTACGGCTCAATATTAGTAAAGCATTTGGAATGGAGTCTGGTGCCCAAAACGACTAGTTAATGGAAGCTAGTTAAGTTATGCATGTACTATACAGACTCAGGACTATGCAAGTGGGAAACGTGAACAAAAATGAAAACAGAACTCAGTTAGAAGGGCCTTTGCCCCTTTATGCTTGCACTTTAGAAAAGCAGACAAGACAGGTTCTTAAAATGACAGTGCCAGGGAGTTGGTGATGGCATGTCACTGTTCTCTGGAGCCGGAAGTTGGGATGCCCCGCACAGGTGCCCTGTGTACTCTCTCTGTGCAGCTTGTCTGCCTCTGCCCACATCTTCCCAGCAATGGGAGAGGGCAGACGCTAACCCATGAGCCCCAGAGGCTGGAGGGCCAGGCCTAGCCAGATCCCACAGCACCGCTGTTAGGTTGCTACACCATGGCTGGGTGAGTCTACAAGGCTGTCCAGGATGAGGACAGCTGGAGAGCCTGACACCAGGCAGGCCTCTGGATGAAACCAAGTCTGGAAAACCCAAGATACAGAAAGAATGCACCACCAGAGACTGAGCTGGGCTTATGTCAAAGCTCCCAAGGAGAAGCTAAGGAAGGCAAGGCTGAGTGTCACCTGACTGGGAAGGAGGAGGAGGGGGGCAGACAGAGAGCTGTAACGGGAACCCACACAGGGCTCAGGGAGACAGGACATAAGGACAGACCCACACAGGCCAGCTCGGGGGACTGCACTCTTTAGGCTCCTGAACACACAGGTGAGGAAGGGGAAAGACAGGGTGGGGGGGTCAAGGGACAGGGTGAGAGGTGATGAAGATAAAAATGAGGAGGGGCGGTGAGCAGGGGCGGGGATAAGGAGGGGGGTCCATTAGGAGGGACAGGGGTGATAAAGACAAGAGATGAGGAGGTGCTGAGGAGGGGCAAGGATGAGGAAGGCCAGCAGGGATGAGAGAGACTGGAGATAAAAAGAGAGAAGTAGTAAATAAGAGAGGTGGGGAGAGAGAGGGCAGATGAGGGGTCAAGAAGATGGAGAGAATAAAGGAGGGAGAGGGGTAAGAAGATGGATAGAGAAGGAGGAGGAGAGAAGGCAGATGAGGACTGGAGAGTGTTCTCGCTGGAGAGCTGCCTGCTGGTTTGGTCGGCCTAAGGCAGTTTCTGTTGAAAAAGAGACTGGGTCCATACAAGGCATTCTGCAGGGACAAGAGGGACGCAAGGCTGCAACTCGGTGGTTGATCTGCTTCCCTAGTGCTACTCTGACAAAACCACAGTCAAGGGGCCATCTGAAAGACATTGCACACAAAGCTCACCCACAAAGAGGCGAGGCTGCCGTTACCTGCAATGAATGAAATCCGGTACAGGGTTATGCTGGCTGAATGAGGCTGCATCGAGGTTCATGCAAATCTCCACATTGTCCCCGGCCATGATGCGCACCGCTGCCTTGTTTTCATCCTCAAAGATCTGTCGTTGCAAGGAGGCACACAGGAGCAGCATGAAGTCATCTGGCAAGACAGAAGCAGCCACTCCTCAGGTTCTAAAAGGCCACACACAGTCACCACAATGCATGTGTGAATCTTAAGTCCTAAGTGGGCTGGGTCCCCAGAAAGCATACTAGCGTCTAAGGTTGGGACCAAGCCCCCATTATTTCCTGATGCCAGCAGGGAGACAGCAGAGGGAGCATGACGTCTGGAGGGCTGGCAATGGTGGCATCTGGATGCTGTCATGTCAAAATGCTAGGTGCCTGCCTCCATGAGTCTTGGGGCGTGGTGCGTTTTCACCTACCTGTAGCACAGATCTTAAAAGGTCTTATTAATAAAAACAAACCTGGAGCCAGATATTGGGGTGAATGCTGGAAGATCAGAGAAGCAGAACAAGCCACAGCTTCCTCACCTTGCCAATTCCTCAGCTGATCTCGTTTCCTCAGACTGGAAGCCTCTGTGTCCTCATCCAAATGAATCTCAGCTGAACTGTGCTGCTCAAAAGCCTAAAAGCTGAACCAACCTAGTTCCTGGTCCTCATGCCTTAAATACCTTTCTGCTTCCTGCCATTACTTCCTGGGATTAAAGGCTCTTGTTACCACGCCTGGCTGTTTCCAGTGTGGCTTAGAACTCACAGAGATCCAGACGGATCTCTGCCTCTGGAATGCTAGGATTAAAGGCGTGTGAGTGCCACCATTTTGTAGCCTCTATATCTAGTGGCTGTTCTGTTCTCTGACCCCAGATAAGTTTATTAGGGTACACAATATTTTGGGGAACACAATATCACCACACTTACCAGTGCTGAGGAAGCCACAGGAACACTGGCTCATCCTTTCACAAGAGCTAGATATAGGCATTTCTGTTCTTGACTCTCAGCAGTCCCTCTGCATTAGTAACCAGACTTTTCTCAGAGCTCACACTGAGGATAATCAAGAGCAGGTGGCAAAGGAAATAGACAGCTCATAAAAGAACATGGACCTGGCCTTGAGCTGTCCAGAACAAACCTCCTTGTCAGGTCTCTGGGCTGCTCCCAAGGCAGAGGTGGCTTCCTTGTTGTTAAAAAAATCCACACTGGATCTTCTACAGTAGGGCAGTCACTGTGGAATTCTCCAAAGCACTGCAACTCCTTAGTGTTTTGGAACTACTGCTCCAACCCTCCGTTTCCGGTTGTCCTGGAAGGCCTTGCATGCAGCGCTCTCCTGTGACTGTCACCTGTGGGGTCCCCATTGCTGCCACAGCCCTGTCTCTCATTTTGGTCTTCCTGCCATGGTGGCTGGAAATGGAGTCAGCTTGTAAAGCTCCCTCTCTAGTCTGTCTTTGAAAGGGAGAGGTGTTGGGAAGAGAATGAATTACTTCAGGGTTGATTTATTCACTTTGCAAATGGAAGTGAGCAAGTAGAAGCTATTGGTGACTTAACATATTAGTACACGAGACAAGCACCACCCACTTAGGAAGTTCAGTGGAGGAACTAAAGGCGACGTCTAACACATGAATAAAAATGAACAAATATAAGCCCAGATACCTACATCCTATGGTCCCACAGCCGAAAGACTTACAGACAAGAAACACAGGGTTGGGGCGCACAATGAAATCTGGGAAGTACAGCCACTTGATGATGTTATCATTGAAGTTGGCACCCTTGAATCTCCATGGGTAATCTGCAAGGGGCAGGGATGAACAGGCACAATCAATTCCCTGGTGCATCTCCGCCTTCTCAGTCGGCCACTGGCGATGGCTGTGCTAACAGCAGATTCTCTAGGCAGAGTGCTCACCTCTGCAGGGGGCAGGCGGGATGCCAATGCAGACGAAGTACTGGAAGGTGATGATACAAGCCAGGAAACAGCAGTACTTGGGCCAGACCTCAGCGATGGCTTTTCTTCTGCGTCGATACAAGACACCAATCAGCCAACAGGCATGAACCATGGCATAGAAATCCATTCGCTGTCCAATTACATTCACTGACATTAGGAAACAGGTCTGTATAAGGACGGTTAAGAGATAAGAAAGATTGGGTTTATCAGAAAGGAAAGTGACATCAGAGACCAGTACTTCTCAGTCTATCTGCACAGGTCCCTGAGGACACTGTTGAGTGTCTTTTATCATAAAAATAGAAATGCTGTATGGTTACTGCTGAGACACCTGACTGTGCCTTTCCTAGTACCTGCTTCAACAGGGGCAAGGGTGACAGCTATGATGTCCTCGTGAAAATATCACCATTGCAAATTCGTTCCATGAATTCCGTTATAGATTACTATTAATAGAATTTCACTATTCCACTCACTTTATTACTATCCTGTCATCACCATTTCAGGCCACAAGAGTTCCCCTCACACTTTACATGTTCAAAATGCACACCAAGAACAAAACTCTATTCTATTCTTAATAAGAAATTGAGATGATAGTACAGATGTGTTTAGATGGCTCGGGACACCTAGGGACCATGCACACTGCTATGGAGTAGGGTACTGGCTCCTGGCCTTTGAAAACTCCAACTTAAGCTAAGCTGACCAATCAGCTTCAGTGGCTTTGTGAATTGTGAATGGGGACATGTAACGAACCTTCAGTGACCAACCAGCCCAAAGAAACTATTTAAATTTTCATGAGAAGAAATCAAACACACGAATAAGAAAACTCACCTCTAGGCCAAACTTGTAGAAGAAGTAGTTTATAAAATATTTGGCACAATTGATAAGTCCATCATCTAGATGTAACCTTGTGATATCATGAAAGATAGTCTTGGACACTGGAGCGGTCAGGTTGTTTCGGCCTCGATAGTACTCCTGATGGCGATAAATGGTGACTTCAAAGGCCAAAATTGCCAACATCAGGAGGTTATTCTACAAACAGAAAGCAAAAAAGCACATCTATGTATCCTAAGGGCCTTGTGATTTGGTACTTCTGAGCAACTATAGTAAATCACTGTATTTAATTCTAGATGTCTAAAAAGCAATGTTATATTAGATCTCACCTGTACTCAATGTAGTATTGAGTCTATTTATCTGTCTTATTTGCTGAGGATCGGCCTTCATTGTGGAGATGGGGCTAACTGCTGTGGCAACAGAATCCAGCCTGCCTGGGTATAAGACTGCGGTTGCTTTTTCTACTTTCTTGGTAAGTACATGCCACATGCCAAGGGGGCAGCACCCAGAGCCTAGAGGGCTGTCTTTTGTTGTTTGCAACCCTTAAATGCAAAGTAGCACAAGGATATCTGGGAAAGTCACTGAGCTGGGAGACAGCATGCCAGTTAGATAGTGAACTTAACACCTGAGAAGCAAGCTCATGATGGAAAAGTCCTAATCCTAACAATAGTCAGGACAAGAGAGTTGACATATGGAGACGGGCGGCAGAGACCATCTCTCAGACTTTCCAAATATCATTTTTTTTTGACAGCTGCTTGGACAGTAACTATTATAGAAGACCTAGAAATTACAGAAAGGTATGTTTAGTACATTGAAAACTCTCAGGAGCTGAGTGCAAAGATTTCATCGTTAAGTGTCTTGTCAGCAATTAGGACAATGATTAAGGTTGCTTGAATTATTCACCAAAGTAAAATGTATAAGAATGAACAAGAATCTAAATGGTTTTGTTTTCACTAAGTCTCTATGGTTATTTTCAATCAAAATATGCTGTATTATTTTATATTATAAATATGTATTCTTTATTAAACATTCAAGAAATAAAAATTAATAACAAATATTTCTTAATAATTGTTGTTATGCCTTCTTCTCAGAAATATTCACTATTGACAATCTGATAGATTTTTATTTAGTGTTTTTCTTTGTGTCCAGAAAAGGTAACACTGTGAACAGTGTTACAAATTTTCCTTTTTCAAACATTTAACAATATCCTTTGGACTCCCTTCTGTTTACACTTTAACAGTTACATGAGGAGCTAGTGAAGTTATTGGTGTATTTTAGTGAACCAAGGTCAGGCTGCTAAGTCAATTTCTCTTCAGCACAATATAATACTGATTGTAATATCTAGTCATTTTAGATGTCACCTAAGAAGACCAAGTTACCATTGGAGGGGCTAATAAGCATCTCATGGTGGAAGATTACAAACTATAGCTGTGCTGAGGCCCAGATGAGGCACAACAAAGCCTTACCCTCAGGTAGACGAGCAAAGGGGAGGACTTCCTCAGGCCGACCCACTCGGTGGGATCAACAGGGGCACTGTAGAGAAGAGACTTGTTCAACTCATTCAGGGGTATGTTGGTTTGATTTTCATTGGGCTAAAAAGAAGAGAAAGTGGGGTGACAACAGCTTGTGAGATTGATGGTGTTCGGAGTGCTCCCCTTCAGCTTTGATCAGAGGGAGCTCTGTGGGGTAGGGAGGTGAGGACCCATTTCAAGTGGGGAGGAGTCTCACGTTAAGAGCAGTTTTAGGTCCATTAAGGGGCCAGAACAGATCTAATGTGGGTGAGGTGACTTAAGCTGAACAGAATGCTCTTGGTGTGCAGACTCCCCCAAATATCTCCCCTGATCCTCTTAAGGTCACTGAGGAAGGACCCCCGACTTTGAGGCTCACCAAGGAGCAGTTGACAGAAAAGTTCTCAGGCTTAATGGTTTGCAGCTGGTACAACATTTTGCAGACGATGATCACACATGTCCAGACAGTGCAGACACTAGAAGCCACGCGGCGGAGTTTGGCATATGGCAGAGCAAATGCCCAAGAAATCAAAAATACATAGTTGAACAGAGACACCTGAAAACACAAAATCAGAAATGGGGACAAAGATACATGGCATGGTACGACATTCACAAGACAGGACAATGTGATTCCAGTTCAGCAAAAGTTGGCCGAGTCTTTATGTATAAGGGCACTGTCTTAGGTGCTAGGCATTCCAAGCATATAGAGGTGCTGCGGTCCTGAAGATTCTCTATCTCATAAGGCAGACAGACATACAATCGGGTAGCATCAATATAATATAATAGCAGCTAAGTTATAGATGTGTCTGGGCTCCTAAAAAGCATCCTGAAGGGTCCTCAGCCCAAAGAGGGGATTGACAAAAATCTAACACAGGCTGTGAAGATGCAAAGCACACTCAAGGTCAAGGATACAGAAGCAAAGGATGAAGGCATGAGAGAGCATGGTGAGGCTAGGCCATTGGACAACGGGAAATTTTAGGGCTAGTCAGAGATGAGGATGGAGATGCAGCAAATCAAGGATGGAGTAAGCTGCAAGTCAAGCTTTGACTTGTCCCTTTTGAACCATGAAATAGCACATGAACTCACTCTGCTGGAAATGAGCCTTAAGTCAGAGGGTTTTAAGGGAAGATTTGCAACATATTGAGATAAGTACCACAGAAGTAAGGGGGCGGGGGTAAAATGTAAGGGCTAGGCTAGAGGCCAGAGCCCAGACCTACGGGAGCTGCAGAAGTGTGGAGTTAGGGATTCCATGGTTGCACGGAAGCATGTGGTTCTGTGATCGGCTAAAAAATACCTGTACTGGATTGGAGTAGGAAGTAAAATTAGCTTGACTTGGTGGCCAACTAGTTTGACCATGGTAGGTTAAGTGGAGAAAGTATGAGACATGACACGAAGTTATTTTGGGAAGTCTGAATGGGTGAAGTATCACTGTGGAGATTTGAAATACCAATAATGTGCTGAGTTAAGGGCAAGGCCGATGAGTTCATCTTGACTGTCAGCTATGGGCTGCACATGTACTTATCAAGCAGACAGATGTCCCCGGGTCTAGCCAGTCTCCATAGCTCACGGTTTCTTGAAGAATACAGAAGCACCATTGTCTTATTCAGCCATGAAACATATTAATTTTGATATTCTCGCAGGGCTACTAATACTTCCAATACTTGTGGATGAAAATTACAGCATGTGCTCACTATAACACTGACTATGCACCAGGCACCCAGCTCTGGCTTTAAAAAAATGAAAAATGAGAAAACGTGAACAGTGATAAACAGCATGTACACAGTGTGTTGCTTGCTACTCTTCTCCTTACCTGATTATCACTACTGAAGGCAAAGGCTGTCTCTGAGAACGTGGTGCTGCAATGGTAAGGTACAAAAAGATGCTGCCCTAAATTAACTAAGGAAGAAAGAGATGCTGTTCACAGGAGCATTCAGTAACCCAGAAAGTTCTTGGACACAAACTGAATGTGGTGTTTTATCAAAATGCTTTTACCTATGAATTGACTCTTCTCCCTTAGCCAAAGGTAGGGTCAATTTGAATGTTACAAAGCAAATTGTATTAAAGGTATTTACTACAAAGTAAGCCTCATATTTCTTTTCTTACAATTTATAAGGCTCTTGGTATAAAAGCAGTACACGTATTTTGCACAGAA
The DNA here is from genome assembly GCF_049852395.1 of Peromyscus maniculatus bairdii. Classification (NCBI taxonomy): domain Eukaryota; kingdom Metazoa; phylum Chordata; class Mammalia; order Rodentia; family Cricetidae; genus Peromyscus; species Peromyscus maniculatus. The sequence continues at coordinate 54,187,638 of NC_134870.1, forward strand.
CTTTTCATTTTCTAAGCAGTAGGCAAAGATAGTAAGTCTTGATTCCTAACCAGGTTCAAGGTAACAAAAGTCCTGAGGACAGGAACATTGCCCTCAGGGAGCGTGTAGAAAACACTCAGTGCATAAATGTCCCCGACAAAGCCATACAACAAGCATGCTGCCTGGGTGAGCCGTGCGGTGAAGGGGGCTCTTGTCTTAGCCTAACTCCTGGGGAGAAAGATGGCTCCGCTGCCAGCAATCTGAGCTGAGAACAGAAGTATCTAAACAGGCGTGAGGTGAGCAGGGGAATTGCAGGCACAAGGCCTTATAGATGAGGGAAACATGGGCTGCATTCCCGGAGAAGCAAGCGATCTAATAAGACGCATATGTGTTTTGAACCCCGAATCTCCCAGACAGGCCAGGAATGGCACTCCTAAAGTGGTCTGGGCCACATTTTGAGGTTCTTACTCCATGTGAGTATAAGAATAAGAGATATCCATGACAACATTTTAGGTAGAGAGGTCTGATATGATCCCATTCACACCCTGGGAAGAATGTCAAGTTGCAACAAAGCTGAGTGAAAAGCTGCGTATCTCTTAGTTATCTAAAGGGAGCGATGATGTGGGCAATGAGTTGAGTTCTAGGGCTCACTGGCAGGAGTTCTTTGGGGGCACACAAGGAGTGAGGTTATGTACTACCCATCAACGAAAGTAGTTGGTTGCAAACAGATCAATGCTCATCATTTGTGGATGTAGATGGGCAGTCACTGGGCTTCAGGAGCATATACATTTACCCTCCAGGTGGGGGATAGGCAGAGTAGGTTGTATACAGGGCCTACAGCCAAAGGGGGACACAGGGAAGAGACAGAGAAGGGGAAGGGCCAGGAGAGAGGGCAAGATGTGCATCACAGGACATGGTCACCAGTGCCTGGCGAAGGAGGACAGGGGTGAGGAGTCTTTCCAGGGAAGATATTTTTATTGTTATAATCTCACAAATAGGGAAACGGGTTCATCATGTTGAGCTACTTCTTTCAACACCAAGTTGGCGCAAGTACCATGCACCTCACTCCAAACTCCTGTTCTCCTGCAGCATCATGGTCTAAGGAGGCTGTGAACTCGCCATCTCCTTGAGCACAAGAGTCTAACGGAGTGTTCCCCTAAAATGAATCCATGTTACATATGTGTGTACGTGCCAGCGAGTGTAGTTAGAGGGCAGCAAACTAGAAGGAGACCAGTGAGATAGGAAAAAAGGAGCTTTAAGGAGGGGTTGAGGAGGGACTAGAGTATGTGCGACATGAACATAGAAGGGATAATACTGGGAGAGAATGGTACAATGGGAATGGAGGCCAGGGACATATGAGGAGAAATGGGGTTTGGGAGAGCTGTCAAAATATGTATGAAAATGCCATAAGGAAACTTGCTTTTTTGTATGCTAATTAAGAAAAATATATAAAAATCAATAATAATAAAAAAATAAAATATTTGGTCTGCAAACAAGCCAGATGAAGCGAAATTTCCAGAGAAACACTGCTCATCCCTGTGTGTAACAAGATTCTGATTATCCAGGGACAGGGGGCAAGAATTTGATACCATAATGTCCTCTGCACAAAGCCCATCCTCCGTTGGTCTTATGTGCCAAGCAGCTTTGCTTGGAGTGTCGTGGTTGAACTCTTTAAATAAGTTTTAGGCAGTAGGTTTTTGACCTGGGTTTAAGGGTAAAGATTCTGAATTGTAACCATCTGAGAAAAGCCATCCAGGAAAATTAGAGGTCTGCGAAAAATGACTCATCCTTGGATGATGTCATGTGTAGAAGTATTCAAAAACTATTTGATGAATAAATTGAAGGAAAGGTCGTTTCTCCACAGCGAACATGAAGGAGCTGTTGACAGAATGATGATCCCTTTCTTTCCCAAGAAGTAAGACAGAAGTATAAATCAAGTGTACTGTCAATGTCATACCTTATAGAGCCAGCAAGTGAAATGAACTCTAGTAAAGGCTTCATTATGTTTTGGAACTCGGGTCTACTCCTTGGCAACAGAAACTGGAATCTTACTCCTTTCCTCAAAGAGAACTTTGGGAGATATAGTCCCGTATGGTGCAGAAAACCAGCTCATGGCACACACTTCAGAAAGCAGCCTTTGCTATATGGCCAAGCTAAGTGGAAACTAAGCCATAGGGCTTTCTCCCCCTTTCTCTTTCCCTTCTCTGCTCACTCCATTAAGCTTGGGTGCTCGGTATAACAAAGCCTATACATTCGTATATGTCTTGATCCCTGAATGCCAGGGGCATTATAACATGAATGCCATGGGAGCTTGGACAGAGGAAATGAGGACCTTCCACACTCTGTTCAGTCTGGTAGTACAGCAAAAGAACACTTGCCTCTTTCACAGTAACCCAGATAATGTACGATGAGACGATTTTGATGATGTGCAGCTCCAAGATCCACCACATAAACACCTGCAACTTGTGAAAATACTCCAAGAATTTTAGGAAGAGCACAGTGAGGCGGTCAATCACCAGGAGCCACTTGTTCCTTAGATCTGCAAGGCAGTAAATACAGCCCGGAGCATGATCACCGTTTGTATTATTAACCAGTGCATATCTTGTAACTCTCAGGATGGAATGAGAAGCTGCCCAATGGTTAGTGGATGAATGCTATGAACCTGGAGAGGAAGTACCCAAGACCCCACCTCCCCATGCCATGCTGCTGATTATGCATGTAAGTTGAATACAAGGGGCCATGTTACTATAATAGCCTTATAATTAAACCAGTACAAAGATTTGTCTTGATTTACTTTTAAGACTGTGTTAAATGACCTGAGCTCTCTATAAATAACATCTTTTTCATCAAGCACAAGTGATAAATAAATGGTTAAGGCTCTTCAATCTCCTTTAATAAGCATGCCTATCAGGTCAGCTGTGGGTGGAGACAGTTTGTTCTCAGAATCAGTATGGTTTCATAAAGTGTGGTAAACTTCATTCTAATCATCCTCTTTTTTTTCTTAAGATTTATGTATTTATTATGTATACAGTGTTCTGCCTGCATGTCTGCCTGCAGGCCAGAAGAGGGCACTGATTCTCATTTTAGATGGTTGTGAGCCACTTTGTGGTTGCTGGGAATTGAACTCAGGATCTCTGGAAGAGCAGCCAGTGCTCTAAACATCTGAGTCATTTCCCCAGTCCTTCTAATCATCTTCTTAATCAAGTAAATCATTGCATATTTTCTATCTGAGGGGCTCACACCAATCTAGCCCTGTACTGGTCAACCCCACTGAAAGCCACACAGGACGGTTTTGTCTTTTCACATTTCAGTTCTGGATTGTGTCAACCTGTCAGAGGTAGCTGTAATGTGACTGTCCTTGACTCTGAACATTCACTAAGGCTTTAGTAACATTGAAAAATGCTTATGACTCAGGCAGTCAAGAGAAATAAACAAACCAGAGGCTTGTACAACATAACAGTAAGGGTGTGGAGGGATTTTGATAGGACCCTTTTAGTCAAGTCCAAAGTCCTCATTAAAGTAGTACAATGAAATCCTAGCCTTAACTACTTCTCTGGCAGAATTGTCCCCTGCCTCACAGTCGGGGGGGAGGGGGGGGGACTGCAATCCAGATGTGGAAAAGGCATCTGGTCCTTGCCTTGGGTCTTCTGAGATGACTTGGAGAAGTTAACAAGGACGCAGGGCATGTCTTTAAGAGTAATTTTCCTCCTTATGGCATTTTGATTTTCTGCTTTTGTACAGTAGAGACCCAGCTAAGACATGTACAGCATCTCCCTTCTGCTCCGGAGGCTGCACTCTCCCCATTTCTGAGCATTATGACAGGGACCAAACTCTCTGCCTTTCGCATCCTCTGTCAGATAACGTTTTTCAACAACCATGGCCATTCTACCCCACTCATTCCTGGTTATTACAGTTCTGGGAAGAAAGCTGGGGAAGAGACATCTACTGGCTAAAGATGGAGCCCTTAAGTCAGTGCTGTCCAAAACACTGCAGGGCACTAGCCTAAAAAGACAACCATGCAATTGCACACCACCTCTAGTTCTCACACTCCTAAATGCTGGACCAGAACTAGCAATGTATTCATAATTACCACTCTCTTTCATGAGCCTCAGAATGCCTTTCCCAAGATCGAGTCTTTGAAGCTGACATCAGGAATTGTCAGTGGTTCTGTGCAGGGGCCTACAGTAGGACAGGCCCTGTGAGAGGTTCCCACAAGCAGCAGAGACCAGAACACACCCCTCTGGGTCTCCTCATGGACTGTCTGTCTATCATCATGGGCTGTTAGCCAACTATCTGCTCTCTTCCCTTTCGGTTGCAGTAATTGGAATATAAATATTATCACTATAGCAACCAAAACTATCCTTCAACGTCTATTAGACAGAATCACAGACAGGTCCTTCGAAGCAAGACTCTCTTGTCATTTGTGCTGTTAGGGCAGCTGATGAGAGGGGCTGGTTACCTGAAGTTTCTTCCTCCTCCGATTCCTCTTCCTCATCTTCCTCCTCCTCAGACTCATCACTGTCCTTTCCTGGCTCGCCCTTCTCTGCCTTCTTGGCACATTCTTCTGGCCTCTCCTCCCCAGGCTCCACCAACTTCTGCCCCTCAGGCTTATCCAGGCTGGCGGTCATATTCATAATGGCTAGGTCTGGGAGGCTTCCTTCGGGGTGGGCCAATCTGTGGGCAGAGAGCAGCTGAGTGAGAAGAGGAAAGTGTGCCAGGAGGCTGCAGTCAAGGGGTAAGTAATGGAGGCCAAACCAAGACAAATGGGCACGTGTACAAAGACCTTGCGCCGTGGGCGTTGGCTTCTCGCCGCCACATTTTGTTGGTTTGTTTGTTTGTTTGAAGTTCTTTCTAAAAACAAACTGTCCACTCAGTTTTGCTAGATTTTCTTATTCAGGTTCTAGTGATTGGTCGGGAATGAGAGCTATTGACACCTAAACTTGACATTTTCTCCTGGAGGAGAAAATGATCAGAGTTTAGGGTGTAGAAGCATGAAATGGCATCATGTAGAGCAAGCATTTCATGGCTTCACAGGGGGACTTACTCATTCTGGTGGATTGGTAATTTTTTCTTGATGCTGCTCAAAGTAATTGAAGTAGAAAGGAAAAAAAGGAGATGAGAACAGAGGAGTTATAAGGATGTCAGAGATCACATATCATGCTATATATCATCCACTATCACATCGGGGTATGCCAGGTGCAGTGACGGCCTAATGCCAAGTGCATTCCAGAATGGAACCAGTAGTGCGCTTTCACTGGGAATCTAGGCTCAGCAACTGATCTGAGTGGACGGGATGGCTGGTTTGTAGGGGAGAGGATAGATAGGCTCCCCGGTCAAACCACATCACGCTCATTTGGTAAGGTTTCAGACCATCTTGCAGGAATCATGTCATTCACAGGTTACTGAAGTCTTTTCAAGTTATTAAATAATGTATGCGCTTAGTCAGCCTTGGCATTGGCTAATCTCATGCTACCAGCTGCTAAAGCATGTGCAAGGAGAGCCACACACTTCTGGGAGTGGTTACGACATCTGCATCACATCCCGTCTGTGGACCATTGATGTGAACTGTGGGCGGAAAGCTGCAGGAGACCCTGTAGGAGCCAGAGCCAGAGCCAGAATGCAGGAGTGGAGGTGGGGATTTACCGCCCTGACAGCCGCTGGGTCCCACAGCTTACTTCATAGCAGACGGCACCCGTGAGGACTCTGTCCCACACTGTATTTTTGAGATGGAATGTTATGTTGCTCAGGCTGCCCTCAAAACTACCAGACCAAACAATCCTCCCTTACTTAGGGTTGTGGGAATGGACCATGTGCCTAATTTCCTAATTGCCTCAAAAAACAAAAAAAACAAAAAAAAACAAAAACAACAACAACAACAACAAAACTGGAAAGCTCTTTAATTCTATTTAGGTGAATGTTATATAAAAAAAAACATTGTAGATAATACACACAGTGCATTTTACAAACATGTATTCTGGAAATGCTAATCATCTTTTCCATTTGTAGGAATTATTCCATACATTTCAACCTGGTTATATAACAGGATCGTTGAACCTCAAAAAATTATTTAGCTTTCCTGAAATTTGGTTAATCTGTGGCTGGGGATGGGGGCATGGCTGTGGATGAATGAGGGTGTGGCTGGGATGGGGGAGTGGCTGTGGATGGAAGGGGGTGTGGCTGGGATGGGGGTGTGGCTGGGATGGGGGTGTGGCTGGGATGGGGGTGTGGTTGGGGATGGGTAGGAATTTGGCTTGGGATGGGGGTTATGTGGACATCCTACCCCTGCCTTAAGCTAGTTATCTTATCTTCTCAGTTTATGGGAAGTTTAGTTTTAAAACTGCAACAATCACTTTTTTTTTCTTCCCACAGCAACACTGTGCATTCACATCATTGAGAACATCTGCGGACCAGTTTTCCAGGGCTGTGTGAGATGCCTCTGGGTGCAGCAGCAGTCTGGTGTCACAGTTACCAGTAGACGCTCTGAAATTGTTGCAGGCCTGCACTATTTAGTAGGAGGGTACCTGTGTTAGGACAAAGACTTTGGTCACTTATCCTATGGAACTGTGATCTTGGATTACATTTTAAAGACAGCATAGACTCTGAACTGACGAGACAACTTTCTAATAATCCCCGCTCTTTGGGGAATGACACTCCTAGTCATGAGGCTGATTCTAGAGTCACTATTAGGACCACATAACAAAATGTCTTCAGTGAAGATGTCCCCCAACTGTTTGCACAGCTAGGACATACTGGTGACACTAGGTAAATGAAGGAAGCAGAAGAAGATGCTGGAACGAAACTCTTGGAAGTGGTTCTACACTGACTTCTGACACTTCTTTATAAGTGCTCTGGGCCAGGCAAAGTTGAGAGTACTAGATCTCTGGGCACCACAAGTCATGTTTACTATGCTCTGATTTAATTCATGAGGAAGGACAGAGGCACATCCAGGTAGCCTCTGGAGCAATGTAACTTCATGTCTTAGGATGGGTAACAAAAAAGGAAAAGAGAAGAGACATGTACCGGAGCTTTTTAATCCTCTGCGAATTTCACTGGCTGTTTTCTTTCATTATACATTCAGGAAAACATGTGCACATGAGACACACATAATGAAAATATTTTAAATGCACAATGTTTGGAGCACGTTGTTTTAAAAACACTGTGTAATCTTTCCAGCTCTCTCGTTTTTATCTTTATCATACCATTTTTTGAGAATATGATCAAGGAGAATGCCAAAAGCCTGGGGTTCAGGAGACAGGAAGCCTGGAGCAGAATCCCCATTGGGAAGAGACTCTATCTACATGGCTTGGCAAAGTACTGGGCCTGCTTCCTTAGCTTCAATCTGTTAACCTGTGGGATGGAAACAATTGGGCCCTCTTTACAGGATATTTGGAATATTAGGGTGGTTTCTGTGAATGGTTCATATCAGGAGTAGTCACACAGGAAAAATTTAAGGCAAAACAAAAAACCTTCTAAGAAGAGATTTTTTTCAGCTTGGGTGTGGTCACCTGCATTGTAAGTTCATCCTCGGAAAAAATCAGGGTTCAGCATGTGCTCTTGCAGGGGTCCACTCAGTGAAGGGCTGCGGAAAAGATGCTAAACATGGGGGGTGATTCTGCCGCCTGCCAGTTTGTACATTTAAGAAAATCTTTCTCGCTGGGTGGTGGTGGTGGTGGTGGTGGTGGTGGTGGTGGTGGTGGTGGTGGTGCATGCCTTTAATCTCAGCACTCGGGAGGCAGAGCTAGGAGGATCTCTGTGAGTTCAAGGCCTGCCTGGTCTACAGAGCGAGATCCAGGAGAGGCACCAAACAACACAGAGAAACCCTGTCTCAAAAAAACCAAAAAAGAAAAAGAAAATCTCTCTCAAGGAAAATGCCCAGTGTTTCTCTAGGGAATCTGTTCTTCAGGCTTGCTCACTGTTCTGTGCGCAGCTCTTAATCATGTGATCACAGGGCTCAGCACTGAAGGAACTGACCTCGGCTACACACAGCAGCTGGATCAGTCTCCAGAAAAGCCAATGTCACTTTCAGCTGGAAAAGCCCACTCCAGGGAGACATTCCCTGAAGTTTCAGGCTGCAGAGCTTATAATGCTTGTCCTTCTTTACCGACCTCATAAAGTCTTTCATGTCCAGAGGACAAGCTTTTATCTGGGACACCAGAGAGATGTGGATGATTTTGGGAAGTCTTCCTTCTAGTTTCTGACATCAAACCATTTTACACATCTGTCTCCAGAAAAAGTTCATTTTAACCTCTTTACGTTTTCTTTCTTTCTTTTTTTTTCTTTAGTTGTCTTTGTGTCCTTGTGTCCATTCATCCGCGCGCGCGCTTGCGCGCGTGTGTGTGTGTGTGTGTGTGTGTGTGTGTGTGTGTGTGTGTGTGTGTGAAAGAGAGAGAGAGAGAGAGGGGGGGGTTGTGAGATTAACACTCTGAGCTATTGGCTTCTTATTATTAATTCTGGAATAAAAATGTTTTTGCCCTTCACACCCTAATGAGGCAGATGACTTTCATCTCTTCGTTTATTAATCCAACTCTTTCCTTTGAGGACTCAGTGTCCTATACCAGTCATCTCCTCTGTTGTGTGCATTTTCACACTACAATTCAGTGAACTTTAGTAAGGGCACTCTGTGCACCAGAGACACCTTCTGTGCACTGGAAACACCTTCTTCAATGACACACAATATGTGACGTGAAAGCCAAGGAGGTTCAATTTAGTCTCGGGACTTGGCTTTGAGAAGCTGTATCGTAAGCTAGTTTCCAAGAAGGAAAGATAGAAAACTGGCCATGGTAGAATCCCTTAGTTTAAAGTCTATGAGTTGGAACTATCCTAATTGGGGTGTGTGTGAACTACACATTGCACTCACCCCTTTCACAGATGTAAGACATGCCTGAAGCTAGGAAAGGCCGCGCAGTGCAGATCTGCAGTGTTCACAACATTAGTGATGTTGGAAGTGTTTACGGAACTAATACAACTTCAAGAAGATTGTCTTCACATAGAAACAGCTCATCTGTGAATTTAGCATCACATCCTACATGTATGGTATTACATCTTACATGTATGGTACTGATTTCTCTGAATAGAATCCAGAGAGGTTGCACTTATCTCTGCTTCTACACCATGGAAAGAATCAACTCATCCCTGAGAAAATATTCAACTTTATGTTTTGGCAATTTTCCAGACATCATTCCACATCTTTTCCAAGTGGCCCAGTGCATGCTACCTTCGTTTACTACACATTTTGGTTAAGGTAATATCTGCCTGGTGTTCTATATGTAGGTATCTCTCTCTCTCTCTCTCTTTTTTTTTTCAAATTTACAAACTCACTTTTCGCATCACATTTTTCTCCTTATAAAACAGCATCAGACTTGAAAACCATGCTCATTCTACCATTCTAATTGAGTAGGTGGTTCTATTAAAATTTGGACACACTTTAAAGACAACAGGAAGCACAGGTTTTGGAATGAGAGTCAAGTGTGTTTGACTAATGTTTCCTTGGTGGGTATGCCAGCCCTTCTGGCATTCTCCACGAGTGAAAGATTTCACTGAAAGACGGTAGTGTAAAGCTGGAATATTTGGGGATTTTAATTATTTGGGGTGAGTCTGAATATCTCTCTCTCTCTCTCTCTCTCTCTCTCTCTCTCTATATATATATATATATATATATATATATATATATATATATATCTCCTAATTAAACAAGTGATAGATGCTTTATGAAAAAGAACAAGCAGAGAGTTGTCTTTCGTTGGGACACAGGGGATTTAAGTAGCCGGGGAAGATTCCCAACTAGAGTATAGTCTTCTTCTCTACCCAGCAGCTAAATTCCTGAGCTGGGATTTTCTCACCCTGGCTTCCAGCAGAGGCCAGACAGCCCTTGCTCAATGCTTTTATTTGCTCAGGTGACACCCACCATAAGGAAGGACTATATCTAGTTACTTTATTTGTATTTCCTGTGGTGTGGGGACACACTGTGACATCTAGGGTTGTAAATGACCCCTCTTTAATATTTTGATCTTTCTATTAGAATTGTATTTGGAAATCGATTTTTTAAAACCACATACTGTGGCCATTTTTTTTTTTCATTCAGGAAGTACCTACCAAATGTCAATTAATGAGTAGGGCTGAGGGTTCAGTGATGGGGTATCTCCTGTGTGCGGCACAGGACATCCAGACCCTAGGAGCTTATGCCTCTAGCAAGGGAGGTAAGACAAGCAGGGTTCTGGAAGGAAAGCCTGAGAAAATGCTGCAGGAATCTGAAGGGAGGGCAGACAAGTGTCAGCAGCATGTTGGCATTGATGGGATTGTGTGGAGGAGGCAGTTCTTAAGCTGAGCTCTTAATTTTATGATCAGTGAGGTGTCAAACCCTCTGACAAGCCTTGAGCAAATTCTACCAAAGAACAAAGTCAATGGGATGTGTAAGTCGGGACCAAAACCAAATACTGAGCACCAGCTGAAGACCCTGGACCACCTCCACAGCCACTCCTGCAGCACCATTTGGTATCACCACCAAAATGGCTTGGTTTGCAAAGTGCATCCATGAGCATACCTGAGACCACAGTCCACTATCTGAGGACACCACTTTTCATTTACAAAGCAGTAAAAGGTTTAACATATGAAGGAACATTTTTTTAAACAAAAAGAAGAGAGAAAATGTTAGCATACCCACCTATTTATTATTAGATACACGCGACCATTGACTTTGGCATGGCTGCCCGAGGAGAAGGAAACGCAAGGATGCAGTGGGAGACAGAAGAGAGAGAGAGAGAGAAGACAGTTAGGCGGAGGCAGTGGAGTAGACCGTCCCTTGAGCTTAGGCAGGTGTATCATCCCTCAGAGATTCGGTGCCTTGAAGAAGAAGAGTCCAGGCAGTAAGACTCAGGAGCAACATGAAGTCAGACACACACAGGAAAAATGCTCAAGGATCACATGCCCCTTCTACCTCCTTTCTCCCACCTCACGTACTCTATTAAAAAAGAAGTGATGCTTTTGATACACATTATCAAAGCAAAAAATAGAATCTAAAGGATTAATGACTGCTCCTTTTTCGGATCTAAAGAAGTTTTAAGTCAATATATTTTCTTTATCGTCTTTAAATCTTAAGTTAAAATCTATTTAGTATTTTCTAACATGAACCATAGATAATTTGCAATGATATCAAAGTAATTAAGATGGCTCTTAGAAAATTGTTATTATGTAACGTGCATTATTGTTCTGTTATGTGTTATCAGTTACGTAAAATGACATTTCTGAGATTGCCTATTGAGAAATTGTAAGTTTTTCTTATGTATGAATATAAATTCTTTTCATAATTCTAACGGTACTTCCTGTAAGGATAAATACAGTAAATTGTACTTCATATACAAATGATGCTTGCCTACACTGCATGTGTGCATGCGAACACACACACCCCAGAGTCGTACAAGACAGGGAAAGCCCAGTGGGATATCAATAGAAATCAGAGTGCCGAAATCAATTTAATCAGTACAACGAGTCCATTATTCCCCATCTGAAATCAGTTTTCATAAAGCTCTCCAAAGCAAAGAGATGAGAGAAAGACAGCAGGGAAGTCAATCCCAACTCTGAGCATATTCATTTTTCCTCATCATTTGGATTTTAATGAAGCCATCGATTAGAACTCAGAACAAAACCCTACTGGGAGGTGAACATTATCCATAAGAAAAATATAGTCAGAGAGAATTTTAAAAAGATGATACACGTAGCAAATATTCAAATTCAAATTTTGTCACTTTTATAGAACACTCTTACAGAAAAACCTCATAACAATGAAGTTATTTAACTTCCCTAAGGATCTAGAACTGATTTTTTTTTCAGACCTGAAAGTGAAATCCCACGTAAGTTTTCAACACCTCCCCTTTTCTCATGCTCTTAGGTTTTCTTGGAAAAGTCACCACTCCAGGAATGCTCAGGGCTGAGCCACGCTCAGGAATAAAGGAAGCAGTGACGGAGAAGGGGTTAAATCATTTAGCCTGCCGTCTCTAAGTGAACTGACAAGCAAGTGTTTTACTGCTATAGCTGTAGAAAGGAGACAGCACACACTTGTGCCAGGCAGTAACCCTTCCCAGAATCTGTATAATTGGCATGGCAGTTCACTTCTACTTCAAGGGAACTCTGGGCTAAATTCAGGTTTCACATACATACTCAGTTTCAGTCTTATTCAGGTGGTGTCTTAGTTAGGGTGACTATTGCTGGGATGAATCACTATAACCAAACACAACGTGGGGAGAAAAGGGTTTATGTAACTCACAGTCCCATGTAAGAATTCATCATTAAAATCAGTGTGGGCAGGAACTCAAGCAGGGCAGGAACCAGGATGCAGGAGCTGATGCAGCAGCCATGGTGGGATGGGGGTGCTACTTAACTGGCTCCCCATGGTTTGCTCAGCCTGCTTTCTTATAGAACCCAGGACCACCAACCCAGGGATGGTCCCACGCACAATGGCCTGGGCCCCTCCCCATCAATTACTAATTAAGAAAATGCCCTACAGGCTTGCATGCAGTCTGATCTTATGGAGGCATTCTCTCAATGGAGGCTCCCTCCTCTCTGATGACTCTAGCTTGTGTCAAGTTGACAGAAAACAAGCCAGATGATTAGTCTGGGAAAATCTTTGTTGAGCCTTTTATCTTCTGTAAAACTATGGTCCTAAAAATATTTCCTCTTCTGTATAAATTATATCCTTTATCCACTTTGATTATATATCAGAAAACCCAGACTCACAGCAATGAAGGTAACAGTGACAGAAAGCTTCTACTAACAGGAAGAAATTTTAAAGAGAAGAAAATATTCATTGAAGGGAAGAGAGAGCTTCAGGAACAAAAAAAATTTAAGTCATCCTTAGCAATGATCAACAGTTAAATCTCACAAATGAAAGATTTCTTTATTCCCCCAAGCCGTTTTTGTTTGTGATTTGGTTTTAATTCACTTTGTACTCTAGGTTGGCTTTGAACTTGGGGTTACACATCCTCCTTTGTCAGTCTCCCTAGTGATGGGAATACCATGTGTCACCCATGCCAAGCTTAAAATATGTTTCCAAATTATTTGAATATGATTTTTAAAAATTTGTTGAGTATACTTAAACTAACCATGTATACTGTTGGAATTCAATAGTAAATAGTTTTAGCTGTAGGTATCACAACCATGTCAAAAATGGTCAAGTTGTGATATTTTCTAACAATTGACAAGTGTCACTCAGGGTCATTTTCCGTCCATCAAGTTGCCTGTGGAATCCCTTCAGTTCTAACAACTGCTCATTTTCAAGCAGTGATCATTATTGAAGGAACCAGCAGTGGACACACACACACACACACACACACACACACACACACACACACACACACACACACACACACACACCAGTGAGAAATTCAAGGTTGAAAGCCTAAGTTAGAGTGCTGGATTTGGCTTCCCACTGAAGTAGGGTACCAGGGCAGACATTCCAGGAACAGGAGAGCCGAGGCTTCTTTCCTTTGCTCACCTGTAGATGGTGTTGTCTTCTTTGCTGGGGATGGACTTGAGGTCTGTGAGTTCCAGGAACCGGTCATGGAAGTAGTGGAGGTGTAGGATGCACACCAGCAGAAAGGAGGTGGGGATGAATATGCGTGTGAACAGTTCCGCCACAGTAAACTGCTTCAGGCCGAGATCCTCAAGCCTGTCAAAGAAGACAGGGGAAAAGCAGGGAGCCTTCTGAGGCACTACTGACCAGCCTCCCTCTCACAAGCCCCAACAGCCATTCTGTTTGCTTTTGCAGTGTATAACTCTTTCCCTGCTATTCGCACCAATCCAGCTAGCCTGTCTTCACAGCAGTCAGTAACAACTCATTGTAGCTGAATTCAGTATCCGTATCTCTATCCTTACTTCAATTGAGCATTAGTCCCCTTCTAATAGTTTCAGGATCAAAGCATCACACATCTCTGGTCTTCTCTTTGGCCCCGCTTACTAACGGCACCACGATTTCCTGTGCAACCAGACCCACATTTCTACTGGAAACCAGCTGCTCAGCATTGACTCCAGATGCAACAGTGGCCTTGGCTTCCCTCTTTTCTTTGGCAAAGCCATTCTCCACTCTGGCCTCTCCTGAACCACTAAATGGTGCAGACATCTGTCTTGTGCAAAGTTTAGACACCAGGAAGCATCCCTGGTTCCTATACTACTCCTACATGTTTGTTTCACCCCCCAAGTGCCTCTGACAATCCCCCCACCCAATGCACACGTAACCATTATCTGCCTCCTCCTTCTACTCTGTCTGAGGAAGAGCTTGTCTTTCTCACAGGGCAGTTGCTAAGTGCATGCCATGCGATTTTGTTTGTTCCCCACAAATCACATTTCCTTAGCTACTCAAGAGATCTTCCAAGAATTGAAGACAATTCCAACACGAATAAAACACAAACTACTTGCTGCACCATGGCCTGGGCCTTTGTTATGCTTCCCCGCCTCTCTTACTGTTTCTCTCTTGCTCTCAGAAGGTGAACTTCCTCCCATCCCTCCTCTACCCACGGCCAGCTCCATCTTGCTGCAGGGCCTTTGCATCTGTTGTTCTTTCTGCCTAGGATGCTCTCCCACATCCTACAGTCACAATCCCATTTTCCTAAGAAAAGTTGTGTTTCTGTGCCTCAGGTAGAATTGAAAGGACACCTCTACAAAGAATTCTGAGAGCACCACCCCGTTTCCTGCTCCCTATAGCCCTCTAGCAGTCCAGTGTTTCCTTCACAGATTAACCTAAGTGTTAATGGCTTACATGCATCAAGGTAGATTGTTTTTTGGCTGCCCGGACTTCAACTCTCTTTCTTGTTTCCTGTCACATCCCCAGCACAGGACAAGTACTCAACAAACATCTACAATGAATCCCTGTGGGTCTATTTTTCTAATAATACATAAACTTTTTCTTTTTTTTTCTTTCTCCTTGACACCTCTGCATTTCAGACCAAGACCCAGATATAGCTGGATTTCTAAACTAATTAGGGAGACTTCTAAGAGAAAGTCAGAAAGAGAGAACTCGGCTGCATGCAGCAGTGTGCAATTACATCACTCTTGGGCAACAGCACAGCAGGAATGTCTTTCCCTGTGGCACCAACTATTCCACAGAGTCTAAGCCTAGGGAAGAGGTAAGTGAATCCACGAGCTTCCCATGGGCTGGAAAACTGCACTGATCTGAGGGGCAGAAAGCATGGCAGCTGTGTTTTATTTACATGGGATGGACACCAGAAATCATCTTTCATTAAAATGGGGCTGAAAAAAATTTTGCTAGCCATCCATCATGGAATCATGAGCACATTTCAAGCTCATCATTTTACAGAGGGAACATAGAAGACCAGCATCATGTTTTAGTAAATTTACTAAAATTGTTCACTGAGTTTTCAGGAACAATATGCATTAAGAGCGTCAACATGTTTTTCCTCCCCGCTACCATCTCATCCCAGGCACAAATCACTTACTTTTCTTTCTTTAAGCCAGTCATGTTTTGCCACAGGCCTGGGAAGTTTTCAAACTGGTAAGTGTATATAAAGATGAGCACCAGCATGGTGTAAATGACCACTGACATCCAGAAGTATTTCAGAATTTTTCTCCACCATTCATAATGCACCTGCAAACCAGACATCGAAAAGCAAAGGAAACGAAGAGAAAATGGAAAAATGGTTGGGGAAAAAAGAAAAAAAAAGGCTCATCTAGGTAGCTGGCTTAATTAAGCAAGGCAGTGAATGTGTGTGTGTGTGTGTGTGTGTGTGTGTGTGTGTGTGTGTGTGTGTGTGTGTGTGAATCTTTGACATGACATTGATTTTAATTTTAGGTTCTTGAAGGTTCTTTTTTGCAGTTTAATTGTCCTGATAGATGTTAGAATTCCAGTTGAACTGGCCATGGCTAACTGTGTCTTTGCATAAGTTGCTAGACCTCACTGCTTCCAGCTTCTCCTCCATGAGCACATGTTTTGCAGAGTTCCCAGATAGTATCCAGAAACCTCTCAACACATCTCATCTCTAGGAGATCAAGGTATGGTGGCCATCGTGGGTTTTGCATTTACAGAAAACTACACCCATTTGACATTCAATATTGTATTTAATAAACAAAAGTGTGAAATATTCATTAGAGGACATCTCTCATACCTTAGAGGTATTCAAGAGTTCATCAATTTCTGCTGAGAACATTTTCAAACTCTCATTTTCACATATAAAGAACTACTGTCATTGCTTTAGGTATTCTGTTGGACACCCCAAAGAATATTGTACTGTTATTCTAGTCTGTATCATTGGACTCCCTTCTAATATCAGTCAAAATTAAGTTTGTGAAAAGGCTAACTCATTCTAATATGATTATTTCATGCTACTAAAGCTCTTGCTCTCTCTGTCTCTCTCTCACACACACACACATACACATAGACACACTCACACATGTACCAACAGTTTCGTGATCACAAAGCCTACAATATGAACAAGCTGGAGAATCCTTAACTACTTAAGATTATCCAGCATTGCTCTTAAATTATTAAATGTTAAAAATATGATCGAAATATAAAGATTGTTTTTCAAATCAAGACTTTTTGGAAAACATGAATTTTATTTCTAAGTTTTAAAGAATCTCAAATTTTAAAATAAAAACGCCTAAGATAGTTCTTGTTTTAACGCTGTCACGGGTTTTTCATGTATAAAAGATAATACTTGATAATGGATGTGTAAACATCTAATATGAAGTGCCATAGCTTCAGAATGACTGTTTTAACTGCATGGAAGTTCACTGAGATATATAGACTTTGGGTTTGTTTTTTAAAAATATTGGTGTGTTATTTTTATGTTAGTTCTTTACAATAAAGTTTATAACTATTATTCAAGGGTTTGAACTATCAGTTATAGAATAAACAATTGATATACTTAAGTGCCTAAAATATTATTTTAAATATATTGCTGTGGGACAAAGGTTATGAACACTGAACAAATAGAAATTTTAAAAAAGAGAGAGAGAGAGAGAATACATTGATTCTAAGTCATTCTTGACTTTAGGATTCTGAGTGTCATCAATCAGTTTCTAGAATATGGTTATCTTTATGGAGAGAACTCATCTCTTCTCGAAGGTCAGGTGTGAGAACTAAAAACTTGGGCACAGGTGTTTACCTACCTGGTACAAGGCCACACAGAACAGGAACAGCACCATGTAGATGATTTTGTACATGACGATTTTCCCCTCGAAGCTGACGAAAAAGAACATGCCCCCACAGACGTAGATCCAGTACTTAATGAACAGGGCCACCACCAGATTGCCCAGCACCTTCATGATGTCCTGGTCATCATCTTCTTCCACTTCCTCTTCCTCTTCCTTCTTTAGCTCATGCCTTTCTTCCTTTATCTCCTCTTCTTCTGCCTTCTCTGTGGGCTCTCCTTCCACTTGTATATCTTGGAGCTCCTCGTCTTCTAAACAGAAGATTGTGTTGTTAGTCCTGGCTACAGCCATGCTTTGGCTATGATGTATGTGGACATGGAAGCATGTGTTTTCGGAGTTATTAAATGACTTTAGATGGTTCTAATATAGACAGCACCACTGACAACCAATTGATAGTTTTTATTACTTTCCTGAAATGGAGTATCTAAGAGAATATCTTATGCTAATCCCTCTGTAGCCCTTTTTCCATTTTCAGTATTGGAGGTCAGAAAGTAGAAAGATAAATGTGTAATAATAGTTAAAATCACACCAGGACGTCACTTCTCTTTCTAGTTGTTTCGTGGCTCTAGACAACATAAGCAGGATAAGATTGTGACTGATGCTAGTTGTCTGAACCCAAGGACTCAACTAACTAAAAGCATAATAGTTAAGGCCAAATACAATTTAGTTTAAATTAAGTTTAAACTGTAATTACTATTAAGATTAATCTGAAGTGATTTAACAGCTTGGAATGAAAGAAAAATCTCATCTTGATTTAAAATAGGTCAGTATCCAGGAAATTGTGTCAAAAGTTACCTGCATTATCTTTCCAATGCTACCTAAGTTTATTCAAGAAACCAATGGATTCCCAGAGCAAGGGGAGTAAAACTAAAATGGAGCTTAGACTGTTTATGCTAAATTAACCATTTTTTTTTACTAAACTTGAATAGTTAATCATTGTGCTGAACAGACGTTCAAGCTCAGAAAGGCAAGTTTAAATGTTATAGAGTGCTGTTGCTGAAACGAGAATCAAAGACTGGGCTTCATAAGAACTAAAACAAAACAAAATAAAACAACAACAAAACACTATTAGCTGCTCCATGCTGGGTTTCTCGTGGTTTACTGAATTAGGGTTGCCAACCCAGCTGTTCTATGTACTGGTTCCTCCCTTTTCATATGGTGCTACTTAACTTCTTCTTCCTCTTCTTCTTCTTCTTCCTCTTCTTCTTCTTCTTCTTCCTCTTCTTCTTCTTCTTCTTCTTCTTCTTCTTCTTCTTCTTCTTCTTCTTCTTCTTCTTCTTCTTCTTCTTCTTCTTCTTCTTCTTCTAAAAATTTAGTCTATTTTTATTTATTTGTGAACATGATAGAGCAGGGCATGTGTGCATGAATTGCAGATGCTGGTAGAGGCCAGAAGAGGGCAGTAGGTCCCCCAGAGCTGGAGTGACAGACAGTTAAGAGTTGCCGAATATAGGGGCTGGGAATTGAACTCATGTCCTCTGCAGAAGCCTAATGTGATCCTAACCAATGAGCTATCTTTCCAGTCTTCATACTTCTTTAATATCATCTGATCCATTTTATAGACATACTTATTCATCTGCCTTGGGAATTAGAGAGCAAGTTTTCATTTGTCTGTACAGAAAGACTAAAGCTAAAGATGTGTGAACAAATCACTACCCCTCCCTTTCTCCCTCTCTCCCTCCTCCCTTTCCTCCATTCCCTCCTGCTTCTTTTCTTTCCTATTTTATAAAAGCCAAAAATTTAAATTAAAAAGATTTGAGTTAATTCATTGGTTCCAATTCTCACCAGAAGTATGTCTTCAGAGAAATTTTCTCTTAAAATTAATGTTGTCTTCCACTGGGAATCACCTTTTTGAAAGTCAAACAACACAGTTTTTAAAGTTCCCTATGGGCTCACATGTGTGCTCTAGAAGTTTCTTTCTGTCTGAAGAGGCCAGGGGAGGCATCAGATCCCCTGGAACTAGAGTTACAGATGTTGGTGAGCCACCACATGGTGCTGGGAATCGAACCTGTGACCTTAGAAGAGCAGCTAGTGCTCTTAACTACCATCATACCAGTCCCCTCACTTACCCCTTTCTTCAAGTTCTTGACTTCCAATTTTGACTTCCGACAAAAGTGCTTCCTTTTCCTGAAGGGCCTTTTGCTCTGTAAGGTGCTGTCTCAGGAGCAGCCAAAATGTGATGGTGAAGAGAATCTGAAAGCAGAACAGGTGATGTGGGGGTTCAGCATCATTTGAGGCGCTTTCTCCCCATGGTTGTGGGAGCACAGTGTACAAGCCTTCCTATTTAGCAATCTCCCCGCATGCTATTAGCATCACCCACATGCTATGGTCATAGGTAGCATCGTTAAAGGTCTCAGGAAGATGAACAATTTCTACTTAACAAGAAACCAACATCAGCAACTGGATTCTTTCAAGGTCAGTATGAGAGACTGATTTCCTCTTGACAGTCAGGGCCCGATAGAGTTTGGTGTGTCTTGTATAACAACGCTTTGACTCTTCAGTACCCCTTATTCTGAAGATTCCATAGATATGGAAAAGAATTTTTCATGCCAGAAAATATACTGACGTTATTCCTGTTCATCTAGCAATGGCTGAGAAATAATTCTAAGCTCACTCATGTCTATGTTGACATTCTCTTGGGGCTGGGGAAAAACTTCCTGACACAAGGAGCTCCTTTCTCTAGAGAATATGCTGCCCAGCACATAGTAGGGACATTTTTGGTTTTGGTAATAGTATTACTGAAATATAATTCACATACCACACAATTTACTCATTTCAAGAGTACGTTTCATACGTGGTATATACAGGTAGGCTGAATGCTCAGCATGATAATGCATGAGGCTACGGATTAGAGTCCAAGAATCTCCTGAGAAGTGTCTACTTAGTGGGTTTCAGTCGACTTCCAGGGTCACACAACCATTACTGCCATCTGTTTTAACATCTTTTCATTTGTCCCCCACAGCAGCACAATTTCTGCCATGCCTTTCTTTCCTATATTAGTTCTAGCCAATGATTAATTTTCTTTTTGTCTGTACTTATCTACACAATGTGGAATTACATAATACACACTCTTTTGTAAATGACTTATTTACTTAGCATAATAGGTTTAATCATACTATAATATGTATATAGTACTTCATTCTTGTTTTGCTTTTTTACTAGGGAACAGCGTATCATTTTATAAAGATGCAGGCATTTGCTTATGTACACATCAGTTGAGAACACTTAAATTGCTTCCTTGGCTACAATGGGTAACATTACAAGTTCATATAAGTTTTCCCATGTCTCTGTGTTTCCATCTGTGCTGGATAAGTATACAAAGCTACAACTGGCACTGCCCATCTGTGCTGTGTGTTTAAGTTTTGGAGGAACCAACAAATGTACGTTTTCAAAAGCTGCTGCACGAATTTCCACCCCCACCCCCACCCCCGGTCAGCAGTGGGTGACAGTCCCGGTGTCCCCATGTCTCAGTAACATTTGTCTGTCTTTGTTGATCCTGGACCTCTTCATGGATATGACTTGTTATCTTGTGGTTCAGGAAAGGTTTTCAGTAAATATTTGCCAAAAAATAGAAAGAAGAAAATTTAAAAGCTAAGAACGAGTGATGTTGCTTTGCATCTTTGCCCACTTCACTAAGTCATATGCCTTATCATTGGCGATAATGAATCCTGATAACCACACAGAGACAAATGAAACCATTATGTGGGAGATTTTGTAAGTTCAGTTATCTAAAGAGAGACCTTGTCTCCAACAATAAGTTCTCAAAAAAAAAAAGGTCATAGATTTATTTCCAAAATAAAATATTCTTTCCAAGAATTAATATCTTTAGATTACACAGGCTTTAATCCTACAATTTAGCTGACACATTTTTTTTTTCAATATCTCTCTGGTGTTTTGGGTTAGGCTGCAATGGATCAACACGGCTGAAAAGGTGTAGTTTGAATTTCTCTTATATAAGTTTGAATTTCTCGTATGACAGTTTCTGTTGTCAGGTAGAGGTAACCAGTCAGTGACATCATCATCAGGAGTTTTCAGCAGGAGGCACATCTGGGCAGATGAGCAGATGTTGGGCAGGCCTAGGAGCTGCTCTGATGAATGAGATTTTCATTGTCTGGTAAGAGAGGGCTGTGACATTCACCTCCTATTTTTTTCTGAGACAGGGTTCTCTGTGAAAGAGTGCTGGCTGTCCTGGAACTCACTCTGTAGCCCAGGCTGGCCTCAAACTCACAGAGATCTGCCTGTCTCTGCCTTCCAAGTGCTGGGATTAAGGGCACTTGACACCATGCCTGGCCCCAGCATTCGGTCTGCTCTGAGGAAACATCTTCTGCTTAGCCTACTCAATAAATGTGTGTGGGATGCCTGGACACCCATAAATGGCAGCTTCTAGAAAGAGACTGTTTCACATTATATGATTGTGTCTTTTTGAGATATGAAGTTTCCTATATGTCCAGTGATGATAAAAAATTGAATGTTTATTCAATGTATATGGTGATTGATTTTTATTGTCCTAATGTTGTCAACATGTAGGGAATGTGTGTTTGGACTTTATGTGCAAAGCACTTAGTAAGCTGTGCTATTTAATCTTCTGAAATGGAAACCATTAAAATGATTCAAGAAAATAAATAGGCAATGAAATGATTGCAAGTTTTTACTGTAGATGAAGTCTGGACAGCAAAAGAAATAAAAAGTAAGTGTTATCATTTCTAGTAATAAAAGTGCTCTTAGAACATAATTGGGAAAATATTGTCCACAGCAAATTATTGTCTGTGATGGCATATGCAAAGAAACTGAATGTTATAAACTGTCAACCTGTCAAAACAATTCTCCAATTTCTCCATATATTTTATGTTGTGTTTTCTATTTCACATTATCTGATCCTCTTTCCACATCTACTGATACAGCAGAAACCTGAAGTAGTATAATTGATGCTATAAAGAATTTACTAATAAACTTAGGAAATACTAAGTTATACAGACTATACATAATTACTATTACATTTCAAATTACAAAAATAATTCATACTATAATCTTTTTTTTTCAGTAGAAAGGCTGTCATTTCTAAGTCAAAACTAAAAGCATGGTGTCATACATGTTGTCTAAGTTAAGCCTGATGGGCTTTTGACCCCAGCTATCCAGGAGGCTGAAGCAGGATTGTAAGTTCAAGCCTTGCTTGGGCTCCAGAGTGAGTTCAGCCCAAACTGGGCAATGGCAGTGCTCAGTCACAAAATAAAAAGCAAAACAAGGGCCGGAGATGGTAGCCCAATGGTGATATCATTGGGGTTCTTCTCCAGTTCTGAATAAAAAGAGAGGTGTCTAAACAATGTAATCTACTTCTAGGTCTCTGGTATTTTTAATTGCCAAATCATTTAGAGGCTACTTTCATGAAAATTTGCTTGTGGTGACTGTGATCATTATTGCTGTTCTTTCTTTCCTGTCTCCTCATTCATTTACCTTCGAAGCAAGTTCTCCTGGCTCTTTTTTTTCTAGAAATCCCGGGACCTTCTTAATTTCAGGAAGCTCAAAGCTCCATATGTACTGCAGTACCAGCAGCAGATTGGCATAGACAACCATGAAAGGAGAGCTGATCATGGCGTATTTCCTCCTGTTGCGTATCATCCAAAGAGTGCAGGACCAAATCAACAGCACGAACGTCAGCCAGCTGTGGTAGGTGATGCTCCACGCCTGCAGTACCATGGGGACAAAGGACAGCTGTCAGAGCAGCACACTCTGGGGAGTTCAGAGTTCTCGACACAGACAAGGTAGTGGCATTTAGATGACGAGAGACTGGTATGTGGATAATGGAGAGATCCCAGGCTGTGGACAGGGAAGGGAGGACGGGAGGGGAGATGGCTGAACATGACATTGGCCTTGTGCTTCCTTTAGGGTAGTCAAAGGCCTTTTAGCCCAAATCTCTTTATCTTTACCCTACTTTGTGATATGAAAACAACTTTGTTTTCCCCAATAATCTGGAGTTGGTGATTAGTTGTGCTCCTGAATGAGTGTGGGCTACAGCTGGGCGAGAAAAGGGAATTCTGAGGACCAGAAGTTGAGATTAAGCACTCACGTCAAGTAGACAGACATACACGATAGAAATTAGAAATTTTACTTGAAGAAACTGCACGTTAGGCATCTAAACACTGAACAATGAGGGCAAGTTGACAAAGGCCGACCTCAGCTTCCATCCTATAAGGACAAAATAGTGGTCAGATTCTATGGGCAAATGATGTATTTTCCTTGTTGCCACAAAGTTCTCAAAGAACTTTACCACAATGTCAAGGAAGAAGTAAAAAAAGAAATTAAAGACTGCCTAGAATTCAATGAACATGAATACACATCATACCCAAACTTAAGGGACACAATGAAAGCAGTGCTAAGAGGAAAGTATATAGCACTAAGTGCCTTCATGAAGAAATTAGAGAACCCTCAAACCAGTGACTAACAGCACACCTGAAAGCTCTAGAACAAAGAGAAGCAGCCACACCCAAGAGGTGTAGATGGCAGGAAGTTATCAATCTGAGAGCTGAAATCAACAAAGTAGAAACAAAGAGAACAATACAAAGAGTCAACGAAACAAAGAGTTGGTTTTTCAGGAAAATCAACAAACTAGATAAATTTTTATCCAAACCAACTAAAAGGCAGAGAGAATACCCAAATTAACAAAATCAGAAACAAAAAGGGAATAAAAACAGACTCTGAGGAAATCCAAAGAATCATTAGGTCATATTTCAAAAACCTGTAGTTCACAAAATTGGAAAATCTGAAAGTTCTTAATAGGTGCCACTTATCAAAGTTAAATCAAGATCAGACAAATAATTTAAACAGGACAGATCTATAATCCCTAAGAAAACAGAAGCAGCCATTAAAAGTCTTCCAGCAAAAAAAGGTGGTTTTAATGTACAATTCTATCAGATTTTCAAAGAAGAGAAAACACCAATACTCCTCAAATTATTCCACAAATTATAAACAGAAGGAACATTGCCAAATTCTTTGAGGCCGCAGTCACCCTGATACTCAAACCACACAAAGACACAACAAAGAAAGAGAATTACAGACCATTCATGAACATTCAAACTGAATCCAAAAACATATTAAAAAGATCATCCACCATGATCAAGTAGGCATCATCCCAGAGACCCAGGGATAGTTCAAAATATAAAAATCTGTCAATGTAATCCACCATATAAGCAAACTGAAGGGAAAAAAATCACACGATCATCCCATTAGATGCTGAAAAAGCCTTTGACAAAATTCAATTTCCCTTCATGATAAAAGTCTTGGAGAGATCAGGGATATAAGGGATATACCTAAGCATAATAAAAAGCAAAATACAGCAAACCTATAGCAAACATCAATTTAAATGAAAAGAAACTCAAAGCAATTTCACTAAAATCAGGAACAAGACAAGGTTGTCCACTATTTCTATATCTATTCAATATAGCAATTGAAGTTCTAGTAGAGTAATAACTGAAGGATATCAAGAGAATACAAATCGGAAAGGAAGAAGTCAAAGTATCATTATTCACAGATTATACATTAGTATACAAAAGCAACCCCAAAAATTCTACCAGGGAACTCTTGCAGCTGATAAATACCTTTAGTCAAGTGGCTGGATACAAGATTAATTTTAAAAAGTCAGTAGCTTTACTATATACAAATTAGGGCTGAGAAAGAAATCAGGGAAACAACACCCTTTACAATAGTCTTAAATAGTATACAATATCTTGGTGTAACTTTAACCAAGCAAGCGAAAGACTTGTATGACAAGAACTTCAAGTCTTTGAAGACAGAAATTAGAGAAGATATTAGAAGATGGAGAGATCTCCCATGCTCATGGATTGGTAGGATCAACATAGTTAAAAATCCTACCAAAAGCAATCTACCAACACAGTTTAAAAAAATCCTACCAAAAGCAATCTACATATTCAATGCAATCCCCATTAAAATCCCAATACAATTCTGTACAAACCTTGAAAGAACAAAACTCAACTTCATATGTAAAAACAAAAAATCCAGGATAGCTAAAACAGTTCGGTACAATAAAAAGAAACCACTGGATGTATCACCATCCCTGATTTCAAGTTCTACCACAGAGCTATAGTAATAAAAACTGCATGGTATTGGTATAAAAACAGACAGGTGGATCAATAGAATTGAATTGAAGACCCAGACATAAATCCACACACCTGTGGACAACTGATTTTTGACAAAAAAGCCAAAATTATACAATGGAAAAAAGAAAGCATCTTCAACAAATGGTGCTGGCATAACTGGATGTTGGCATGTAGAAGATTGCAAATAGATCTGTATCTATCGCCCTGCACAAAACTCAAATCCAAGTGGATCAAAGACCTCAACATAAATCCAGATACACTAAACCTGATAGAAGAGAAAGTGGGAAATATCTTTGAACTCTTTGGCACAAGACACCAATAGCACAGATGCTAAAATCAACACTTAATAAATGGGACCTCATGAAATTGAAAAGCTTCTGTAAAACAAAGGACACCATCAATGAGACAAAATAGCAGCCTACAGAATGGGAAAAGATCTTCACCAACTCCACATCTGACAGAGGGCTAATTTCCAAAATATATAAAGAATTCAAGAAACTAGACATCAACAAACCAAATACTCCAATTAAAAAAATTAGGTACAGACATATACAGAGAATTTTCAACAGAGGAATATCAAATGGCAGAGAAACAAAGAAATGTTTAACATCCTTAGCTATCAAGGAAATGCAAATCAAAACAACTGTGAGATTCCATCTTACACCTGTCACAATGGCTAAGATCAAAAACACAAGTGTAGTTTTGTGTAAATGGGACTCCTTGGGTCCCTGTTTTTGCCTGTGATTAAAAGTCCAGAAATAGGGGACTTCCCTGGTGGGCAGGTGCTTCTAACACATTAATACTGTGGCTCCTTTAAGACAGTGGGAAAGCACCAGGTGAAAGCAAGTCTTGAAGGCAGTACTGTTGTTTTGACAATGGGTCACTTTTCTATTAAGAAAAAAATATTATACTCAAAGTGATTGCATTTTGAGCTGTACTTCTTTAGGAAAAAGCACAAAATTGCCTAGCTTAGAGAAAAAAAACCAAAACTGCTTGTATGGGTTCAAAATCAGAATTGTCAGTTGCATTCCTAACACGTTTGATAGTTAACAATCCCCAACTTGCTAAGGTTTAAAGATGGATGTGTAGGAAATGGAGGAAAACAATCAGAGGGGGGCAGAAGTAATTCCGTTCAAAGAATGGGGTTGGGAACCTCCCAATGGTCATCTTTAATTTGGAAGAATTGTTGTTTTTTTAATCCCTTCCAGCCACATGTGGCCATGTCCTTGCTAGAATCTGAAACTGACTTACACACAAGCTCATGTAGGAAGGGCCAGCACTGAGTATCCGACTAAAGTGTCCAGGAGCTAGGTCCAGCCTTCTACCAATGCTTACTCCTCAGCCCTATTTCCAGCTCTACTCAGGGTCTGCATCTCTGCATTGCAGGCAGGCTAGAACTTTCAATCCTCCTGCCTGTGTTCCACCCAGACCTGGCTCAACACCCTCAATCTCTGTCTCTGTCTCTCCCTCCTCTCTGCCCCCCACCCCACCACCTCTTGTTATCACCATCAGGAGTACAGAGTCTCACCACTGGCCACAGGATTTGGAGGAATTATACTTTAAATAGGGATACTATGCTTCTCAAAACAAATCCTTTCTCTTTCAAGATAGTTTGTTTTAAGGGAAGGAGGGAGGTTGGAGCATCCTTTTTCCTCCATGTATAAACCAAAGAACCACTTTGAAGCTGGAGATGGAGATTTGGAGATGGAGGTGAGCAGAAACATGTATAAATGGAAAGCATGCCAAGAAGCTCTTGGGAACCATGGCAGTTGGATAACTGCCCCAGTAAGAATATTACTGTAGTGAATAAGGACAAATTCTCATCCAATTCTAAGATAACATGTGGCCACTCCCTTCTATGAGAGATAATAAAAAAGACAGTCCACAGTCTTAAAGACCCTTAATATCTTCCAGAAAAGCTATCCTGTGTGCCCTCTTTAGTTAGCAAAATAGGAGCCAGTTAAACCTGATAAGTCAATCTGAGACAAACATATTAACATTTGAAAAGAAGGTAAGTGAAGATGATATAATTTTGTAATCCACGAAAAAGTTACATATCCAACCAATGTCTGCCATAGCCTGGGGAAGACTGAAGTTCCTATCCTGGTGAGAGGCTTGGGGTCTGTACCTACTGTGCCCTGGAGGCTGCTGCAAGTACTTACCATCATAGCAATGAGGGCACAGATGTAACTTTGCTTCATGATGAACTGGAACACGGTGACCATGGCGTGGATTCGCACACTCCTCTTTTCCTCCTGGCTTCCCTCCCCTTCTGAATCTTCTTTCTTGTCCTCATCTTCCTCTTTCTTTTCTAGATAGACAAATACTTCATATGACTAAGCATGCATGTGGTTGATATCTATCTCAGTGTCAACCTCCACACTACATCATGTGGGGTTTGGGCAGAGTCTTTTGGTATAGGAAGTGTTTCCAACTAATACAGCGTCTAGAAGTGAAACAGATGCAGTGAGTTCTGCTTGGTGGAGATAATGGCCCAGGGATGCTGAGAAGAGTTTCCACTGAAGAAAGTATAGAGAGATCCCTCTAGGATGGTCTCCAAAGAGTCCATCCTCTGGTATTCATGGCTGTCTATCTTGACCCTTGAATAGAACACTCTTGAAGAGATGAACTGTCACTTCCCAGATTCACTTTTTTTTTTGTTTGCTTGTTTTTGGTATTGGGGAATGCACCTAGGGTTGAATGTAAACTAGGCAAATGTCTGCCACTGAGCTACATTCCCAGACCAACCAGATTCAGTTTGAAAGGAATGTGGCTTTCACTTCATGCATCTTCTCTCAACCAACCACTGTCTTGCTTCTAGAGAGAAACCAGCTACCATGTTGTAACTTCCCAATGGAGAGACGGAGGTAGCCAGAGGCTGATGCATCGAGCTGGCCATCAGTGGCCAAGTCTCCGATCAGCAGTAGCTCCATAGCGGGGTTAGATAGATTCTGCCCCGGGTAAGTCTCCAAATCAGATTTCAGCCGTAAGAATGACCAGAAACTGATGATGGACCTCAAGTCAGAGAATCCAGCCTTGTCACACCCAGATACCTGACCCAGGGATAGTACTAAATATTGATATGCCAGCAAGATGTTCCTTTTGGCTTTCTAGCTTAACTAACTGTGACACATATTAATAAGGTGTAACAGAGTTATACCACGTGAAGAAGAACAAACCCACTCACAGAACAGTGGTTACTCAGTTTCTTCTACACAGGTAGTAAGGCTTTTTGGACACTAGTCCAGTGTCTCTTTTCTTTCTCCAACATTACAATTGGTTGAGACTAGGGTTTATAGTAAAATTCATGAATCATGCCCAGCAATAAAAGGATAAATCAAATGGATCTAAGAATTTCCAGCATGCTAAGTTCTTGGTATGATATGGTGTGTGTGTGTGTGTGTGTGTGTGTGTGTGTGTGTGTGTGTGTGTGTGTGTGTGTGTGTTGTAGATGATAGTCACTTCTCTCACTGGACCTTCACAGGCTTAGCTGTCAGTGTAGGCCCCTCCCCTGTGTGGTCCTTCCTAATGTGAGTCACATGCTCCTGGAATCTTAGTTTGTATTCCCTTGGAGACCTTTCCTCTGACCAAGTTTGTTCCTTACTGAATACTGTACGGTTCAGATTTAAAATTCCTTCTCTACAGTCTACAGATGTTCTGCTGCCCAGGTTTCAGCATGTAGTTCCACGGCACTTGCTCTGGGTTGTCAGAGAGAGCATCTATGGCCAACAAGCAGCCCGATCAGAGCTCAGGGTTCATCTATAAATGGCCTCTTCCCAGCGCTCTGGTGGTTGCTAAGGAGGGTTGTTTTCCCTGCTCTCTCCTTCCTCTCACTGATGTAGGAGACATTTGTCCCCCTTCCTTGGACCCCCACCTTTAAAATGCCTGTTACTGGGCACTGTGCCAATGTTCTGAGATTCTCTATTTTATGCTATGGCTCCTCTCACCAGGGATGGGGGAAAATTGCCTAGCTTTCTCTAACTTTTACTGAACTTAAAAAAGCATCCTCTTAAAAAAAGTCTTAAGAGATTAACTAGAAAAACTATTGGCCTTCATATTAACTAGTAGAAAAACCAGCATGTACATGGATAGATGGATAGATATGGACATATGTATCTGTGTGTGTGTGTGTGTGTGTGTGTGTGTGTGTGTGTGTGTGTATAAAACACTTACACATAGGTTTAATGCTATAAAAAGTTAACATGTTGCCAGGTGAATTTACTCTTGCTTGCAATCGCAGCCCTTGGGAGGTATAGGCAAGGGAAGTCTGAGGCTAGCCTGGTCTACATGCCAGTCAAGCAGGGCTACATAGCAAGAACCTATTTCACAAAAGTTAGCACCCTCAATTTTTTTTCTCACATTTTATTTTTCAAAGTCCCCTGCCCTGCCCCATCCCACGCCACTGATTTTGTGTGCAAGAGTCAAACATGAATAAAAGCATGGTGGTGTAAATACAGCTCTAAAGAAATGGGCCTAATTTTACTGATCATGGACAACAATATCTCTGTTTAAAAACAGAGGCTGTTGGAGAATCAAGAACCGAATTATACACGGAACGACAGAAGTGGCATCAACTTTCTGAACGAAAGAGAGTGGAGCACAACCCTGATCAAGTCTGCTCACTTCACTGTGGGGCATTACCTGAGGACTCCTCCGAGGCATCCCATCGGTACTGGGGAGTGGTGTACAGGTCAGTCTTGGCGGGACCATTCTCTAAGGGCAGACTCGGGTGGATGGTGTGGTAGTCCACAGGGTTGCCATTCACGGTCACCAGCAGACCCTGCCAGGGGAGCAGGAAAGAGGATAGCAGTGATTGCTGTCTGGCCTCTCTGCAGTCACACCTCTTTTTTCCCAAAGTCCACGCATAACCCAGGATGAAAAGCTGATTAGAGCCATGTAATAAATCCCCAAATATTTTTATCAAGATGGATCCTGTGTGCTGTCTCCAAATTTGGTCTCCTTAGACTAGTGACAGTAAAATGCATCCCCGATCTTTCTGCACTCCTGCTACAAACCATGGGACAGACTGTCCTCACTATAAATACAAACTCCTGTGACAGGCTTGTGGGACCCTCCCTGATCAAGGTCTACTCTCTCTACTGCACATCTTCCAGACATCTGGCTATGTGGTCCTCCATACCTTCCCTGGCTCTCCACCCTGGTCTTTTTCCATACCCTACTCTGCACACGGCTAAGCCAATGTTCTCCAGGTCTCCCACTTCACTTGGGTGTTCTTTTCTTCTCATCACTCGGGCATTATGTGAGACAAACATAAATATACTTTCCATTTATGTAATAACTAGCACAGCTACAAATGGGATTGTCTTAGAGACAGACTTGTCAATAGGGCTAGGGACAATAACTTGGTCAGTATGGTGCCTGCTTTTCAAGAACAGGGGGCCTGAACTGGGTTCCCATGATATATGCAAAGAAAGCCAGGCACGGTGGCATGCCCGTGTAGTCTCAGAGCTAGGAAGGCAGAAACAGGCTCACTGACCAGCTGGAATAGACTACAGAAAGTTTCAGGCTAGTGAGAGACACTGGTATAAAAAACAAAACAAAACAAACAACAACTACAACAAAAACCAGTCTGGGGACAGCTCCTGAGAAATGGCACCCAAGGTTGTCCTCTGGCTTCCATACTCACACACACATGCGCACATTTACCTACACATACATGCACTTACACATGTGTGCACCCACACATACACAAACAGGCGCATACACATACACACCACACCAAAAAAGAACAATGCTCCAAATAGGGCTTTATCAAAATATAAATATGTTTTGTGTATTATAGTCAGTCCCATAGTACATAAGTCAGAATTTTTTAGAGTAATAAAGCTGATACAGCTTCTGAAAAAAAAACATGAAAAGTTTATGAAAATTTACAGATAGTTCAAATATACGTAAAGGCTCTAACTCCACTTGCCACTTTTAAGTCACTTACATAAGCACAAAGGACAATTCTAAGGATATACTAACATCAGATGGTTTGTAGTCATCTTGGGTCATGGATAAAAGCTGCAAAAAGCAAGGCAGGACAGCATGTTAATTGGTAAGCTGAAAGCAGTCTGAAGTACATCTTCATTTGTACATGTTTCTATGGGCAAACCTAGCCTCTAACTAGCTGGATGCTAGTATGTTAGAAGGGCCATGCAAAACACAGCAGACCATTGAACTGGATAGCATCCTTTATCGTAACCATTTCCCAACTCTGATTTTTCAGTTATACAAACAAATAAGCAATCATAAGCCACGAGATTATAAACACTTTTATGAACACAGTGAGCTCTGCCCTACAGTGACTTTAGAACACTCTGTGCTCCTCATCAAGACTTTGCCCAGACTTTGTATATGGCATGCTAGTCAGATGTCCTGTTCTGTCTTGCAGAATGTTCAAAAAAAAAAAAAAGCACGTAATTCAAGGTTAATATTTAAGAAAACAAGCATAGTCATATGCTGCTTAATGACTAGGCACATTCTGTGGACTGCATCATTGGGCAACCTCACTTTTGTGTGATACTATAATTACATCAACCTCAAAGGTACATACAGCCTGCTCCACTACCAGGCCACAGGGCAAAGACTACCATTCCTAAGCTGCAAACTTGAGAGCATGCTCCCACACTGAAGACTAGCCCCAGTGGAAACACAAAGATCATACATCTAAAGTTAGAAAAGGTGCTATAAAAATATGGTATAAAAGGTAAAGGCACTCCACCTTTAAGGGGCACTTGCTGTGAATGGAGTTTCAAGGACTAGAGATGGCTTTAAGAGAGTCAGCAGGGAGCAATAAACAGATGTGATGTGCTAGCATGTAACTGCACCTTTTGTGGATTCCATAAATGCTGCACACTTAGGCTGTACCAGAGTTATTTCAACAGTGTGATCTTAATATATCAACCATGTTTCTGCTGTGATACTACATCACAGGCTATAGGAATTTCTGAGGTCACTGCAATTGTATAAGACCAATGTCCAGTATGTGGGCCATCATAATGTGCCTGGTGCTTGTTCATCCTGGTTCGTCAAGGATGTTCTTAGGAGAAACTGGCTTTTATTTTGTTTTCTGTGTATGCCCAGCATTGGTGGTGGTGGTAGGCCTACAATCACGGCTCTATTTGGGGTTTGGGGTTTGATTTCCACTCAGGCACCATGGCTTCTCAGCCATTATGCAAAGATCAACATATGAATGGAAATAATTGTAACCTTTTCTCCCTTGACAGGGTCTTGGGGCCCTCAAAACCCCATTGGACTTAATTTGCATACTGTCTGGCTATCCTGTCACTGTTATTTGGTGAAATAGAGAAGATAACACTTGGGAGGCAAGGGAAAACCCTCAGGTATCTCAGGCATGATGCCTGTCCCATGGTGCACCACACCTGAGCCATGAGGCATCCCACCTGCCCCATGATGCACCCCACCTGCCCCACGGTGCTGTCCTTCCTTACAGTAGCTCTTCTGTTTCTCACCCCTTCTCAGCACAAGACACTGACTCTGAGAACTGGGCTGTGTGTCTTGGAGAAACTCATCTGCCATTGAATGTATCGGAGTCTCCTGGGTTCTCTAAAGTGCTAGGATTGACTTGCCAGCCCTATCCAGGACTAGAATACCTGTCTCGATGGCTTTGCAAATGGGCTCTTAAGTTGGTATAGCACAAGCCAGAATGAATTCAAGCTGACTGGCAATAGTGAAATATTACATGTAACTTGCACATTACAAGAGTTATGTGAACCAACACTCTCTCAGCCTGTGCCTGAAAGACCAAGAGGCCCATAAGCATACACAGGCAGAGCCTGGGCCTTCCCCAGTCGGTTATGGAGTTACCAATATGGCCAGTTACTCAGCTACACAGTGAACAACCCTGCTGTAGTGTAGCCCACCTTTAAACCTCCGTCTCTCAGTGCCAACAGTTTATTTCCTTTGTTTTAAATATTTTAATTACAAAATCAGGATTTTTAAAATAGGATTAATAGATTTTAGTCAAAGTGATGGATATATAAAAGTGTTCTCTTCTGGGGTTGAATGGGAGCACATACTTCCTTTAAAAGCCCCAGGTTTGGCTCTGATAGAGGGTTTTGGAAATAGCCACCCAAGACATATTATTTCTACAAGCCAGAAGCAATGTGAGCTGACCACTGCTATTGAACCCCACAGTTAACAGCAAAATACAGATGCAGAAAACTAAGCGGGGCGCCTAGAGTTCTTGCTGTGTGCCTTACTTTCCTCTCGTCCGTTGGGTACTGGGTTGCATACCACAGGCTCCGCCTCCTCTCTGCTGTGTTCTGATTGGAGCTGCAGTCCAGGGTGCCCTCCTCTTCCTTCGCCATCTCGTCCTGCACCTGAAACACAGAATCATGGGAGCAGCTCTGCTTCCCAAAGCAGATCCACAAACCACTGCACTTTGCCCCATGTGTTCAAAGTTAGCGTATGACATAGATAGGATTTGATCAACACTCTCTGAAAACAACAAAATACTGTCATGTGCTTCATACGAACATCACTATGGATTGTTGTCTGATTCTGTTAAAGCTTCACATGTTACAGACATTAAATACCGCGGCTTCTCTATGTGTATTCTAAACTGTACCAGAAAATATTAATGCAACTGGTTCTTAGGGCAAGTACTCCTAAAAGAGTACATAGTTAACAGTGTAAGGCACCCACTGGTGAATCTTTCATTAAAATTTTTTTAAACCCAGGGTTTTGCTATGTAGCCCAGGCTGGCCTCAAACTCACAACTCCCATGACTTAACCTCCAGAGGGCTAGGAACATAGACATGTGTCACCATGTCCAGCAAGATGACATTTAGTAAATACAGATTCATCTGGAGCTTTCACACAGTACTAAGGAACAGAATGGACTGAGTGGACTAGGATGTCTTTCCAGCAAAGGTGTACCTGGAAAAAGGGAATTAAAGTGTAACTCATATCCAAGTAGAAGGTGTGGATTTGAGCTCACTGCTCAATCTTGGGGTCCAGTGTGCAGCAGAGCACCCAGGGAAGCATCCTACCTCCCAGAGGCCAGATAGCAGCTACATACACATCGTCCCAACTTGTGATGAGCCAACCTAGTCATTTTTCACTTCACAATGATTTCAAGTGATATGCAGTCAGTAGAAATGGTACTTTAACTGACAAGGATGTTCAGTTAAAGGTGAACACTCATATCACGTTTTAACATTCACTGTACTATATATAATAAATGACACATGATATTCAACACTATTACAAAGTAGTCTTTGCAATATATGACTTTGGCAACTGCAGGCTGAGTATTCTGAGTATGTTTAAAGCAGTTGGTGATAGATTATGGCTGTCAGCAGGTCAGGTGCATTATAAATGCAGACTTGACCAGAGTATTTTCAAGTTAGGATAAGTTCAGTGAGAAGTAACCCTATTGTGCAATGAGGAGCATCCTTCTGATATTTAACTCCTGAAATGCTCTCCCCCTCTTCTTCCTGCCTCCCCGCTCCTTACATGTTTGATAGACTTCCACCTCAGCACTCACATCTGATGGCTGGCATTCTTTGAATGTGCCAGAGCTTCTGAAACTATGGTATGATTAGTCTCTCGTCTTCTCACATTGCCTCAATGAGAAACTTTCCCGCCTCAGCCCATTTACATTGCAGATTGCAATGCTTGGTACTTGTTCTGTGTGCTGTGTTCCACTTGCCCCTGATAGGCACTGGTTTGAACACTACTGTGGCCTGCAGAGCCTACAGCTCAGATGACCGCCTTCACAGCTTTCTCTACCTCCCCAGCTCCAGAGACGGTCCATGACGTAAACACCAGAGGATCACACAAAGCTGAAGTAATCACAGAGCTCTCACCAAGCTACTGCATTACCTGGATGGCTACATGGAATGCCATGGGAATAGATAAACACCCTGGGAATTCTTAATAACTTGAAGGGTTTTAATTTCTGTAATGCACATGACATTATTCAGAAGTAGTTCCCTCCCTTCATACATTTTAAGTTTTGTGTGAAAATTTTATTGATGATATGTACACATATATACATACTCATGTGTTTATGGAGGAAGCTAACAATAAAAATCTTAAAGGCTTTTATTAGCAGGGTCAGTTAAAAAAGGGAATTGGAGAAAGGTGCAACTCAAGATGACTCCTTCCTTCTGACCTCACAAATCATCTGTTACTTTGCTGCTTTGCATCCATTCCTTGGGCCCCAACAGGAAGACATCCGTGCAAAAGGAACTAGCAAGGATAGGCTCTGAGACTCTAGTATTAATTACTGCTACCCTGCACGTGTGATGTGGGAACTGAGTACCATGCAGGAGGGAGATAAACTCTCACTTCTGCAGGTGGCGGTTCTGCCGGGGATAGAAGGAGCCACGTGCCTCATGCAGTTTCATTGACACCATTTAATTTGGACTGCACTTACTTTTGGGGGAGCTGTTTTTTTTTTTTTTTTTGGTTTTTCGAGACAGGGTTTCTCTGTGTAGCTTTGCGCCTTTTCCTGGAACTCACTTGGTAGCCCAGGCTGGCCTCGAACTCACAGAGATCCGCCTGGTTCTGTCTCCCAAGTGCTGGGATTAAAGGCGTGAGCCACCACCGCCTAGCTGGGGGAGCTGGTTTTTGTTTGTTTATTTTGTAGAAAGCGTAGCTTTAGGGACTATGGGTCTTGCCTGTTGTTATGTCATACTGACCCTTGAGTGAGTCCATTACACATCTGGCCTTCAAGATGGGTCTCCTGCAACTGGTAATAGTAGCAGTAGTTCTAGCACATTCAGCAGGAGTGAGAGCAGGAAAGAGAAAAGTGAAAATTGTTCCCAGGCCCAAGACTAGCAGCAGTTCTACATCTTGGCCCAGATTCCGAGGACATGCGCAGTGCCCCCTGCAGGTGGAAAGGAGAAAGGCGCTTCTTCTGTGTGCCTATACCTTCCCTGCCTTACAACAGGAGACTAAAGGCGTGAAAAGGACTAAAGGCAAAAGAAAAGGGAAACCACATAAGCATTGATCTTCCTGTCCCAAGTGTCAAGCCCTTGTTAGTATTCCTAGAGGGAAAAAGATAGCGCTCCATGGTGCTTGAAAGCAATGTCCTAATTCCCATGCCTCACCATGGGAGCCGTGGGTACCAGTGGGAGTTGAGATCCTATGACGGCTTCTATCCTCATGGGCCAGAGGTGTCAGAGAACACTGGAATACAGGGTTGTATGGTCTCTAAGACTACACTGTCGTGCTTAGACTCAAAGCCAGTCTGTACCATCCAGTAGGTGTTGTAATGTCAGAACACTCATCTCTCACAGTTCACTTCCCTCACCTATGAGACAAGCACAATACTCATTTCTTTAGTTGTTTAATGCATGGAAAGAAGGATACACAAAAACGGCCAGCACATGGCCTCTTGGCTTAGTGAGTGCCAAGTAAAAATTAATCTTTCATTATTGTCACCAACTGCCATTTGTGGTGGCACACACTGGTGCTAGCGAAGAGGAGCTGGCATCTGGGCAGGTAGCATTTACCCTCACTCAGTACTCATAGAATTATACCGATATGTATAAAACACTACAGTTGTGCTGAAAGAGTGTTGAGTAGATGGTTGGTAGTGACAGCTACACCTCCCAGAGATCCCAGGCACTTTGCAGATAAGGTTAGGAAATGTTTGCAGATCCTTACAAGGGGCTCTTGCAGCCAGATGCGGATCAGCGTGGCCAACGTGTAGTACATCACCAGCAGGAGAATGGGGTTGGCATGGTGATACCAGGACAGCTCTGGATTTACTATGATCTTCCAGGTGCTGGAGCAGTCTGTCTGAATAACAGATTTGATTCCAAACAACCTGTTCAAAAACAAAGAAGTGTGGATAGCTGTAGTCAACCGTGGCAGGTTAGCACATTAGAAAGTAGACATAAAGCTACACATTATATAATATATACTGAGATATATACTATTCATGCATCCTTAGATAAGTAGGAGGGAGATGAGAGATCTGAAGAACCTTTAGGATTTTGCCAGGTTGAGAAGCTGGGCTGGGAAGAAACTCAGAAATGATAAAGTGAGAACACAGACTCCATCTTACCACCTCGTTCTATCTCCTTGGAACCCTCAAGACTTCCCATAGCTCCAAAGTGGTATTTTCCTTGTGTTCCACAACAATTTTATTTGTATCATAACTTGAATTTTTATTCGTTTCTTTGGTGCTAGTTAAATTTTAAGTTCTTCTGAGCAGGGACTGTATCTTGTCATCTTGCTTTCAGGATATGCTTAGTATAGGAAAGGTTTCCTGTGCAAGCATATGTAATTGAAGCAAGCACACCAAGGATTGAGTGATTACAGTAGAATAGAGACTGAATGGTGTTAATGCTCCTGCTAATAAAGGAAGCTGGGCTAGAGAGATGGCTCAGCAGTTAAGAGCACTGGCTTCTCTTCCAGAGAACCTGCGTTCAATTCCTAACACCCACATAGCCAATCACAACCATTTGCAACTCCATTTCCAGGGGATCCAATGCCCTCTTCTGGCCTTCATAGGTACTGCATCCATGCAGTGCACAGATGTACATTCAGAAAACAAAATCAAAACCAAAACCAACCAAAAACACCCATATACGTAGAACAAAACTTCAAAGGGGATGGGGAGAATGAAGAAAAGAAGAGAGAGAGGGAGGGAGGGAGGGAGGAAGGAAGGAAGGAAGGAAGGAAGGAAGGAAGGAAGGAAGGAAGGAAGGAAGGAAGGAAGGAAGGAAGGAAGGAAGGAGAAGGTTTTCAGGACTGAAAGTACACAGTTTCCAGAGACATGCTTCTGGTGCTTAGAACCTACCTTGTCACATGAGGACGGATACAAATTTGACATCGCATTAGCCACAGGACCTCTATGCTGATTCAAAAGACCAACCAAATGAGCAAATGTTTCATTTCAGGTCAGACTTAGCACGAATAATTACTCAGTGCCAATATTATGGGAGTAAATATTGAACTTGGTCAGAGTTCTACAGCTCGGATATAAAAGCCAAATGTTATGTAGTAGAATTTCTGCAAAATTTATTTCTGCTAAATTTCATTTATGGGCAATTTGAGTTTTTCAAAGCTTGGTAATGAATCACTTACTTTGAAAGGATGGCTTACTTTTATGGTGCTTGTTAAAATTTGAAACGGTTTATGCTAGTGCTAATTTCTCCTATGTAGCCTGGATGTTCCTGATTACATAATGGGAAAGTATGCAAAATATGATTTGTTAAAAAAAATGTTGAAAATGTGACATATTAAGAAAGTCATCTTCCCACACAGTTTTCTGAGAAATGATGCTAATAAATGATCAAGTTTTTCTATGT
Source organism: Peromyscus maniculatus bairdii (assembly GCF_049852395.1). Taxonomy (NCBI): domain Eukaryota; kingdom Metazoa; phylum Chordata; class Mammalia; order Rodentia; family Cricetidae; genus Peromyscus; species Peromyscus maniculatus. Next base: position 54,226,180 of record NC_134870.1, read on the forward strand.
GGATGAGCTCTGCCTCTTTCTATTGTTTGTGCTGATTCTTTTGAAACATTTGTTTATTTTGTGTATGAGTGTTTTGCCTGCATGTATGTTTGTGCACTATATGCATGTCTGGTACCCAGGGAGGCCAAAAGGGGGCATTGGATCATCCCCTGGGATTGGAGTTACAGACAGTTGTGAAGGCACCATGTGGGAGCTGGGTATCAAAATGGGGTCCTCTGCAAGAGCAGCTAGTGCTCTCAACCACTGAACCATCTCTCCAGCCCCATTTTTTTTAAAGAAATTACTAATTTTCTTTCCTTCTTTCCTTCCTTCTCCTCCACTTTTCCCTCCTTCTCTTTCTTCTTTTTTTTTTCAAACAGATTTCACTATATAACCCAGAACTCCCTACGTTGACTAGCTTTGAAGACCGAAATCCACCTGCCCCTGCCTCTCATGGGCAACACCATGCCCAGCATAAGTCCTTTCATTTTAATCAAGCATGCTCCATTCAGGTGTAAGGTCATCAAAGATCACACGGTCTTCTCTTATAAACTGCCCAGTGCTGCATTTTCTATAACCATGAAGGGCAGTGTAAGTGCACTGCTGAACTTGGATTTCAAAGAAAGCAAAAAGAAAACAGTTGAAAACTGAATTATCACTTCCTATAATAAACTTGCTTTATTACAGGTCTTTTTTTTTCTTAAGCTCAGTAAGAACTTTTTATTGAAATTAGGTTTGAAATAAAAAACATATTGAAGTCAGTATTGAAAGATCATATTGGCTTACATCAACATGTACAATTAACACATACTAAGAGAAAAGTAAAACATATAAGAAACTCTTTACTACATTAACATATACAATTAATACATGTCAATCAAAAGGAAAATAAAATATAAAAAAATCAAAGGAGAATGAAGTATTGAACTCCTTTGAGAATCCTAAAACCTCCTGAAAATGCTTTTGCAGCTCTAGATGACAATACAGATTTCTATATAGAGTACATGGAATGAAATGCTCATTGGATAAACTGAATATTTTAATCTGAGCAGGAGGGTTAATCGGAGCAGGAGGTTTCAACTTCTGAGGCCCCATCCTTCAACTGAAGAGGCCTTGTCATCATTACCTTAGACCTAGTTTGGCTCCATTAGAAGAAATTTGGTAATAACTCCCCACAGGTACTCACAAAAAAAAAAACCAAACTATTTCATATCACAACCAGTATTTCATCCCTTCTGAACAATACCGTGGCTGACTCCAGACTGAATTTGCACATTTCTACACCAACACTGAAGAATCAGACCTGCAGTTTGATCTGTAGTACATGGGTCTCAACAAATGGGCAAAAGCTACAGAACGGCCTCTCTAACTGTTCTCATCATTGTTCCAAAACCTGACAGAAACAACTTCCGGGAGGAAGGATTAATTGTGGGTTATGTTTCAGAGTATATAGTCTATCTCTGTGGGTAGGTATGGTGAGGACATGAGTGCCATGGCCCCAACCCCTCACATCGGGGTGGATCAGGAAATGGCAGGCTCTAGCCAGAAGTGGGCCTGGAGTAGAACCCTCATCTCCAGGAGTCTATACTCACCATCTGGGTCACATGTCCCTAAGGTTTATAACTCCCTAAATACTGCCACCATCAGGAGACTATGTGTTCAAACATATGTTATGGTTGTATCAAACTCAAACTAAAATATATGGCCACAGGCTGGCCATTAATTATCCATTATTAGAATTTCGTTTTTTAACAGGGTAAATAGTGTTAAGACCAATTCTCTCTCTCTCTTTCTCATATACACACACACACACTCCCACCCTTCAACACACAAGGGTTATATACTGTAGTAAATGTTTGTATGTAAGATAGGACATTCGTGGTTGAAATTTCCCATCCTTTCTAGTGTTGGAATTCTAGAAGTCTATAAAGTGTTAGCCATTAGATAATCTGCTTAGCTTTTCCCTTACCAGGAGTTCATCTAGATCCTGACCACCAAAAGGAAAGTGACTGTGTAGACCCTGCATTCAGAGACTCATTCAGGCACTCCAGCAGAAGGTGGTGTGAAGCCCGCCCTGTGTTTGAGTGTCAAGGGCAGGCAGTGGGAAGGCTGTACAGTGCTGGAGCAGGTAGTCCGTAAGAGGAGATGGGCATGTTAGAGAAGAGAGATCCTGAAAACTGGTGCAGCTTGAAGAGGTGTTGAGGTGGGGATGGGAAGACAGAGATGATGGCATGAACCCCAAGACTCCAGCTGACTACTGATGTGCCACTGGGTGTTGCTGAGCCTGATCTTATCCTAACAGGATTCTCAGGAGTGCCTGTATCTCCAGAGTAGAGTTCCCTGAGCCCCAGAACAATTTCATTTGTAGTCATAATCTTAATTTTTAGTTTTAGTGTGTGGACTTTGTTTTGCTACTCCGTCAAACTCTAATTTCTTGTCATCTTGTCTTCAGGACTTGCCTCAAGTAAAGAAGGTGTTGTATGCAAACATATTTAACTGAAATAAGACACTAAGAATAACTTAAAACATGGATGTGATCATGGTTGTGGGAGAAGTCAAGACTAAGGGATGGTAATGTTTCTCCTCTTGAAAAAAAAAGGAAGGAAGGATGTTAAGGATTCCCACAGCAGTATTCAGAGAAATATCACTGCTACATCCATGACTTTCATCATCTTTGTTTGGAAACTAAAAACATTCAGAATAAATGTATAACACAACTATCAAAGAATCCACTGTCATTTATCTAACATGCATCTTGGGTCACATAGAGTAGATATTCACTACTACTCTTCAGGCTGCAAACAAGAGTCTTACATGCCACCATCTGAATGAATAAGTAAATGTATGTGTTAAGAGTCAGTACTGCTTGAGAATATCTGAGAGCCCAGGTGCTGTGAGTTGGAGGTGGCTCGTTCCTTGGAGTTTTGTGCACTGGGGTATTGACTCTTACAGTGTGATGATGTTCGAAGGTTGATCCCTCAGTTGGGACTGTGGGACTCTTCATCTCCTGCTGGCTTCTTTGTTGATGTGATCTCTCCCACATCTCCCACATTCTGCCATCTGCCATCAGTCCTCTGAAGCCAAGCCATTGCTGACACCATGCCCTTCCCTTTCTAGAACTGTGACCAACACATGGCCTCCTTTCTTCCTAAATAGCATGCTTTGGGTGTTCTGTTATAATAATGAAAAACCAATTCACCTAGTTTAAGATAAAGAAACACTGACAGATTCAAATATCCAAGAGAGTTAAAGTATGAGGCCACCTGGCCGATCCTCTCAAGAGCGCACAAGGACACTTTGCTCAGAGCGCTATGTACAAAACTCGTTCACTCTTTGTAATGTATCACAGGAACAAGCAGACTCTCTCATCACATTCTTTTGATCTGCCTTCCTCCCTAGGCCCCACATCCTTGCAGCTGGTCCTCATGCTCTGCAAGGCTTTGTTCCAGATGTCTCCTCATCCCATGGAGAAGTTATTTTGCTCGCTCTCCCTCCGAAGCACTCTAGCATCTGACAACACATTGCTGATGACCTGACAGGATGTTTGTTTATACTTGCACATGTTGGCAGATTTATAGGTAAGCCACCACCTGTTTTCAGGTTCATTCAGACATCTGCTCTGTCTCCACTGGAGCCCAGCAACATGCAAGAAATACTAGTGTTGTATCTATCCCCCTGTTTTGAAAGTAACTATAACTGTGAAAGATACTAACATATACTCCCATGTTAACTGTGTTTACAGACATAGTCCAGAAACACGAATTTATTAATATCCTTGGGCAATTAATACCCAGAATGTTTTCATCCTGTAAATCTGGAACTCTAGCCAATCACCAATCCCCTTTTGTCTCTTCCCCAGTCCCTGGATTCCACTATTCTACTTTTTGGTCTATGTAACTAGATTCAGTCAAGAAGGATCTAATTTGATTTCAATGCTGTTAATGTTTCAAGCTTGAAGTGGAACAGTTAGATCACATGGTTATTCTATGTGTACCATTTTGAGGACCCTCAGTACAGTCTTCCAAAGTGGCTGTACCATTTTCATTCCCATCAGCAATGCAAAGGATTTCAAAGTCTGCACTCTTCTCTCTCTCTCTCTCTCTCTCTCTCTCTCTCTCTCTCTCTCTCTCTCTCTCTCTCTCCCTCTCCCTCTCCCTCTCCCTCTCCCTCTCCCTCTCCCTCTCCCTCTCCCTCTCCCTCTCCCTCTCCCTCTCCCTCTCCCTCTCCCTCTCCCTCTCCCTCTCCCTCTCCCTCTCCCTCTCCCTCTCCTCTCTCTCTCTCTCTCTCTCTCTCTCTCTCTCTCTCTCTCTCTCTCTCTCTCTCCCTCTCTCTGTGAGTGTTGAGAGTATCCATGCTGGTGGGTGTGAAAAGTAAAACACTACACTTTTAATTTACCTTTTTCTTTTCAAAAGTCCAGAGCTCTTTATGACCTAGTCTCTCATGGGAAGCCATATTCTTTAATTAAGTGAGCCTTAGCTCACTAGAATGAGCAAGTGTGTAATGGGATGATAAAAAAATCTAAGGCAAGTGCTAAATCCTCTCATGAAGCCAGGAAGAACAGTCTTTCCAACCAGCAGAAAATGATTATTTGGGGACAACTAATCCTCCGAAGGAAACATGTATTAATCTCATTCCAAGCCCCCAACTTTTGAAATCACAGGAAAACTGGAGGGAGGGAGGGAGGGAGAGAAGCAGCGGAGGAGAGACAGTAGCAGCCCATCCAGGCTGCAGGACAGAGAACAAACCTGGAGGAGAGGGCCCTCGGTTTGGCTGACCGTGCGAACAGGATGCCACTTCTTGCATTGTCTGATATGAATTAAAATCCTACCTGTGCTCTCAGTCATCTAGTCTGGAATGAGGCCTTTTGTCATTGGAAGCCTCAACTTTCTCATCCAGCAAATGAAACTAGTAACTACACTCCAGAGGTATCGTGAGAATTAGACATGGTCACCGTATGCTTCTGAAAGGTTGCGGTAGAATTCTTTTTTGTTTTTTTGATTCATCTATTTATTTTACATATAAGCTGCAGCCCTGCCCCCATCCTCCCCTCTCAGTCCTTCTCCCTCAATCCTCCCTCATCCTCCAACGGCCTCCTCTTCCCTCTCCATCCAGGAAAGGGCAGGTCTCCTATGAGTATCAATAAAGCATGGCATATCAAGTTGCAAAAAGACTAAGCACCTCCTAGGTGTTAAGGCTGGGCAAGGTGACCCAGTATGAGAAGTAGGGTCCCAAAAGCCAGTAAAAGAGGTGGAGCCAGGCCCTGTTCCCACTGTTAGGAGTCCCATAAGAGGACCAAGCTACACAATCATAACATATATGCAGGGTCTAGGTCAGTCTCATGCAGGCTCCCTGGTTGTTAGTTTAGTCTCTGCAAGCTCCTATAAGCCCAGGCTAATAGACTGTGTGAGCCTTTTTGTGGTGTCCTTGACCCCTCTGGCTCCTACATTCCTTTCTCCTTCTCCTCCACAGGATTCCCAAACACTACCTAATGTTTGTCTGTGGGTCTCTGCATCTGCCTCCATTGGCTGCTAGATGATGCCTGAACAAAGGTTTGGGGGACTGAATCATGGAAAATTATTTTGTGTTTCAAACAAGATGGTTAAGTTTTTAACACACTAGACATTAGTTTCTCTCTTGAATTAATTTCTCTCATCCATAAAGGCGTAAAGCTAGTGTGGCGTATCTTTTGTGGTAGTCTGAATTTTGTTGTCCTTCTTAAAAAGGTGTTGACTTTATTTAGACAAGAAGGTAAGTTACTCATCCCTCAAATGTATCTCATCAGGCTTGATCTACAGTTTTTTTCACGATAGGTCTGCAGCAGTTGAGTTTACGGTTCCTTGTTATTTGCTCTTTTCCCTGGAGTTTTACTTTGCCTGGCCTCAGGGAGCCAAGAGCAGAGCCAAGGGTTCAGCTGATGTCCGGGGGTGACCCAGTAAAACATCCGGAGCTCCTTCTCAGCCTCTCCACACTCTGATTTCCACTTCTCCTGCCCAGGAGGAACCTCGTGATCCCCTTTCTGATGAGGTATATAACATGTGCTGCCTGGTAGAGTTGGAAGGATGGGTGTTCTGATCCTGCTTGTTCCCAGCTCTCAGGCATTACAGTCCTGCAAGTCTGATGTTCCCTGTATGACAACACCTATTCATGCATAGCTTCCTTTCTGATTGTGGTAGCAGGGTGGTACAGTATGTTCCATATGCCTTTAGCACCCATCTCACTAATATGCATGACTTACAGTGATGCTGACGTCCTACTTACCTGCCTAGATGCTGGTTGGACTGCTTAGCAGAAATGTTTATCATCTGCTTAGCTACATAAATACAACATGGTAATATCACCTGATTTGGAAACAGAGATATTTATGTAAATATATATATATACATATATATATATAACTAATAATTACATTATTTTTCCTCATTTTTATCTCTTGTATCATTTATAAGGTTTTCTATGATTCTGGTATCAGGAAATATCAATCATATATTACCACTAACTATTTTTTATCACTGATTTTTGCACAAAGGTCACCCTTTTCTGTTTCTTGCCTCTTGTCATTGAGTATACACCCCACATAAACATGCATCTGTTTTTCTTTTGTTCCACCTGTCCGTCTTTCCTGAGCCCTTACCTGAGAACCTCAGGGGAAGCCATTCTTCTCTGTTAGCTCTCTTTTTGTGTCGTTTGTAAACCATAAAGCAGGGGATCATATATACAAGGTGATAGTGTGGGTTTGTGTCTGGGTAAATAAAAGCTCCACAGTTGTCTTAGTTAGGGTCACTATTGCTGTGATGAGACACCAGGACCCCAAACAAGTTAGGGAGCAAAGGGGTTTATTTGACTCCCACTTTCCCCTCACAGTTCATCAAAGGAAGTCAGGACAGGAACTCAAGCAGGGCAGGATCCTGGAGGCAGGAGCTAATACAGAGGCCATGGAGGGGTGCTGCTTGCTGGGTTTCTCCCAATGGCTTGCTCAGCCTGATTTCTTATAGAACCCAGGACCAGAAGGCCAGGGATGGCATCACCGAAAACGGGCTTGGCCCTCCCCCATCAATCACTAATTAAGAAAATACTCTGCAGGCTTGCCTGCAGACAGATCTTATAAGGGTATTTTCTTAATTGCGATGCTCTCCTCTCAAATGTCTTTGGTTTGTGCCAACAGTTCACACTGAAAAGAGATAAATGGCAACCTTCTGCCACCTTCTAGAGTTTGTTTCCAGAGCTGTCCCAGAGGCTGGTTTTTAACCAGTCTTGTCACTCTGTCCTGATACGTTTGTAAAATATAACTAAATGGTCAGTAGAAACACTGCTGCATATTAGGACACTGCACTGGCACCAGAGATCCCATACTGTCATGTAGTCTTTACACGCTTTCCCTATTTCTGTGCTTAACTTGTGGAAAAACTGTTTTGAACACGTGGGCCAGCGTTGACCTACCACTGTAAGCAGCAGTGACTTGGAAGAATCTACAAGTCCCAGTGAGGCTGGGTTTGGAAGTCTCTTGTTAATGCCTTCCTCTCCATCCTTCCCTTGAGTCTCCAAGAAGCATGGGAAGACCAGGGGTTGCTGGTCTAACAGAATCAGGTATCATGGAGAAGATGGAGAGACTCTAAGCAATTTCTGGCATCTTCTCCCTGCTTCCTGTAGGTGTATTTGGCATCATATGTTAGGCTGGCTCAGCTTCCCATGCTTGTCTGCCTTCTGATTTCTAGAAGGAAGTATTACATAAGCCAGGAGACAACCAGCAACTGTAAGCCTAATAAGCTTGGATTAAACTAATATGCACAAATTGAACTTGGGAACTAATATTGACATCTAAACCTGGATAAATTAGCAGTTTAAAAAATATTTTGAAATTTAGCTAGCTGAAAAATCTGTGAATGTTTTTAGATATGAAATAAGTTTTTTTTTAAAATATAGAGTTTATATCTTAATATTAGAATAATTTAAAGGTGCTATAACTTGTTAGGATCCCAAAAGCAGTTAGGATATGTCATGAGCTCATAGTCATTGTTAGGAACATTCATTCAACAACAAGAGTTCCACACAGAAATGGGCTTTATAAGAATCCATACCAGCCCTCTGAAACTTTGGTTTCTTTCTTTAAAAAGATTTATTTTATTTTTAATTACATTTGTGTATCTCTGTGTAAGTATGTGCATATTATTACCATATCCCCTGAGGCCAGAAGAGAGAATTGGTTCCACTGCAGCTGGAGTTACAGGTGTTTGTGAGCCTCCAGATGTGGATGCTATGAATTAAACTCTGTAAGAGCAAATCATGCCCTTAGTAACTGAATCATCTGTAGTCTTTGAAACTGTGCTTTTAATAGGAAGAGGCAAAGTGCTAGAGAGGCCCACAGAAATCCACAAAGATGCCCCCACAATAGACTGCTGGCAATGGTTGAGAGACAGCCCGAACTGACCTACTCTGGTGATAGGATGGCCAAACACCGTAACTGTCATGCTAGAAACCCCATCCAATGACTGAGGGAACCGGATGCAGAGATCCACAGCCAGGCCCCGGGTGGAGCTCCAGGAGTCCAAATGGCAAGAAAGAGGAGGGATTGTATGAGTGAGAATTGTTGAGACCAAGGTTGGATAAAGCACAGGGACAAATAGCCAAACGAATGGAAACACATGAACTATGAACCAATGGCTGAGGGGCCCCCAACTGGATCAGGTCCTCTGAATAGGTGAGACAGTTGATTGGCTTGATCTGTTTGGGAGGCATCCAGGCAGTGGGACCAGGTCCTGTGCTCAGTGCATGAGTTGGCTGTTTGAAACCTAGGGCTTATGCAGGGACGCTTGGCTCAGCCTGGGAGGAGGGGACTGGATCTGCCTGGACTGAGTCTACCAGGTTGATTTCAATCCTCGGGGGAGTCTTTGCCCTGGAGGAGATGGGAATGGGGGGTGGGCTGGGGTGAAGGGGAGGAGGGCAGCAGAAGGGGGGAGAACAAGGGAATCCGTGGTTGATATGTAGAATTAAATTATATTGTAAAATAAGATTAAAAAAAGACAAAAGGGCCTGATAATTTATGTCTTAGCATCTCTCTCTCTCTCTCTCTCTCTCTCTCTCTCTCTCTCTCTCTATCTCTATCTCTATCTCTATCTCTATCTCTATCTCTGTGTGTGTGTAAAATTTTAAGTAATTTTAATTACTTAAAATAATTGTATCGAATTTTCATATTACCTGGCTTTGAAAAGGAAGGAATATTTGGCCATATAAATGGGGTCGAATTATTTCACATTCTGGAGATTTCTAGCAAAACTACTGTAATAAAGCTTTTTATTACCTTCATAACCACTATGTGTCCTTAAACTGTCTACTCAAAAATGAGAGATTTGAGAGAATCACTATCTATGCCTTTGAATTCTCACACACTCTTAATGGCATGGAAATGCCATCTGCTACCTAGTAATGTGGCACACAGAAGTTACAGAATGGCCCATTATTCTGGAGAAACTCGAGAGAATCATTTTTCCCTTGAGCCAGGTTGAGTCCTTTTTCATGGCTCGCTAAAGTTGTAGTAACCCAATATTGAAAGCAGAGTGTGGGGAGAGAAGGGGGAAAGGGAGAAACATTTAAGTGCACCCAACAACTGTGGGCGAGCAACACTGTACCCAAGTATTGGAAGACCCCAAAGAGACTTGCCAACCATGTCAGGAACTGAACAGACAAGACAAGTGAGTGGATTTAAAATTTAAGGTGATGTGACAATAGGTACACTATGTGTCAGCAGATGCTCACAGAGCTGCACACGGCCCAGACTAGCTTGATCCTAGCTCTTTCCACATTCGATTCCACTGGCAGCATTAAGAAAAAGAAGCTCAGGGACATAGCTACCTCTTGCCATTACTCTCTCCCTCTCTTCCTTCTTCCTGGGCATTGCCCTGAGATCGGGAGGTTGGCATATCATGCTCATAGACATTTATCTTAGTTTTGCTGCATGCATATTTTTAAGTAATAGTTACATAGGTAATTATTGCGCATTCATGATAATGCATATGAATTTTATATGTATTTAACTACACACATACACACACACACACACACACACACACACACACACACACACACACATGAGATTGCATTTGAATATATTCTTTTGCCACTAATACAAAGGTGTCTTAGTAAGGTTTTTATTGCTAGGATAAACAGCATGATCAAAAGCAACTAGGGAAAGAATGGGCTTATTTTATCTTATAGTTCCAGGTAACAGTCCCTCACTGAGGAAAGTCAGGGCAGGAACTAAAGGAACTAGAGGCTGGAGCTGAAGCAGAGGCCATGAGGAGTGCTGCTTACTAGTTTGCTCCTTATGGCTTGCTCAGTCCAATTTCATGTATCGTTCAGGACCACCTGCCCAGGGGTGCCACTCTACCCCAGTGGACTAAACCCTCCTCTACCAATTAGAAATCAAGAAAATGCCCCCACAGGCTTGCCTACAATTTGATGGAGGCATCATCATCATCATCATCATCATCATCATCATCATCATCATCATCATTATTGGAGTTGAGTTTCCTCTTCCATTTTGACTCTGGCTTGTGTCAAGTTGACAAAAACAAACAAACAAACAAACAAACAAAACATCCAACTAGGATAAAAGGATGTTCAACATCCACATTAGAGGAATGCAAGTTAAAGCCATGAGGTGGCACTATACATAGCAGAGTGGGTAACACAGAAGAGGGTGAGGACAAATTCCAGAGGGTTTGGAGAAGCCGAGTCTCTCATTCTGTGTTGATGACAACGGGGTACAGTACTGTGTCTCTTCTAGTCCATTTCTACTGCTCTAACAACAACAATTTATCAACATTAGGTACAGACTCATTGCTCACAATTCTGTAGCCACAGATTACATTTTTGCCTTCAGCTCACCTGCTCTTACAAGTGAGGCCCTCTGGCCCCCCTGCCATGGGAGTATACCATAAGAAGTCAACCACTTATGATCTCAGACACTGCACATCACCCTATTCCAAGCCCACAGTCCCTTCAACTTTGACTCCCCAGTCTCAGGACCTGTGAGACTAGCTTGTGTATAAGTCCTCTAGTCTAGTATTTCTGTTATATGGCATCTCAGATGGACTAAAAAGCTCTCCTTGCTCTGAGGCTACACAAATGAGCCTCCTGTGTTTTGGTGAGGAGGTAGAAGACAGGAGGAGAAACGGACATTCCAGATTTAGAATATTGAGCAAGAAGCCACTAAGGTGTTTGTCATCAAATACAAAACAGATGTAGCTATCAAGCCAGAGAGGCCTTCCAGATATCTGTTCTCCATATTTCTAGCATTCTTTATGCCTTTGTTTCATTAAAAAATGAACATAATGTTATGCTGGCAACATGCCTATGGCTAAACTTAGCTACACAGTGAAACTCCTAACCCAGTTATTCCACGGATCACTTACATTCTAGTAATTTTCACCGAAGCTCAATTATGAACAGCATCTTCAAAAAATGCTCCATTTCAGAGAGCCAGCAGGAGTCTTTGTATGAGTTTCCATTGTAAAAATCATTTGTTTACTCTGGTGGTGCAATATTAGAAAGTCATACAAGTAGGCTTAATCTGTCAGGGTCATTTTCCATTTCCATTTCTCCCAGTCGGAATTGAAAAGTGAACTTCAGATTTAATGAATGGTCTGTGATGGGTTTCCCACTTAGGTATTGCGTTCACAAATCCCCACCAAGCAGAGGAGCCCTCTCAGCCAATCCATGGCCCCTGGACTCACTCTCCTCAGCATCCTGGCTGTGCTCCTTTTCTTATGGTTATTGCTGGGATGTATAATGCCGAATCTCAACAGGGAATAGTAAAGCCATTGCCCAGTAGGCAAACAACATCCTGCCATGCTTGCTGGATGGCTGACTTTAAGGCTTATGATCTACTTCAGATCACGTATATGAGCTGAAAAGAACATAAGCTGTCACTTATCTCTACCTTGCGTCTCCAAACTCTACCTGACAACCTTCCGTACTTTTCTTGCCAAGATACAAGTTACTCAAGATCACATACATGGAGGAAAACACCAGGAACTAGAAAGCAGCTCATTTGAAAACTATGGTTCATCTGTGGTTAATCTCCATACTTTGTTGGTAATTTCTATTGTTTCTTTGTTGGTAAATTATATGATGTCATGTACAGAGAGTAATACCACAGGACCTGATATACAATGTGTGTTCCAAAAATTCTGGCTACTGCCATTATAAGTATTATTGCTGTGAGGTATGACATGAGCTTGGCTTACGCTGGCACTGGTAAACAAGAGCTTATATGGGTCCCATTTAAGATGAATTTGAACTATACTCTCCCACACAGGGATTATATGTCTCTCCATATATATGCTTTCATATATGTCTCGTCATAATGTCTTTACAGAGATGCTGAGATGTGGCACCCAGTGGGAAGTTTGGGATAATGTGTAGAGTTATGAGCACTGTAATTATGTCTTACTGTTAATATCGGGCTGTTCACCAAAGTATGTTACTTTCATCTTGTCACTACATTCAAGGAAAGGACAAAGTGGCTACTGAGCGTGCTCACAGCTGCAGACAGATTTCAGCCAAACCTATATAGTCTTCTGCTACTAAGTACTCCCAGCCCTTCAGAATATGTATGTCCATTTCTTACATTAAATGCAGAAAGGCCTGCAGCTTCCAATGCCAAGCGGAAAGGGACACAGAGAGGACATTCCATCTATCTCATGGGCAGACAGGGAAACTGAGAAATGGTACTGTGGCAAGGTTTGACCTTATAACCTTACATGACAGTTATCCAAGTCTAGAGCAGGGATGGGCTTGGGACTCAGGGAAGTTCCAAGTGCAAAGTGGGAGACTCTAGGAATTCTCTCAGCGGCACCCAACTTTGATCTAGTTTGCAGAGACCCCCGTCACCTTTGAAATGCCAGAATGAGTGGCAAAGGAGTAATTGGGAAGGACTATCAGTTGTCACCACCAGGCATGAGGCCTTCCTTTTAGATCCTTTCAGAACCAGTGGTGGGGGCTGTCAAAGCCTCTTCAATCCAAAATTCTGGGGAACAAACAAAAGGCCAAAAACCTGATTGCTGGTGAGTGCCACAGAATGAACTCGTAATTATGAATGAAATCAAGGATCCAGTTTCAGAAAACCAGGGACTATTCAGACATTCACAGAAAGGCACGTTTCTGCTTCCAACCATCTTATGAAATTTCCTCCATGGTAGGCAAATGGCTCAGTCGGAACCAGATGGGAAACACTTTTAAGGAATCTTGCTAGAAGAATTCTCTCAAGTTCCACGGCACCCCATTGATCTGAGTGCAGTTCTGCCTTTCCCATTTGAGCTTTTGGTACTTTGGCCTCCAGGCCCTCCCCTCCCCATTGCCCTACATTGCATCATATGGAAAACACAGCCAAGACCGAACCTTCCTTTTTCATTAGTTTCTTACTTAAACTTTAAACATGTTTCCATGTGTGTGAGAAAATGTTAATCTGACAGATTTCACACTACACTGTTTTTGTAAGCTTGGAAAAACTTTACACAGAGTCCTCTGGGATCTACATCATTCCTTTGAAGTTTTTAAAGGCACATACGTCTTCACTATTCTCCAATTTGCTGTAATTGAGCTTTATGCTGTAGTTGTGGAACACTGCTTTACAACAGCATTGTGTCCGAGGGGCAATTTTGTACCTGGCAGAAATGTCCCATATTCAGGACTGTGATTACTGTGAACAAATTGAGGCCATTTGGAATGTTTCCTCTGTAACTCTTACAGGCATTATTTCTCTGATGTCACATCTAGGACGCAGACTAGTGTTTACACTTGGTGAGGGTATTTTAAACCTAGGGCTTCCTTCTCTTGCCGGGATGCATCTCACCATGTGGAAAACGTGAGAAGTGAGTGAGGAGCGGGACGCTGGGGAACCTTGACCTTCCATGCTCTTGTGCTATCTTTTGTGATAATAATCCTTGTGTCTTCTAGGGGACACCTGACAAGAGGCAGGATTTGTAGGCATTTCTGTTACAGATAAAATTTCTCTGAACGGGCTGTAATGTCAGTATGAGCTGAAGTACTTCATTTTCAAGTCCTTGAGTCTGGATCATCGTAATATGCAAACTGGAAGGCATGCAGTGTGCTTCTCCAATAGGAGCTGTCTGAGTGTCTCACAATAGCCCAGCAAAACATCAGCATTATTGCTAGAACACATGCAGCTTCGAAGCTCAGTGACCGAGAAGGTCGCAAGTGGTGAGTCAGGTCTCCTGGCTTCAAGTTAGGACCCCACACAAAGTGTCACCAGCAACTTCACACCAATGCATTCGAAAATACACACGAAAACAAATTCCTTGAAAGACACAAATGACTGAAACTCAAAAGTCTTACAACCATAACAGAAACTGAGTGGGGGGGGGCATTATAAATATATCCAATATAGAAAATATGAAATCCAAATGCTTTCCACTAGTGAATCAGATCAAAAAATTTTTAAAAGATAACAGCAATGCTAATCATTAAAGAAGAGAAAATAATTCTCAAGTCATTTCATAAGGTTAGTGTTCTCAATTCACTTTACGAGGTTACCACTACTTGGATATCCATGCCAGAAAAAGACAAGCTAATAATAGGAAATGATACAGCGATGTCTATTATGAATACTGTTAAATTTTTGCATATACTGTGCCTTGAGTTCTCAATCCTCATTATCCCGAGTGCTGAGCTTCTATGAATGCACTACCATGTCTACCCTAAATCATTTTAAATGGGGAAAACTATGTTATTTACCAATATCGCACTTAGAGAACGCCCTTGTTTCGATCACAATGTTGCTTGGTTTCTTAGCTGTCCTCGGTATACAGAAACTCTCAGACATGGACCATAAAGGGTCAGGGGTCAGCAGGTATTTTAAAATTGACAGTGATCTTTCTTAGGAAATCATTTCCCCATGTATCATCTTATCTTACCATGGTTGCCTTTGGGGTCTGGAGTTCTGGAAATCTAGGTTTGTGTCTGCTCACGTATAAAGGGTTAAAATACAAGGGTTAGGAGGGGCACAGACACTGAGAGAAAAAAAAGGCTGAGCCAAGAGCTGGGAGCCCAGTGTGTAACCTTCCAGGACCCAGGGGTCTTTTCACAGCCCCAAAGAATCAGGACCCAGGGGCATACTGAGTTACAAAGGCCCACTGTAGCAAAAGCCAAGAAAAAAGTTTTCAGAGGGGAACTCAGCAGAGGGCAATAGTTTTTACTCACAAAAGGAGGATAAAAGGTTCTAGAAGGAAATATCCAAGCTAGGCTTTGAGGGAAGAGAAGGAGCCAGTGAGAAGTATGGAGGGGGAGAATCTTTCCTGTGATGAAGCAGTCCAGCTTTAGGAGCTCAGGACCTCAAAACTGCAATGGGATGTAGGGTTCACACTGTGAGTCTGACTTTAACTGTAAACATTAGAGGGTTTCTGTTTTGCTCTGTTTTGTTTTTAGTAAACTTAGTATCTGCATATCACCATGCACTTGAAATATGTTATCCTGTTAAAAAAATAATCCCACTTTTTCTAGGCTGCATTTCCACACCTATTTAATAAAAGGAAAATAGGTTCAGAGTACAGATGATCTGCCCAGGAAATAGCAAGACCAGGATTCTAGATCCATAAGCTGTGAAGCGTTAGCATCACGCTCTTACTGTTATATTTTTGAGACTGTGGGGCCCATGTAGTCCTTGGTGGCAGAGATGAGAACTGACGGACAGAAGGTCACGACTTGTGGTCGAGTGCCTTCAGGTTAGTTGATGTCATAGTTATGGACTCCGTTGAATGAGTTACATAGTCTGACCAACTCAAAAAATTCTAGTTGTCTCTGCAGAACATAAAACATCTTCTCCCTAAAATCCTGCCTAAGAGATGCCTTCCGTAGGCAAATGGAGAAAAAAAAAATGTCCACAGCATTTAATCCAAGCCTAAGATCTGGAAGATGAGCTGGGGAAGATGGAGGTCACCAGACTGAGTAAGCAGCCCAAACAAAGGTCCTGTAACCAGTTAGAAGCTGTAGCTGCAGGTGTCATGGCTGGTAGGATATCTCACTGCCTGAGGATTGGAGTCTACAGCATACCAGCTGAACATAAGTTGTCCAGACAGAATTGGGGGGGGGTCCCCATGCTTAGGTCCCATAGACTTATAAACTTGTAAACTTCCATTCATCTGTGGAGAATGTAATTCATATTCCTTTGGCTCCCATTGTTCATCTTTGTGATGAACACACACAAGCATTGCCTGGGACCTATTGACTAAGTCACTTAACCATTAAGAGTCTCCATGCAATGATATTAGTGTTTGCTTATAATGGTGTCTCTCCCTCCCTCCCAAAACTGCCAGTGAAACAAGGCTTTAGACAGATCAGCTCCAGGACATGGTGACTGTTGTCATAAAGGGACAAAGAAGTGCTAACAGCCTTGGGTTCAAGTCGACATTCCCTAGCATTAAAATGAAATACTCTACATTGATTTTCCCCCCAAACTCACTGGGCTCTTTTCACATAAAGTTTTTGCCAAATTGAAAAATGAGGTGCAACCGAGCCTTTATTTGCTGATTCAGTATACTGACCCTCAGACCCATGGAACGCAAGCCAGGCATACCCAGGGATGCCAACTGCCTCTGAGAAAACCTGGACCCTCTAAGCAAAGCAAAAGTGCAGGATCCTAGCAAAGAGACACATAACGTAACATTCCTTACCTTTCTGAGTGTGTGCTACTTCCTTTACACCAGGAGAGGAAGATGGGAACCCTGGGATCTCTATTTCTCCTTTCACATAAAGCTGTTCCACAACTACCCCACAACAGGATAAAGAGCACAAATGACAGTGAACTTTGAAATGTTTGTCCTTTAAATTGTTTCTTCTTTGTCACAGCATTTAATCCAAGTTTGCAATGTTGGCATTTCAGAATTTGTTGTTTCTTTTATTTACACAGCTTTCATGCTGAAATTAACAAGGGCTTTCCCTTCATCAAACATGATTCATTTTCTGATCGTGATTTATTGAGCTAGCAGATAAAGAGCAACAGCATAAGTCATCATTCTGGGTTCATTTAATAGTGTGTTTTCATGAGGATGACCCAGGGATCTCTCCTGTTGCTTCTACTGTTTCATTTTCAATTGTAGTTTAGGGTAAAAAAAAAATAACAAAATGAAAACAGGAATTTGAGCAAAAAAGCCCCACTTTTCTAGTGAGTCTGTAAACAAGCTAGAGAAAGTTTAGGGGGTTGGAATAAGTTATACAGAAATGGGGGGGGGGACCCTAGAGTGCAGTTGGTGCTTCCCATGAATGGGATGCTCATGAAGAGGAACAAGAAGAGAAGACATGGGTTCTGGGAGGACGGAAGCAGTTAGTTTAGCCCACTCCCCTGCCCAACACCCTCACCTATCTTGACCCTCTCTAGATAACTCGGATAAATGAGCAAGAGGCCAGTCCAATGTCACACCCAGGCTGTTTTTAGCCCAGCTTCCTTTAGGGATGATCTTCCAGGGAAATGTAGTTCAAAGCCATGTTAGCAAATCATCAAACTTGGCTTTCAATACGTGTCATCAGCAAGTACAGAGAAATAAAGCTCTGTGCAAGCCAGTGCACAACGCACTGATCAAGCTCCCTGATCGCCACAGCACAGCAGCACACACAGGTTCTCCCACCTGCATCCCTGTCTCCTGCTCTATGCTTTCATACTCCAAATGCAGGGTCCCCATTGGACAGAAGTGGTCCTGCACTCCCAGATTCCTAAGCTTGGTCATCTTCTCACTGGGAGATGCTGGGGTATCTCTGCACATATGCAGCTGAACTCGACATCAGCCCCACCATTTGGGTTCTTCTCCTTTTGCTCATCTCAAAAAGCAGAAGGTCTTTGCTCATATAGTGTTATTCCTCACAAGCTATTTTATTTTCATAAGAAATTTCTGTAGTCAGGCTAATAGGTATAATGGGACTCTACTAGTAACACATCATTCCAAACACTCTATATCATTTTGTACTCCATTAAGATGATACATGTTTGAAGCATTATTTTGCTCATTATAAATATGTTCATAACTGCCAAATAATGAGTCCTGAACTTTGCTTTGGAAAACTTGGTCATGCCACCACTGAATGTACACATGAAAGTGACCTCCACCTCTCTCCTAACTGAATACCATATCAAACTTCCCCATCAACCCTGGTCTTTCCCATACATCCCAACAATCTCTTCTGTACTTTCTGCTGGGTAAAAGAAATGGGAATTTCCACCATAAACTGCATGAGCCTATAAGGAATCTAGCAATTCCTTGGGATCACAGGGCTAAATGACAGAGTTACCTAAAGAGGAATGGGATTTCCAAACTATGCTACACATAGGCATGGATTTCCACACAGCACATACATGATGAGAGCATCATAGTTCTGTAGATTAACATAGCTCTGGCCCCAGACTATGGAAAGTTCTGGACGTTTCAGCAGGATTAAGCACTTCATAGTTCTGCAGAAGCTCTTTCACAATCAAGAGGACCAGGGTTGCAGCTGTTCCCCATGAGTTTGGCTTAGAGTGAAAGCTAAGTGATGCCCACCACCACTTGCATCATTTATGACAGCAAAAATGAGGAACAACCCTTATGGTCAAAGCTCAGGGATGGACCAAGACGTAAAAGCCACGCAGCCAAGCATGTTGCAGTCTACAAAAAGTCCATTTTAGGAGAGTGTTACCTAACCAGGAAAATAACAAGCAATAAGTATGGTATGTTACAAAACATATGGACAGGATTTAAAGTTTGTTTTTTGAAACTGTATTTATATGCACATGAAGACCACTGAAAGATACAGGGCAAAAAAATCAGCAGAATTTATTTTCGAGAGTTAAAATTCCATTTCAAAAAAAGTACTTATTACTTATTCCATTTTTTTTTCAAATATTCACCAATAAAGTTGTGTATCATACCATGACAAAAACTTCCATTAATTTTCTTCTGGGAATAAGAATGATTACTACCAGATTGTCCACTTTAAAACTTAAAAGAAGATAAAAACTGCTTTCTGATTCTAGAACCAACTTATCTGGAAGGTGGATACAAGCGTATGGGTCTTGGTAGTTACAAAAAACAGTGACAATGCCCATGCAAGATGACATCTATCTATCTGTCTGTCTGTCTGTCTGTCTATCATCATCCATCCATCCATGTATCCATCATCTATCTATCTATCTATCTATCTATCTATCTATCTATCTATCTATCTATCTATCTATCTATCTATCATCTATCATCATCATCCATCCATTCATGTACCCATCATCCATCTATCTATCTATCTATCTATCTATCTATCTATCTATCTATCTATCTATCTATCTATCTATCTATCTCTATCCATCCATCCATCTATCTTACTATCATCATTAGTCTCTAGTTTGATTTCTTCTACTTAGATGTTATAAATTTAGGGTTAACAGCAATGCATTGGAATTATTTTTTGGGAAAATTAATGTCCTAAATTTCAGTATCCAAACGATACAATGTAACATGATCATCAAATTGGGAGCAAACATTCCTTCAAGGGAGTTAACTGTGGCTATGCCTTGTCTTTTCATATGCTGGTGAGCAACATAACTTACTGCTGGTTGCTATAAGAGCTGAGAATGACAGACCTATTTACAAAGTTTCTGAAATAAAGCATAATTTGAATTCTATGGCAGTTTGAACAAATAACTATGGTACCCTGTGGCACTCCTGTTATATTTTGCCATAGGATAGCAAACCATGGCCCATTGGCCACACCTAGTCGACCACCTGTTCTGCTTCATGTCTGGTTTAATATTGTTTATACATTGTAAATTGTTGGAGAAACTCAAAAGAAAAAAAATATCTTAAGCAACATTAAAATAACACGAAATTGAAATTTCAGCATCCTGACACTAAGTTTTGCTAGGATGTGGTCCTGTTGGTGCCTTCCATCTGGTTATGTCCCCAGAGGACAACTTCTCCATATAACTGTGACAGAATTCATGACCCATAGAACATGAACTGACCCTTTACAGAGAGAAAAGGACCTAGACGTGTTTTCATGATGGGTCTAAGTAATCTGTTTCCCACCATCAGCCTGCAGATGGCAGAAAAGAGCCTAAACTAGGAGGAAGGGAAGCTGCCGGCCCACAGAGGATGTTTACATTTCCAATTAAGTCATTGCCGAAAAAGTCAGCCCTTCCAACAGTACAGAGTAGTCTTATATATGTTTAATAAACCAAAAAATTAAATGCCTAAAAGAAACTGAATGATTCATTTAGCTCACTGCTAATGTCTGTACTAAGGTTGAGCATTTATTCACTCCCACCCAAAACAAATATTATGCAATATGCACCATTAAAGAAACTCCTAAGTTTTAATGTGTCTATATTGCATGCTTCTCCTATTAAACTGAATTACAGTTCTTAAGTTTACAAGTGAATACCATCAGTTGAGCCAATTGGGATTGTCATTACTGGAGTGCACATGTGTGTGTGTGTGTGTGTGTGTGTGTGTGTGTGTGTGTGTGTAGTGTGTGTGTGTGTGTGTGTGTGTGTGTGTGTGTGTGTGTGATCAACTCTGTTTTAACTGAATTTAAATGGTATTAGGGTTAATATGTGTTAGTAGTGTAGGGACATAAACTCAAACTGGCATTCTTTTTATATATGAATCAATGAGACCATATACTCTTCTTCATAGTTACCACCATGTAACAACCAGACTGGGTTGCAGACCTCTGTTCCTGAGATGGTCATATCATCCATGGTCTTTTCCGAGACAGGCTCCTCATTTCTCAATGAGAGAACAACACTGAGCCACTTTGCAGGGGTGTGGCAGAGACAGGAATTTTGGCTCCTCCCACTCATGCTCTCGAACACCTTTTGTGTTCCCTTTTCTTTCTGTAACTTTGAATTGTGAGCTTTTGATAGACAAAGAACATATGGACAAGATGATAGATAACTCCATACATAGCATGCAAATAATACTGTCTACTCCCTGAGTCTTTTTTTTTCATAATCTATCATTTTTGTGGTGAAACCATCATAACAGAAATTTGTGATGTTCAAATTTTATCACAACACTTCATCCTTAGATGTAGCTCCTAGAATAATGACAGCCTTGTGCTCACAAATAAAGAAATTTGCAATAAATCTAAGAAATTAGCCATATTCCCTTAATATCCCTAACCTCAGTGTCCCTCACTTAGCCCAGCATCTTTGAGGGACTTGCTGTTGGCTCAGCATAGAGATGTCCTGCACATGCGTCTGGGTGTCCAGTTATCCTTCAAACCAGCCTTGTTCTTTCCACACTCAAAATACTATCATTTTTAAAAAAAATTAAACTGATTTTTTTTTCAAGACAGGGTTTCTCTGTGTAGCTTTGTGCCTTTCCTGGGACTCACTTGGTAGCCCAGGCTGGCCTTGAACTCACAGAGATCCGCCTGGCTCTGCCTCCCGAGTGCTGGGATTAAAGGCGTGCGCCACCACCGCCCGGCTCTTTTTTTTTGTTTTTTTTTAAACTGATTTTTGAAGAGAGAATATAGGAGACTACATTCTGGGTTTTTCTGGCTGTTTTCATCTGGGGCAATTTGAATTATTTCTGAGTTTTCCATAACTTGTAGTTTGGAGGTCACGTCTAATCGCTGGATACCAGGACACTGTGTGTCTCCAACACACGCAGGTCTCCTGGTGTCAGGCATATCAACGTTGGTCCATTCATGAAGGCGGGAAGCACTGTGTAAGCGGTTCCCTTGGCAGTGGGAGACATCAGGGAGGCAGCTGTGCAGATGGCTTCATCCCTACAACACTCAAGGAAAGATTTCAGGCTGTGGCCGGAATCCAACAGTTCACTTGCAAGGATACAGAGTAGCTTTCTAATCCTTCTATTCCTTTCCATTTCACCAGCTGCCACTGTCCTGTGCGGAGGAGCTCCCCCTTTGAACTGCCAACGGCCTAGAATTTCCCCCGAAAGCTAAAGTAAGTTCTAAGTTCTCTAATTTCCATTTGCACAAAAATGAGTTGGCATAATAACCATGCTCAACTCAGGCAAATAGTTACACATTTCACGTTCTCTAAAATCCTGGATTCCGGTATTTTTAGTTTCGCGTGTTTCTACGGTCAATTTGTTATTGTTTCTGATGCACAGTTTGCCATTACACGTGTGGCCTGTGAGAGCTCTGTCTAGCTATAACATGCTATAACATGTTTTTGTGTCCTCTGCTCAGATCTTGTGTCTCCCCTGTCTGCTCCAGACAGCAGTCCCTCCTGTCCCCAATGCCAGCAGCACCTTCCTCTCAGAAGACCTTCCCGTTCTTTCTAGACTGTGTTCTCAATGAAACTACAGGATTAGGACTGCTTCCCCGCCATGCCAAATCCTTGCTTAATGCACCCACTGGCAGATTAACAAGGATTGGCGAAGGGATGTGGGCTTCTTCGGACATACGGATGGTCTCTCCTACCTTGCATAGTAGTCGTTGGGTGGAACTGCTTCTTGGAAGAACTGAAACTGGTAGAGATAAAGTCCAATCAGGTGCCCAGCCGTGAAGATGGCCAACAGGACACAGAGGCAGCCGAACAGCAGCGGGTCAAAAGTCCGGCACCAGGACCACCAGGTGCACAGACCCAGGAACACGAAGAAGTACACAGCTGACGTCAAAGACGGCAGCATCATGCCTAAGGAGAAGAAAACAACGCAGCCATGACCAGGGGACAGGACCAGATGTTTACTTGCCCATCAGTGAGTGTACTGGCTGGAAAGGATGTAAATTTCCTTCATGTACTTTAGATCGTGACTGAGATTTCAATGCTATTCATCATAATCTGTCAATATCATCAGAATCCTAAACGCTCTACCCACTGTAGGAAGAAGCCACACCTGGAGGGAGTAATGGTATGAGCTTATTTAAGACAAGTCATGAAGGACCCCCCCCCCCCCCGCCCCAGCGTTTGAGCTGAGGAAACACTTCCTTCTCTCACCAGGAGAACTGAACATGCACCTCAAGGTTTTCTGTTTCTAACTTATCCTCCAAGTTACAGGAATATATGTACACCCATTCCAACTTTTCTCTATAACAGTTTGTTTTGTTTCATTTTTTTTAACCACAATTTTTTATTTTTTATAATATTTAGGACATTAATTTTATTAAAAAATTTATTTTTTAACCAAAATTATTAAGTAAAATTTTCTTTGACAATTTCACACTTGTGCATAACACATTCTGACCACTCTCATCCCAGCCCTCCCCCACCTACTGCTTCCTCTCCTCCTCCCAACAAATTTCTTTCTTACATTCATGTATATTACTTTTTAAAGATTGATTTTAGTGTGTGTGCATGCATGCATGTGTACGTGTGTATGTGTGTCTCATATCTCACATGTCTATATGTGCCTGTTTTAGGGTGTTTTTTTTTGTGTGTGTGTGCATATCATTTGTATGTCCTCACTCACATGCCTGCAGGTGTCTACAGAGGTCAGAAGAAGGCACTAAATAAGGGCAACTGGTGCTATAGGTGGTTATGAGCTACCTCTACCTGACATGGGTTCTAGGAACCCAACTTGGGTCCTCCGGAAGAGCAGCAAGGGCTTTTAAGCACTAAGCCACCTCTCCAGCCCCTTGGTTTTGCTTTACGACCAAGATCATCTGCTGGGTTTAACCAGGGCTGTTGTGTGACCATGGTATTGGACTTTTTTCCAGTTAAGATTTATAGAAACACACACACACACACACACACACACACACACACACACACACACACACGTGTGTGTCTGTGTGTGTGTATGTATATATACATATATATAGCATCTACTATATACATACATACACATATATATGTATGTATATAGTAGATGCTATAGTCTCATTACAATTTTGCTCTACCTGATGAGGCAACTCATTTATATATGGCTTAAAGCAAGTTTATCAGGGAGTTTGAATAGACTTCTCATTAAAATATTGGGTTTTATTTGCAGAAAGTTCTACTCCCTTCTTGTTGTATTTTTCCTACGAAAAGGAAGTTATTTCACCTTTGTGACTTTAGTCTGAGTGAGTCCACTTTAAAAAGTTCCCAGTGCGGTAGGCAGAGGGAAGGCAGGAGGGGAAAGGTTGAGACAGCATTCGATGACATTATTATGGAACAAGCAGAATGTGGCCAACATTTAAAGGAAGTTACTGTCTGTGGAGGGAGATTGCAATCTAACTTGGGAAGAAAAACTGTATATCCTGGGGAGTTAAATTAAGATTTCAAATACTCCATGATGTAAAGATAGGGTTGGCTCTGTACACACTCAAATAACGAATTGCCAACAGATCAGAGTTCAAAGTTTCTGGGAAGAGAACTAGCTCTTATTTTAATCTAAACATATTAAAATGAGATCACTTGGATGTGGAAACGATGATTGGACAGAGATTAGCAGTCTTTTTGAAAGCCTCGAGGCTAGAAATGGAGCAAGGAAGCCAAGGTGGTTACCCAAGTGGCTGGCTCTACAAGGTCACCGTGGTATGCTGAGGCCCTGGGTCCACCGTCATCTTCTTTCCCTTTGATCCTGTCTTTTGCTGTGCCCATCTTGGCCTGTGACTTTCTCTGGGGGAAGCCACCACGGGGTACACTCACCTGAGGAGCCCAGCAGGATGGTCACCACGACCTTGCCTGCTGTGGTTATCATGTTGCCAATGAACTCCTTCAGCTTGGAGGCCACGGAGGCGAGCCTGCGGAACATTTTTAACTTTGTGCTTTCTTCCAGCTCGCCTTCCATGCCTTCCTCTCCATCTAAGTCCTCCTCATAGATCAGTGCCTCCTCTGAATCCATCTTCTCTCCTCCAGCCTAAAGAATTGAAAAGCAGAAGGCAGCAGCGGTTCATACTCCTGTGGCCCCGGGGTTCCTAATCTGTGGGTCAGTCCCTGGGGTCAGCTTCACCAATCAGTAAAATGACCAGCCCCCGGGTCTCTTGGCAGTGAGTCCAAGCTACTCTGATCTTCCCTGAAGGAGAACACAGACAATAGCCCCAACCTTGGAGTCCCAGTGGCATACCCTGTTTCTTAGATGTACTCTGTCCTGTGCTCCCTACATGCACCCATTCTTTTACAGGTAGAAGGAAACTCCCACAGCCATTTACAATCTTCACCGTGGTTTGTTTGAATTGTTGCTGTTTTTTGTTTTTTGTTTTTGTCTCAACTCTAGTCTGTTCATCTGCTGGCTGGTTTTATAGAACCATTGAAGGAAGCTAGGGCAGAGGTGGGGATGGGTAATGCTCAGAGCATTGGCGTCTCTCTTCCTTCTTAAGTTTATGTTTGCTGGTCATCACAGGATTTCCTGACCAGGACAGTGGTCTTGGGCTGCTTGGCCAACAGTGCTGCAGCTTCCTGTCAGGTCCTTTAAGAGGATGCTATGCTGATTGGATCTTGTAGAATTCAGTGCCTTGGTACTGTCTCATTAGGGATGGAAGGAGAAGCAGGAGGCAGAAAAAAATACATATCTCCAGGCACTATTTTAAACTGAGACTGTAAAGGGGGTTCTGGCTGTTTTTAAAGACTAAATAAGGATTTTATTTTTCTCATTAGAATCACTCTTTAAAGGGTTTGGAATTTTTGAAAGGAATCACACATAGAAGCTATCTCCAAAGACAAAAAGTGTCTGGCCAAGATGAGGGACACCACATTTGTCCCGAGGCTGACAGGCTGCATATAATTGGCCTGGATGAGGAGAGCATCTGGCTAGGGGCCAGAGAGACTCTCAGCCTGGGCTACACCTCTGGAAAAACCAGTGAAGTCTGGATTCTCTGTTCTTCACGCCACAGGTTCCTTCTTGAGACGCTCAGCTCAGAGAATCACAACACTCCTTCATAGGGTCTGGTTTTCAGTAGGCTGAGTTCACTGAGGAAGATAGGCCCTGAAGGGCTGGTGTCAAGGTAAGGACATTCCGAGGGCTTGGAGGATTCAAAGACATTTGTTAGCAAGGAGGGGGTAGACCATAAGGGCCTTGAGTTAGCCAGTGTGTAAAAACGGCTGAAGACACTCCTCCACCTAACCTGGTCCAACAACACAGGTGCATACACATACCCATGAACATACATGTATTTATCCACATACACACATACACACTTCCCAAACAACCTTGCATATGCCTATATACATGCAATTATGCACTTGTACAAACCCATGCACAGCCATGTATATATCCATACACATGAGCATACATGCACACACCTTTGTACTTATACATATGCACACACACACAAATACATCCCTCCCACAAACATATGTACCCCTCTCCCCAACAGGATTTAATCCTGGACTGACTAAAGTCTGTACATGTAAACGAGGTTCTTTGCAGTTCATCACGACATACCCATGGGTTCTGCATGTGCAGATTCAACAGTCAGATGAGTAACATCTGAAAAATTGAGGTTGTGTTGAATGTGCAGCCTCTTCTCTGGCCATTATCCTTAAGCATTGGCATTTGGTTGGGAAGATGTGCACAGGTCCTGACACTATGTAGCTCTTCTAAAAGGGACTTCGACAAGTGTGAATTTAGTTATCTTCAGGGTTCCTGGATCAGACCTCTCATGGAAGCCAATAGATGAGTGTGTTTATGTCTTTCCCAGGGCAGAAAGAGGAGTCTGCACTTTTTCGTGAACATGCTTTATCCATCCAAGACCCAGTGTGTCTGAGGGTTCTAGTGAGAGACCCAGTAATACACACACAGAAGCTAGTAAACCAATGAGCAAGCTACACATCCCATAATAAGGGCTCTTCAGAGAGGTCAAGTGGGATGTAGCTGTGACTGAAGGGGGTTGGCTATAGTAGATTCTGAAGTCAAGGAGACCCTCTCTGAAGAGGTGACATTTAGACAAAGATGTAAATGCCCAAGAGTCACCAGCCATGTGAAAGTCCCAGGAAAGAGCACCCTGGGCAGAGGGAAGAATCGTTCAAAGGCTCTATGCAAGGGGACAGAGAGAGTGACAGGAAGCAGTGTCCCCAGTCCACGGCCTCTTTCCTTTCTTTCTCATTCTCACACATGACTTTACATTCTAGTTTACAGACTGGAGGTCTGCAAACTGCATGGGATCCCTCAGATAACCTCTCTGCAGTCTGCCTGTGATACACTCACTCTGTTCTCCTTCTGTGCTCCAGTCACGGCGATCCATTGCTCAGCCAGTCATTCTCTTGTGGACCTCACATCACAATGTGCCCCATGCCTTTCAGATCACCCCCAATGAGCTAATTCATTCTGCACTGTAGTCTTAGAATAATGTATCCCTCCCACCTGTATTGGCCACCCAAGGTGGAGCCTTGGTAAGATTTAGCCAGAATCCATTCCACGTTTCCATACCTAATTCCTCTTTAATCGATCGGTTCTAACTGGACTTGGTCCTCTCGCCTGTCTCTCTAAATAAGGAGCACGGTACTGTGTGTTTTACAGAGTGATTCTGGTTGCTGCCTGGGAATAAACGGGTGGAAGTCAGAAGGTGTAAGTTGACTTTGAGTTTGTCTTGTTGTATGAGTGGATGTCCATGGCCCAGGCCACAGAACTCATTGGGAAATGTGAGCTGGGACGGGGAGGAGGGGGACAGACAGGGGAGAGTGACAGGCAGCTTTGGACGTTTATCTTTAGTGAAGAGAAGGGACATCTAGGAAGAAAGCAAATGTTCCTCAGGACACCATGCCTCCTTTTCAAGTTCAGCTCCAAGATGCTAAGCAGGCAGCTTGCACAAGTTGAAAGTGAAAGTAGAAACTCAGAAGGTCAATCTGGGATCATTGGAACCCAGCTGAAGGATACCCTCAGAATAATTCAGAGAAGGCTCATCTTTCAGATGCTGCTCACCTAGGCCTGCCTTTCCACTCATATCCATATGGTTTGCCTAGGAGCATGTTATGCAGGGATCAGCTTTGGAACCAGAACCCACAGGTTCTCTTTATCGCTTTTCCTTGTGGGCATACTATCTCCAGGCTATGGGACCTCTTCTCTACTCCAGCAGGTGTGGCTCCCATGCTAGCCCTTCCTCTAACTCCATCACTCGACAAGCAGAATCCATCCTGTGCAGCTACAAGAAGATGCCACCCTTAACGATCCCAGAAAAGCAGTTTCCCTCCTGACATCAGGTGAGCAGGTCCCTCATCATCACCACCCCATCACCACCACCACCATCACCAACACCGTTGCCACCACCCCAGCCCCTGGAAGGAAGTGTAGCAAAAATCTTACTATACTTGAAAAGTGAAAACATGGTAGGGACCTCCTGAGTAACAGGAAGAAACGCATTCATAACTTGCATGATAGAGGACCCATTATTTCATTAGAGAATGGCTACAGATGTTGATTCAATCACAGTACTCTCTGCTCACAAGCCTTGGTGAGGTTACACAAATGCCTTCCTTTGCTTGACCTCTCAGAGACAGGAAAGCGGTGTGGGAGGTTTAAGAGCATGCCATTGCACTTTGTGGCTCTAGATTCTCTAGGTGTTTTCACACCAGCTTCCCCGAGGCCCTCAGATGTAAAATGTGTTTCAAGCCTGCCAAACTGATAGCAGGTGGGTCTGTGTCTGTGAGCCTCACTGTCCTATTCATTCAGCCAGGGTCAGATCTGCCACTAGTCACCTTAGGTGGCATATTAACAGACAGGCCCTTTCCCCATCGAAGATTCTTCTGCTGACCTATACATGCTGGGCTTTGGCAGGAGTAGAGAATTACACTTACTAGCAAGCAGCCTTGCTTGCTGGAGAATTCTGGCACCTCATAGGAACACTACTTGAACTCTGTCTTGAGCAAACAAGGAGCAATTGAAAACAAAGATTTAATTCCTGTGATTCCTAAGCCACCTCAGAATTCAAACGAGAGGTTAACCTTTACCAGTATAATAAAATCTCTCATAGAATTATTATTTTTGTCAAACATAAACTTATTTAGACTTTTATGTCCTTTACTCTGTCTCTTTAAAAGATGTTGATTTTGACAGGAAGTCCTTATCCCCTGTGACAACAGGGATGGACTTCTAGGACATTGTGCTCCATGGAACATGTTCAGTCCAGAAAGAACAATGTGACATGATGTCACTTGTTTATGGATTCTAGAAGCCAAACTTCAGAGTGGAGAGTGAGGATATCAGTTGCCATAGGTGCTGGCCAGGTGGGCAGGTGTAGGGAAGTCCCTGGCCAGAGGGTGTAAGGTTCTGTTCAGCAAGAATGTGCTTTGGTGATCTACGGTACACCAGAGTGTCTATAGTATTAACTAATAACTTTTTTAAAACGCATACAGGAGAAATTGAAGTATCCTCAACACAAAGATGTAGTCATAGTAATAGATGTATTCAATTGTATAATTTGATCATTCTACAAATTATCCATCTATTAAAACACCATATTGTTTTACATATAAATAACTGCAGATATTATATGTAAACTGCAAATAAGGTATAACAGTACTACTGAAAAAAAAGTCCCTGGTTTTAGATGTAGATGCAACATGTTAGGGTGTATCTTTCAGTGCTGTGGACACGGTCTCCTCCCAGGACATCTGATTTCTGCACCTGAGGTGGCATATCCCACAGGCTGTCCTTTCCCATAGATTTTGACAAAGATATAGAACTACTTTTGATAGGACCCGAACATCCATATTTCTTACCCTCAACACCATATAACTCTGTCTAAGGGCATAAAACCCAAGCCTATCCGGGGAACATCAGACCAAGAGCTTGCCAGGCTCCACCTCAGACTCAATGAGTTAGAATCTGGAAGTTCCTGGCAGGCACGATCAAAGGTCCCCTCACAGCAATTCTAGACAGCCATCTTGGCTCCATATCCTGGCTGTTAGGGAGCTACTGGCAAGGATGTTTGACAGTGTAAACATTTTTTTTTATTCTATTCTCTGCAAAATACATTGAAGAAATGTGTCTCTGGTACTTCCTCGGGTTTCACTGAAATCTTAAACCCCAAACCTGAGCTTCAGCTGCAGCTGAACCCCTTCATCTCTGTGGTGAAAAGCACGCTTCCAAAGGCATTTCTATGGATGTCTGTCAAAGTCACATGGACTAAGTCCAAAGGTCTGAGAGTCAAAGGGAACATTTTCCCAAGTGTCACCCTTGTTTATGCATTATTTACTTTTTAAAGTTAACAATTTATCTTAACAAAATGGGTTCATCCCACAGAAGAGTCCAGAGATGGGAGGGGAAAGTGCTGGGACTCATCGCAGAGGACAAATAATCTTTCCTGTCAAAGCAAGGAGAGGCAAGGACAGAGAGGCTGGGGTGCCATCATGCATGCTGGGTCCGTCTCTGTCAGTGTCAGCACTTGACACACAAATCTTTTTATTCTGTTGCTGGCCTTGCTTTGGGAACATTATTTTCCCACTTAGTAAAAGCAATATACATCTTCTATCTCATTTGGAAAGTGGGTGCAGATGTTGCTTGCGGCCCTCTCCAAAGAGCTCTGGCAGTTTACTCAAGATACAAGGACAACTGAGGCACAGGACAGAGGCCAGTCAGGTAGCAGACTGTGGATCTGTGGGAGTCTACAGATAGTTCTGGTCCTGAGACTCAGTATCTCTGGAACATTTCTGACCCTGGGAGAGAAAGATTTCCAGGTTAAACTACCAAGTTAGAGAGGGCAATGGCCTCTAAGAATGACATGACATCATTTGAAAGAGAAATGAAGATGCACTAAATCAGATTGGCCATTTATTTTAAAGGGATTTTCCTTTAAGATGTCACTTACTAGAGCACCCTAACACTAAGCCATTCTTTAGGTACAGAGACGGGAATCCTTACACACACACCATGAGGACCACTCGGTGTATCTTTGGTGTCATGTATTATTACTGACAACCTTGCCTATTCCCTCTTCTGGGGATCTGCTAAGGATAGCTCTAAATGCAAACCCCAGGGCACTGAGGGATGATGGCAGAAGCAGCACTTTGAGGATACATGATTCCTTCTTGGAACCCACAGAACAACATGTGGTCTAAAACGCAAACCAAGTAAACATCGTTTGGTCTTAGCTATGAATGTGTCACAAGGCCAAGCAGGGCTGGGCTTGCTTTGGAACCAACAGATTTCCTTTAGTTCTCATCTGTATACACACACACACACACACCCTCCTCATCCTCAGTGCCTCCATCCATCCATCCACTCATCTATCCATTCCTTATTCTACCAAGCACCTTGTTACCATGCCCCATGTTATGTGTGGCATGGGATGCAGCAGAGAACCTGCCATGAGATACTCAGTAGTTATGAGTGTGTGTGCGTGCGTGCGTGCGTGTGTGTGTGTGTGTGTGTGTGTGTGTGTGTGTGTGTGTGTGCATGAACCAGGTAGATAAAACTTTATAAAATTGGAATATAAGATCCTGAGCGTAATGAGAGGAAAGAGGATTCACTGCCTGAGACATCCAGTGGACATGATTAGAAAGAACCAATTCTTGAGAAGCAAAGCAGAAGACGAAAGCCAATGCTTGTTGGATATTATTCATACAACATGCTGGCACACGGTAAAAGGTATGGCAGGTGAATGTGACTTTGGGACAAGCATCTTCATCGTCATCCCCAGCAAAGCAATCATTCAAGATAGACTGCTTACATCTAGGTCCATCCTACCATGAGTCAAAGCCCTAAGTATGAGAAGACACAAGTTTGTGCAACTAGTTCTGGCCCAAGGCTTGCCTTGGGTGCTTGGCTCCCCCGGCCTTACGCTCTGGACCACTCTGCCCAAGCTTCCCTGTGAGCATGCCATACCCTGAGGCTCAGAGGATGGGGATTTCCCCAAATCCCTGATTGTGTCCTTCAGGAGCTGTGAAAAGAGTCTCCCGCTGTACCACCAGGAGCGGCAGCATTGTGTGTCTGGGACAGCCACAGACAGGACATTTCTCTCACTATAAGTCACCGGGTGTGAGGTTTGCAGGTGTCTGGGCAGCTGCCCAACTTCTTGCCACTCAGAACAGCTCCACGTGGCAAATGTCTGCTAGAAAACTCAGGGTCTAGGAAATTTAATACCAGTGACTTTGGATTAAATCTCAGGTTAGAAATGAGCAAATGCCAAGTGTCTAATTAGAAGGTGCCAGGAGAATGATTGATTTCTCCTATTCTTTGTTTCTTGCTCTGGAAAAAAAAAAGCATGCTCTAAACTTCACAGCCTTCTGGTGAAGGCATAGCTCAGGTGATCATTCTGTCTGCCAAAACTCTAGTGTCACGGTAGCCTGAGGAATGACGGGTGCTAGAAAGCAAAGTGCAAGTTTTGAGTTTAGGGATGTATTTCCAAAATACATCGCAAGAGCTAAGAGATGCACCCTAAATTTTCAGTGGCTTTTACTGGGATATAATTTATCCCTTCTTTCCTTCCTTCCCCTCCCTTTCTTCCTTCTTTTCTTCCTCTTCTTTCCTTCCTTCCTCCCTTCCTTCCACTTCCATCCTTTTCTCCTCCCATTTTGTTTTTTTTTTCCCTTCCTTTTTGAGACAAGGTCTCATGTAGCTGAGGCTGGCCTTGAACCCCTCCTGATCCTCCTGCCTCCATCTCCCAAGTGCTGTCATTATAGGCATGCACCATCACACACGCCTGACTGGAATATTCATTTATACTCTATACACTCTATTTATTAAGTATGCCTCTTTACACAGGCCAAATTATGGTTGCACTTTCTATTTGAAAAAGTTTCTCTCAGAGCATTACTTGGAAATATTATTTGCTTAAAAGCACGGTCTCAAACCTTACGAAATATGGAGTAATAGTTATAAGTACAGAAATAAACAGGTAGGTGTATTTTAGTGATGCCATATGCTGTCGCATTGCACAGATAAGCTTTTCTATACAATTTGCTTTTCACGATGCATCTCTTATTTTTTAAGATTCCAGAGTGAGAATCTTTCTCCCAATGCTGATTAGCAGATCTGCTTTTAAATAAAAATGAACACACAAACAAGACCTCAGACACCTCCCCCCAGGGTGCCTTTCCTGCATGTGAGGAGTATGACCTCTAAGCCAGGCCCAGATAACACACCACACCCCCACTTCCCCAGCAATCTCTTAGGAGAACCCCTGGATGGGCGAATGCTTCCAAATAGCAAATGTCAGCCTCATTAGTGGATCAAGAAAGGCCTCATTGCTTCTTGGAAATGGGGCCGTGTTTGAAAAGGAATTCTCCCAGGCACCAGGAGATTAATCTCACCATTTCTCCACTGAGAAAAATAAGGAAAAAAGAACACCAGCAAGCACTATTCTTTTACATCGTCAGAACTAAACATTTTAGAGTGCAAAAGCCAAGATTTGGAAGTAGCAGGAAGTATGCAGGGCCCTTCAGAAGTGAAATAAATGTCTCTGCTTATTTTGGCTATGTGTTCCAGTTCCTCTCAGACTGACTCCAGATTGTCAAGTCAGAAGTATTTCCCTGATAGTGAATTCTCCAGAATTCACTCACCACCCTTCCCCTGGCCTACCCACTTGGCTGGAATGAGCAGAGAGAATGAGCATTAATATCTGAAACAGTCCTAAACAAATTCAACTGAAATAGAAAAGAACCCCCTAACAATTGATACAAGTAGTAGTCTCTTAAGGGCTGTTTGTGATATCCACTGTGTTATCTTTGAATAAAAGGATTTAAATATATATCTATATATCTATATATATCTTGTATATCTATTCAAGTCAATTTCAAACAGGACAGAGTTGTCACAGGTGTAAGTGTGAAAATGGGGTGAGACCAGGATGGAAGTGTGACCTTAGAATTAATACATGTGTTTGTCTTATTCTCTCTTCTTTATCAGAGGTACCCTACCCTTAACTACAGGCCACCCCTGCATTGATGGCTGCACGTGGTCCTCTTTTAATGACTTTTAAACTCAGCCATGTTGAGTTATTAGTGTCACAGAAAGATTTTTTTTCCACTGAGTTGGGTTGGTTGATTTAGCACCTTGAATATTAGTTTTCTGTAATTCTCAAATCAGAAAACAAAATAGGGAAAGGAAGCAGTAACTTATTAAGCACCCCCAAATTACGTATACATTGTGCTATGTGCTACTGTTTTTATAGTTGCAACAAATACATAATGTACCACTCATATTTTTTGGTGCTCCTGATTGAGCCCAGGGCCTCAGAAATGGTAAGCACATTCTTGTCTACTGAGCTATACCTCCAGTCTACTAGTCCCACTTCATAAAGACAATAATCGTCTCCAATATTACTCAGCCAGTGTGTGTTAGCCTCCATGTCTGCTCTCAAAGACCAATATCCAACAAATACCCCTTAGGCCGCACGCACAGTGGGAGAGCACCAAAGCACAGTCTTGTCTTCACAGATAATAATAAAGAAAATCCTATGTGCAAAATTTCAGTTAGTGGTCTTCCTGCCACTAACTAGGACACTTTTGGCCAATGATTATTTAATCAAAATGTTTTCAAAACTGTAAACATTCTAAACTAATAGTGCAATATAAAAACATACTCTATCAACATTCCCTCTTAAAATCACACCATCAACAGGAAGAAAAATGTTTCCAAATTATATCCAGTTTTGGGTTTCTTTAACAGCCACTCTGCTGTAAATACTTTTTATACTTTGTATCCTTTTTTGCCCTAAAATATCAGAATATAGATTGCCTTTAATTCATAAGATTTTAGGCATAATATAAATTCTAATTTTCACACTATAGAATTATATTTCCTCCATAGTATTTTGTTTTGACATAGTACTTGTGGCAATTTTCTGCTTATATGTGAAGTAGATAAACACTTCACCATAATCGAGGATTCTCCTTCTTTGATGCATGCATGGTGAATGTTCCTAATGCATGCAATTCCTGATGCATGCATGTTGAATGCTCCTAATGTGTGCAAAACTTCCTGCCAGAGTTTATGACTAAACCACCTGGCATATACTGTGTGCCAAGTGTACAAATCATGTACTTCCGAGTAGCTCTTTTCTTTGGAAGTTTTATCTTTTTCTCTAAAAATGTCAACTACTTCTTTAAATTGGTGCCACTGCTGGGACAACATGCAGTCTTTAGAACATGGCTGTGCTCTGGTGTGGGTCAGAAGGGAGTGTGGTGGGGCCTGTGGCATGTATCCACCCGAGACACAACCTCTAACATGCTCCTCATCTAACAGGTGCTCCTGAAACATCTTCATTTGTTATATTACTTTTAAACATTCCCTTACTTTTCTTACTAAAATCTTTGCTCCTTCTGGAGCACTATTAAATTGCTGGACTCAAATACTCTGGGCTAACACAAAAAGTTGGAGGGAAAAGTACACAGTTACACAGCCACACCTCAGGGTGAAGCCACATGGGCTGGAAAGTTCAGAGGGTGGGGTAATTAGCACCATTTGTCTTCAAAAGTTTCTGTGTGCTGCTTCTCAAAACATTCTGTAATAGTGAGCTGTGGAGCAAGTGGGCTGTAATGCTGGGGACAACCTTTCAGGCTTGGCCATCTGATACAGCACTAAGGCACCGTGAGGCCAGATGGTCAGCTGAGGTGAGGAACGCTCAAGCAGGCTGCTCCTAACTCCACTGTGAGGCCCTGAGGAAAGACGGCACTCACATGCCCATCACCTATGTCCTCATCACCAAGGTGTGGGGGTGAGTGTACACCCACAGGCTGCTCTGTACAGCGACAGTGCTCACTTGGGCCTCCCTCACAGGGAGCCTCACAGCTTTCTGCACATGGACTCCACACAGTCTCAGAGGGGAGGTCCTGGGGCCCGAAGAAGAAAGACGCCAACGGTCACACTTACCAGTTCTTCATTTTCACAGTCAGGATTAAACTGGGCTACTTCGTCCGTGTCTGGCTTCTTAACAATGTTTCTGCAGACCAGCCAGATGGTCAGGCTGGCAATGAACATCCCAATGTCCGGCACAAACACCCTGATGCCATTGCCAGCATCAGCTCCCTTCAAGCTATGGAAGGAAGCAGACGGAGGGAGTTAGCTCGAATCTGTACACTTAAACACCTTACTGCATACTTCAGTCTTCTTAGGGATTTAAAAATCAGAGATGCTCATATCTGCCTAATGGTCACCAGAAAGCTCTACACTGACTTGAGAGTCTTCTCAAATCTACTGAAGTGTGGGCGGACCCTAAAGCTTCCTGAGGGTTTTAGAGCTACAAAGAACAGAGGAGCTTTGGTGGTTCAGGCAACCCAAATGGACCCCTCCAAGCATGCAAATAAACCAGACTGATATTACACCTGTGAGCCATGATGCCTTCGTTAGTTATCAGGATGAAGCCACTTAAAACCAATATGCAATAACTGCTAGAAGAAGACAGTGTAATGTAAATACAAGTCAAAGCTAGGGGGAAAATAGAAGAAACACCCCAAGAATCTTCTTAATCCAAAATCTTGTAATTATTTTTGGGCTTAACCGATTTTTGTCTTCCACATTGCTCCAAGAAAGGTTGATCTAGTGTGTTTATTTTCTTTTTTTAATCACAGAGAAATGATGTTCAACAGAGAAGGAGGAGATTTAGGGTCAAGCCCAAGCCTGACAAGAGACAGCTGCTTTGCAAATTCCCACAATCCCCTACTCCTTTTCTGTGCCAAAGACATTACACCACTTGACTTCCTTATCACATTTCAGTGAAATGAGATACTAGGTCGTGACTTTAGAAAAATAAACATGGACACATATGTATCAAATAATTGTGGATTTGGTTTTGTAAAATATAAAACTCCTTTTCACCGAAGTCTTATATTTTGAGATAGCAATATTAACTGGTATTTAATAATCCTCAGGCTTACACAGCATGTGTGGCCATAACTGAGATTCTGAAATGGATAGGCTGTAGAGATGAGGAGAAGGGGCTTCAGTTGGAAGAGGAGGAAGAGTCAGTCCAGGAGGGCCATCCAGATGCTATGACCTTGGCACATGTCCAAGGGCAGTGAATACAGGACTAGAAAGTGGCATACTGAGATGCTGGCTCAGCTGGCCAGCAGATGCTTCAGCTAAAATGTGTCTACAAAATCCTGCACTGTTCTGTGAAACAATTGAGGTCAACAGCCGCTGACAAACTGGCCACGCTGTTTAGCACATGCCACAGGCCAGGCTAGCCTTCCAGGGGAATGGAGAATAAGAGCAGCATACTCCCATCACTATGCAGGCATGATACAACACTAGACTAGGAACACATCCTACAGTGCTCTGACCACCCCACTGTTAAGGGAGAAAGTATGTAAGGAGAACTAAAGAGATAACTAGATCTCCAAGAGGAGAGCCAGAGAGTTACACACAGAGAAGCTGAGACACTGTCAATGGAGCAAGTGTGATGTTCGGTGGAGTCATTAAAAGTGGAAGTTTCCCCCAACTTGGCCATCTTGATCCCTCATGTTCTCACCCCCCCTCCCCTCCCCTTTGCCCCCTCCCAGTTTACCCAGTAGATCTTAACCATTTCTCCTTCCTGGGGTGATCCATGTGTGTCCCTCTTAGGGTTCTCCTCTTTACCTAACTTCTCTTGACAGTTGTGTGGCTTGACCTGTTTGTGGGGCCCCTGGTAGTGAGACCAGGACTTATCCCAGGTACATGAACTGGATTTTTAGAGCCCATTCCCCATAGTGGGAGGATGCCTTGCTCAGCCTTGATGCAGAGAGGAGGGGCTTGGTCCTGCCTCAACTTGGTGTGCCAGCCTGTGTTGACTACTCAAGGGAGGCCTTACTCCCTATGAGAACTGGATGGGGATGGATGGGGGTGGGGAGAGGGAGAAGGGGAGGGAGGAGGAACTGTGGTTGGTATGTAAAATGAAAAAAAAAACTTAAATAAAAAAGTGGAAGTTTCAAAGGCAAATTAGGTCTTTGAAGACATTAACAAGAGATAAAACATGAAACAAAAGAAACATGAAGCAAAAGGTAGGCTGATGGATTTGCATATTGCATAATGGTATATGTGATTCAAATATCCATCCCTTGATAGGCACAGGAGACTCTTCCATGTTCGATTGGATGTTTGTGGATATTGGAATCCGTGAATTCCAGTCTCCTATGTAAAACTATGTGGTATCCACATATAACCCACACATGTTTACAGACATCCTGTTCGCATAAGTCAGTGAGATGAATGTACATATACAAAGAAAATGTTAGCCTAAAATCATGCTTTTTCCAGAATACACGCCAATGATACATTTTACATATGAAAATGACTATTTAGTTCACCATCTTAAATAGCAAAGTATTTCCTTTCCAATATTTTTAGGGTCACAGTGATCTCATTTCTTCATAGAGAATTATACCTCTGAGAAAGGAATTTTAAAAAGCTGTCAATTGAGACTAATCTTCATAAACAGTAGGGCAAATTAAATTATGGCATGTTCAGAAAATGTACTATAAAACCATCAGTGAATGCAAATGTCTACATCTATGAATCTGAATATGTCTCACAAATAAAATGGTGGTCAAAAAAGGTATAGCAGGTGTACAAAATGCCAAGTGTTTACACATTCACGACAAACAGGCTAGAATGAATGACAAGTGAGTATTTTAAGGTCTTAAGCCTGTTATAAACTGTGGTTGACAGAAAAGCCTATCTTCAGGCTGTGTGTGGTGGCACATGCCTTCAATCCAAACACTCTGGAGGCAGATACAGTGGGATCTGCAAATTTGTGGCCAGCCTGATCCTACATAATAATATGTAGGGCTATTAGGACTACATAGTGAGACCCTCATCCAAGTTTTTCTTCAGGCATGTCTTTAACATACTGTGCTATTTCTGCTCCTGAGAACTCCCTGTGTAGACCACATCTGGAAGACATTCAGTTGGCTACTTTGACTTGGAAGGTCAATGATCAACTTACACTGAGCACGATGGCATTTGATCTGACTGACTGACTGACTCTCGCATCAGATTCCACTCTCCTGTCCACACCCAGAGAGAAAGCACAGGTAGTGCTCATAGGCTTTATTTTCTTACCTCATAAAATGACTTTTTATGGTCTTCCTAACTCTAAAATGTGCTTTGACTATGAAAACCCACAAGGAAGAAGAAAGGAAATATAGACAGGAACAGAACAGACAAAAGAGAAGTGGCGTCCCAGCATCCAGGGAAGGGCACCCTACAGAGATGGTCGGGGTGACCAGGGTGGAGCTGTGAGGACTTACTGAACACTGTGCCACGCCCTGGGTTCCATCCCCGACATAGAAAAAAAAAAACCCACAAAGATCAATTCCATTCCACACAACTCTTCTCAGGGGAGCAAATCCTCTTGTACAGGCCTAGCAGAAAGGTCAACTGCAAGGGAATTGTGGTAACACAATTAAAATACCACATGGCCAGCCATTAAACAAATGAGAGCTAGCAAAATGCTTTCACAGAGTTTTCTGGTGGTTTCTGAAGCTCACATACTATGAATTGTTAGTGTCCCATTGTTTACCTTAAATAGGAATCTGTATGGTATGTGCCACCACTGAGTGGCTTTCAGTGACATCAGAGCGCAATAAAGTGACTGCAGATATGATTAGAAAAACTTACAAACCTGATTCCTGCTCCTACACACACACACACACACACACACACACACACACACACACACACACACAATTCTGTTTTTTAATTTAATATTCATCTCCCCACAGATAGCCAACTCACATGTAGCAGAATAATGTATTTGATCTGAATGGGGAAATTCTTAAATTAGATTTACAATTTCTTTCAGTATTCATGTCAAGGGCTTCTGTAATTAATGATTCATTTTTAAAAAGCAAGGATGGCTTTGTTGCTGTGAAATTGAAACTAAGCCCTCTTCTCCCACAGTCAAGCTCAGGGTTCTAATTGTTACAGGGGGTAGTTTGTGTCGAAATCCCCCAATTAGTTCCTGGATTTGTACCCTATAAAGCTACAAGGCTACTTAAACATTTCAATCCTCTCAGCTCTGTCACAGTTCCACTGTGAGGACACTTCACTCTTACACCCGTGTGCTGCGGGATTGTCACAGGTCATTTAGGAAGCCTCGGCTCAAAGGAGCTGGTTCCCCAGGGGAGAGGCAGATGTAGGGCTCAGAGCATGGCTGTTGCCTTGCTTGTGTGAGTGCTGCTCTTCTGGACTATGCTGGAGCTTGCCCTCTCAATGGCCCCTGAGAACATTCTCCTAGACCACTGCCAGCTTCCCAGGAACCCTGTGAGGGCAGCTCATCATAGGGACTGCTGATCACTGTACTGTTTCCAGGTGTGACCAGCAGCGCACATTTAACAGCACATCACTGCTACTGACAGACTCAAACTCACACACTCCCTTTACCTTATGTCTGTCTCAGTAACATCCTGATCCATGCCCTGGGGCCAGCATCACCAACTCAGAGCCCCCTCTAGGGCCCTAGACCCTATCTCAGGACACCCCCCACCCCCCCACCCCCCCACACCCCCACCCCACCCCCGCCGCCCATATCTGTATCCTCCAGCTACCCTTGCAGCTTCTCGGAACTGTCTGCTCCCTGGAGGTTCTTTGACACCTTTTATCGGTGACTGATAAAACTGTCACATTTTATCAGTGATTGTCTAACCGGTGAAGATGCCAGGCCCATTGGAGGGAGGCTTGTAAGGGCAATGCTGATGGTAATCAGAAATGTCAGTCTTAGGGTTGGAGAGATGGTACTGTGTCAAGAACACTGGCTGCCCTTCCCAAGGACCTGGGTTCGTTTCCCAGCCCCCACATGGTGGCTCACAACCTCCTGCAACTTCAGTTCCAGGAGATCTGCTTCTTTCTTCTGGCCTCTGTGGGCACCAGACATGCACAAGGCGCACAGACATACATGCAGGGCCCAACATCCATACACGGAAAACAAAAAAATACTGAAAAAGAAATTAAAAATAAGAAATCTCATTCGTTCAAACACACTAGTAATAAACACATTGGCATCTCAGATATCCTCCTTTGCTTAGACTGGTGCATTGACCAGCTTGGAAAAGGTGAAATTAATTTTGCTGAGACACACAGTGGGTGTGTAGGGGGAGCAGCAGCAGGGGTGGGCATTTATTCTCCTCATAAACCCTGGGCCAGAAAAACTAAGAGTCTTTGTGTGTGACTCCAATATAACAATGAATAAAACCATCAGCATGAACTTTGGAACACAAGACCTCCAAATGAACCCGATTCCTGCTGAATTAACTCAACAAATGTGTGCGAATGTCTGCCACATTACGAGATTTGTGGCAGGCCCTGCACTGACTGTGGGGAGGAAGACACTTGCTTTTCCAGACCAGGGGAGCCTGAGAGGAATGCTTAAAAGGTACAGGAAGGGTGTGTGTGTGTGTGTGTGCATGCATGTATGTGTGTGCGCATGTGTGTGTGTGCATGAGTGTGTGTGCGCGTGTGTGTGTGTGTGCATGTGTGTGCACGTGTGTGTTCAAGAGTGTGTGTGCATGTGTGTGTGCATGCATGTATGTGCACACGCGTGTGTGTGTGTGTGTGTGTGTGTGTGTGTGTGTGTGTGTACATAATATACTGCAGTGTTTGTGCAGGTGCTCAGAGGGCAACATCAAATGTTTCCTATATCATGTCCACTTTATTTTTTGAGAGAGTCTCTCATTTAATTAACCTAGTGCTTGCTATTTAGTTACATCCCTGGTAAACAGGCCCTCAGGATCCACTCGTCTCAGCCACCACACCATCACCACTGTGGTGACAGATGTGTATTGTTGCACCCAGCTTCCACAAGGTTACTGGAGATCCAATTCGGGTCTTTATGATTACGTATTTTTGAAAACATTCAAACTAAACATGTGTTGTTTTAGAGCAAGACACAGAGTGTACTTCTTGGAGTAGTCATAGTAAAAAAAAGTAAGTTTGAAAGCCATTCTCTGGGGAAACATTCCTAATAGGAGGAAGGCCCTGGAGGGAAGACATGAAGATAATACAACATCCATGTTCAAATTTCTAAGAACTAAATGTATTTCATGAGGCATACTTCTCAAATCTCCAAAGGCATGTGTTATGAGTATGATGTAGCATGGGAGGTAGACATCAGGATATTGTTTTCTCTCTCAAGCACATGGAGAAGACATCCATACTGACTGAAACAGTCTCCCCTAAACTGGCAGGTGACTTTGGTTCAGGTCTGATTTGCCATCAAAAATAAGGACAAATCTCCTAGTTTTCATTTGAATTTTGAACTTGCAGGTGAAGGATATCAAAATCTGCACCTAAGTTAATTATAACTAATGAGTAATAAGCTGTAAAAATATAATTGATACCAGAAAAGGAATAAAACAGTAGCCTATGACTGGAAAACTCCTTGATGTTTTAATTATCAAGGTAAGAAAAGGGCGGCACTGGACAATACAGAAATCATTGTGTTGTTAAGGAAAATACAGGTTGATTATTTGTTTCACACTGATAACAACTGGCAAATAGCATTAGCATGTTACTCATGATCTATAGATAATCATTATCCTAAAGATTTCCTTTAATGGGGATTAATCCATGAGGGTTAAAATCTAATGCCATTTGGCAAACAGGTATTATGCTTGTCTTCTTTTTTAGATTTCTATTACAACTAAGAACCGATAATGGTCCTGTTTATACCAGCAAACACTTTAAGGAAGCTTGCAATTTATGGAATATTAATCACATTACTGGAATCCTCTACAATCCACAAGGTCAAGCTTTTGTGAAATGACAAGATCAAACAATTAAATTACAAATTTCAAAAATAAAAAAGTTATATACAGCCGGGCGTTGGTGGCGCACGCCTTTAATCCCAGCACTCGGGAGGCGGAGGCAGGCGGATCTCTGTGAGTTCGAGGCCAGCCTGGGCTACCAAGTGAGCTCCAGGAAAGGTGCAAAGCTACACAGAGAAACCCTGTCTTGAAAAACCAAAAAAAAAAAAAAAAAAAAAAAAAAAAAAAAAAAAAAAGTTATATACACCCACCTAAATCTCCACATACTAAGCTATCTTTAGCCATGTTTTCTTTAAATTTTTTCACTTTAAAGGATAAGGCTTCTTCTGCAGCCCCAAAGCAAGCATTTTTGCCCTAAAGGAGACACAGCCAAATGTATATATTCAATGGAAAGACCTAGAAACTAGTCAATGAATAGAGCCAGGTGTTTTTATATCAGGGCCAGGTTATGATCATCTCCTTCCACAAAATGAACAAAGTGCTACAAATGAACAATTAGAGCTACAATTTTCTCTTTAAAAACCAAGAAGCAGGGAGATGTAGGAGACATGGAGGCCTTTGTGCTCACAGACAGGTACTAGGGGAACCTGGAATGGAATGTGAAGACAAAGGCTTGTCCTTCAAGAGAAGGAATGAAGAGCCTGTTTTCCACCCAGAAGGCTGGAGTGGACATGCTTTCTAGCCTGATGACTTTGTGCAAGCGGGCAGCCGGAGATTTTCCAGTGCCTGACCCTCTTCCAGACACTTCTCGTAAATTTATTTTCCTCAGTCAATCTATAGGACCTATCTTTATGGAAGGTGTCACATGTACTTTACAGAGTTTCATTGTAAATCATGCCTGCTCTATATTTAGCTTACTTTGCTTCTGGAAGAGATTTGGGTGTGATTTGTTGTGCATGTGGGGCTGAGTTAAGTTAATCATCACAAGAATACTTTTAACCAGATTGTTCTGTGTTTAAATATGCCTTAATAAAAAAAAAACACTAGGGTTTAGACTCTGGAAGATGAAAACAACATTGGCTCCTAGTTGTTTGGGGTCAGAGATCTCCCCTGCCACAAACATGCACACTTTCAGGAAACATTGTCATTTCCAGGGAATCTGTGCAGATCCTCCTGAGCTCCCAGGGAAGCCTCGAAACACGAGTTTGTGAAGGAATATAAAGGTCAAAGTCCATTCTTCTGCTCACAGAGGAGCAGAGCAAAACAGCAAAGCCACCAAAACCCAACTCTGATGAGTGGCTTTGGAGGGCAGGAGAAAGTCACACAGAAGGGATAAGAAGGAAGAGGATCGAGACAAGGTGGAACTGAAAAGTGAATGAACACTAACCGTCCAAACCTAACAAGGCCTCGGTAGAAATGGGAGCTCTTAGAC
The DNA here is from genome assembly GCF_049852395.1 of Peromyscus maniculatus bairdii. Lineage (NCBI taxonomy): Eukaryota > Metazoa > Chordata > Mammalia > Rodentia > Cricetidae > Peromyscus > Peromyscus maniculatus. The sequence continues at coordinate 54,270,075 of NC_134870.1, forward strand.
AGACCTAAGCTGTGATGTGAACCTGTTGAAAATAACATTGAAATTTTAGAAAGCATAGGAATAGCTTTATGGCCACAGTCGAAAAGTCACTTGTCACAAAGAAAGAAAGCCCAGCGGCCCGGGAGCCTTCCCCAACATCTCAGCAGAAGCTGCTGCTGGCTCTCTCCCCGGGGATTTCCCTACTCACAAAGTTTATGCCAAGGATAAAATTAACAAAGCTGGAGGCAGTGGGAACTACTGCTTTTGTGAATCATTTTATTTGGAATTCTGGAAAATTATGCTTTAGCAGTTCAAGGTCAATGGCAAAAGGACTGAATTATGGGTTTGTGGCTAAGGTATTGAGAGACTTTTTTTCTAAACAAATGTTTGTTATTTTCATAAATTAATAAAAGATAAGCACCCCTAGAATGAGCCATGGCTATTGCCATTTATGTGCCTTTATCTTTGAATCCCATATATTTCGAAGATGGTAATAACTGCTTCAGCTGGGCCACATTTCCCAGCCACATTCTTCCTCACACAGGTCAAGTCACGCTCATCTTGTGATTCACTCTTGCAGCCCCTGCATATTCATCTCTTCCCCAGTGAAAATAGGAACCTTCCCAGTTCACCGAGATGCAAACCACTTCCTGAGTTCTGTCCCTTGATTCCCACCCAACTCTGCTTTGTTGTCATGGCCCTTAGTGATTTCAGCTCAATGGTGGGTACCCTGCCCTGTCCTCTTACATGCCCCTAATAGTACAGTGGATTTCTCTGGATTCCCTAAGAGACAGGATTTGAACTACTGCTTCTGCATGGTTGCTTCTTCCCTCAGATACCTCAGATGGCTTTTCTTGGCTCAGAAACATGGGTCCCTGAGGTGTGTTTATGGACCATGGGCTACAGGTTCCTTCTGGCTTGATGGACGGAGCAAGTCAGTGACCTTGAGGTCCCACTCAGCGACTGTATCAGAGATTCTAACTAGGACAGGGTAGCAGGAGACACTGCTGCTTGGTGCCACTCAGGAGCAGGCAGAGCAGCACAGCAGCATGGCTATGGGACAGATTGTGACAATGCCTGCCTCATGCAGAGGAAGACTAGATCTCACCACTCTTTCACTGGGAATGAGTAGACTCCACTGTCCTGGAGACTTCTCCCCTAACTTCTAGGTAACAAATGGAATTGGTTTTGCTATTTGTATTCTCCTCCCCCCACTCCTGCCATAAATGGATAACTAAAAAAACATGCCAACATCCCTCCCGGTCAAAAGCAATAGACGCTCTAACTGTATGTCCCAGAAAGAGTGAATGAGCCAAATGTTGGTAGGCATTAACACTGCCTACCAACATTTTTCTTCAAGAAGTTAAACACCTGTTTTATGAAAGTGCTGACGACCATCCAGCAGCCTGGGGCAAACCCTGAGCTCTCAATTTCACATCTCCAAGGGCCAAGGTTTTCTCATTCTCCTTGCATTGTGGTCTGTGTCCATTAGTGTTCCAATGCAAAAATGTTTGTAAATTCATTGCAATTGCCTTCTACCCCATGTGGAATTCGATTATCTTTGTGGAGTTCTAAGTAGATAAATTTAACTGGTCAGAACAGAGTGCAGAGGATTTCAAACCCAAGTGTTTCTCACGATGGCCCCAGTGAAAACAATCTTTTCTCCCTTTATGGCAAGCAGATCAATATGTTCATCTGACACAAGCCCTTTGCAGCTGTGTGAGGCTCGGCTGTATCTCAGCTCAATGCTTACCTTCTCTGTGCCACTGGCGTGTGTACCTATTGGTGTTTCCCATCTGCTCCCTGAACGCTGCTCTCCCAGGCCTCTCACTACTCACACAGCAGATGGGAGATCTGGCTTAGGGCTCTACTGTGCTGGGTGCATGTCCTGAAGGGAGCAGGCTACACTTAGATTTTGTTCTGTTGCTCCCCAATGATGAGGATCATCAGTCTGAAAAACCCCAAATCCAAAGTGTTCAAGATTCTACAACTTTTTGGGTCAACAGAGATCTAAGTGAAAAAGTAAAAGTTTGCTTCATGCATGAAATTATATATATATAAAAATCCTACAAAGTTACCTACAGGGTAAATGTATATGGAACATGAATGGATTTCAGGTTAAGATTGGGTGCAATCTTCAAACTATTTCATTATGTATATTAAAATATTTCAATTTTTTAAAATGTTGAAGTATTAAACATGTGTGATCTGAAGCACTTTGAATATGGGGAGATTCATTGAATGCTAAGATTCTTATGTAAAAATTTAAAAATACTAAATATCACTACCTCCTCCTTCAACTACAGATGCCAAAACCTTTGCTGCTAGAATACGATTGATGGCTTGTTAGATTCTAGTAACTCTAGTAATATTTTGAAAAGGAAAATGTATAACTCCTAGAATTATACTAAGAAGTTTACAGGGAAACATAGCCTGTTACCAACAGATTATAATCCTTTTACATGATGCCCCTAAAATGGGAACAACTCTTTATGCAAGAAAATAATTTAAATATTCATTTATTTTCATTAAAGATGATTACTTGGCCTTAAAATCCTCCATAGACTGTGGGTGCAGCTTGACGGTAGGGCAGTTGGCTAGCATGTATAAAACCTGATTCAAATCCCAGCACCACCCAAACTGATCAAGCAATCAATAAGTCATGAAATTTGTAAGTAAATGGGTGGACCTGGAAAATATTATATTGAGTGAGGTAACCCAGGCCCAGAAAGACAAATGTTGCATGGTCTCTTGCATCATCAGTTTTTTTTTTTTTTTTTTTTTTTGGTTTTTTCCGAGACAGGGTTTCCCTGTGTAGCTTTGCGCCTTTCCTGGGACTCACTTGGTAGCCCAGGCTGGCCTCGAACTCACAGAGATCCACCTGGCTCTGCCTCCCAAGTGCTGGGATTAAAGGCGTGCGCCACCACCGCCCGGCGCATCATCAGTTTTTAACTCCAAATCCTTAGATGTGAATATGCAAGATGGACCAACCACAGAAATCATCAGAGTATAAGGGGACCAAGGTTGGGGGTTGGATGGAGACAGCTGGATACAGTTGATGTGAAGTGGGAAATGGAATAATGGAGAGGGGCCTCCAACTGGAGAGGAAGAGGGACATGATACTGAAGGAGGAGTGTAGTTGGATTTTTTTCACTGTTTGCTCTTTGGGTGCCCGCCACTCAGCTCCCAAATAAATACACAGAGACTTATTATTACTTATAATTGCCCAGATTTAGCTTAGCTTATTTATAGCTAGCTTTTCTAAATTAAATTATCCTGTATCTCTTCTTCCACATTTTGCCTCTCGGCTTTTTACCTTTCTTACTTCTGTATATCTTACTTTCACTCTTTCTCAATGGCTAGATGTGTGGCTGGGTAGCTGGCTCTGGCATCCTTTCTCTGTCTCCCTTTTCTTCTGTTTTTTCCTTCTATTTATTCTCTCTGCCTGCCAGCACCATCTATCCTTTCTCCTGCCTAGCTAGTGGTCGTTCAGCTCTTTATTAGACCAATCAGGTGTTTTAGGCAGGCAAAGTAACACAGCTTCACAGAGTTAAACGAATATAACATAAAAGAATGCAACACATCTTTGCATCACCAAACAAATGTTCTACAGCATAAATGAATGTAACACTCCATAAATTAATATTCCACAACAAAGGAGGAACAAGGAACAAATAACACCAAGGCTGTTTGATAAAGCCTCAAAGAATGTTATTTTATATTTATCTAAAATTATACATAGTACACATGTGTATATGTTTATATATGTATATATACACACAAACACACATATCTTGAAGGAAGCTAAGCCACTTGCACTAACAATGCTCCCCACAAGAACTATAGATTAACAACAACAAAAAAAAAAAAAACAGAAGAAGGCACACAGGAAACCTCCTTTTAAATGACTGGTCAGGCATTTCAAGTGACTGCCAAAACAATATAGATTATAGATAAAGCTCTTGGTTGCCTCTCAAGAATTGAGGGTAAGTTCTTATTGCCAAAGACACCACACACATAGGACGCAGAACTTGGATGATCTGAGCTGGATCTGATCTGAAAGTCTCTTTCCTGTGATCTAGCTTCCAGGTTCCAGAAACTACTATGCAGAATGTCTAGAGAGGGAAGCAAGTGAACAGTCCTACTCAGCAGCAACATCTACAAACCACGGCAAGTACCAGCATGGCAAGACAATGCATAAAGGTGTAATAGTGGTACTCACATGTTGGTGGCAACCAATAGCTATCTAACTGGATTTAAAGCTCAGTAAGTAGGAGGGAAATTATGCCTGGTACTGGAAACCTAGCCTGTTTTGGGGGGAAAGTGGGGTCACAGACCTTGGAAAAGAATTTACTACCCACACTTTGCTAGACCGGCATAATTCCTTAACCAAATGGTCAATCAGTGAAATCCTCTATCTTCTTTTTGTTGTTGTTGTTTTGGTTTGGTTTTGAGACAGAATTTCTCTGTGTAACAGCCCTGGCTGTCCTGGATCTCGCTTTGTAGACCAGGCTGGGCTCAAACTCACAGAGGTCGACCTGACCCTGCCTCCTAAGTGCTGAAATTGAAGGTGTGTATCACCACTACCTAGCTCAAATCTTCCATCTTTAAAGATTATAACTGGTATAGATGATGCTTCCTGAGATTTATCCAAACTCTACACATACTTCTGAGTACTAAAAAAAAATTCCATAACGGTCTAGTTTATAGGTTGTTTTGCATGCCCTTTGTATTATGATATTTCACAAAGCACATATGGGGGAGGTAACAAGTTTATTTAAAAGAAGTATTATAAAGTAAAATCAGTTTTGATAAAAATCTCACACACACACACACACACACACACACACACACACACACACACACAACCAGAGTTGTTTCTTAAAGGCTTCAAGGATGAGCTGATACAAGGATTATATTACAGTATGCCATGGAGGCTGGGTGCTGGAGGCAGAAACTGGGATGAGAAGGGATAGAGTAAGAGCAGGAAGTGATAAAGGGAGAAGAATTTACTGGAGAAGTTGAACAGAAGGCCTTGAATTAAAATTAGACTAGCTGGAGAAAGCAGAGGAAGCCCTAAGTGAATGAAGTCCCAAGTGAACGTGTATGTTGACACAAGTTAACCATGTCAAGGGCCCCAGAGTCCCAGAAGGATAGAAAGATAAAAAAGCCTTCTCCTCAGAAGTGAAGTTCAGGGGGAAATGGCAAAACCTTCCCTTCTGGTCCATATATGGATGTTGACCGTATATGCAGAAATGTTGCCATAGCTTCCTCCCTCCTGGGTGTCTACAGCCTGATCCCCTACAAAGACTGTGTGCCTACTCAGATTAGCTCAATCTGTCCCCATGTCCATCTGGACTCCATAAGCCCTTTGTTTACTGGTGGGTAAGTAATAACCCTGCCTCTGTGATTCAGCTATGTGCAACAACCCCTGTCTCTGTTCACTCTAAACAATAAACAGGCTGAGCTGGGTGGTGGGAGCCAAACAAAAATCATGGGATCCCTGCTTTCTGTCTGTTTCCGTCCTGTCTCCATTGCCTCACTGCCCAAATCAGGTCTCTCCCTGGAGCCAGGCTTGACTCTGCACATGGAGACTTGGAATTAATTCCACAGGCAAGTAAAGGACCCACATACAGCAGCATTTCACTTTTCCTCTCTAAAAATAATGGGATGAGGAACATTCCCTCTTGAGCAAGGAAAGGCTACATGATGTTTCCAGGGAAGAAGGGCCTGGTCTTATGTGGTAATAATAAGAGCAGGTGTGTAGAAAGAAGGGCCCATGAGCTGGAGTCCTGCAGACATAGGAGAGTGTTCTCCCCCAAGAATGATAAGCAACGTAGAACAGGAGTGATGGCCACGGTGGGTAGGAAGTATGCCAATCCCACACTCTGGGACTCCTGCCTGCTGAAGTTTCCTTGGGTCTTCTAACCACCGAGAGAGCAGGAGCCGCGGTGGACAGCAGAGAAGACAGGAAGGAAACACGGTATTTAGTAATCAGGGAAGGTCTCTCTGTCTCCTCTACCCACTACCTATGCCAGGAAGCCGCACAGCCACAGATCTGATGATGTAATTGTTGGTTAGGTAGTCTGTGTACATTTAGGAAGGTTTATATGAAAGTGTGAGTATGTGTCTGAGGGGTGGAGCATTTCCCATGATCCTAAAGGAAAACTGATAGTTCCTATTAAATCTGCTTCCTAGAAGCTGCCATTTATCTGAGCAAAATGTCTTTGTCCCCAGCCAAGGTGTGTCACTGATGGAGGCAAAGAAAAACTTGTTCATGTTGATGAAAGCTATGAAGGAACTGATTTCAGAATATGCATAGAATGCAGATCAATACAAACACAAACACCAAGCTTGTAGATATGCACGTATTAACAGAGCTCTCTCAAGCACTGCCTTTCATAGATCCCACGCTTCAGTTCTAGCCTGCATCACACAGCATGGCTTGCCATCTCATGTTTTCCAGCACGCTGCTAACACCCAGACTTGAACTCCCTCAGGGATATGTTCTACAGCTTGTCTGTTCACACTCCTAGTGAAACCTAAACCACCACGGGGGTATATCCAGGCCAGATCACGGTGCCAATGGAAACACCCGGAACCCTGCTTTGGTTCTCACCACTGCCATTTATTGCCTCCAGGACCCTGAGCTACAATGACCCAGTTTGATGAAGATAAGGCTTATAAACCAGGAAATGCTTTCTTTCAGTCATGGTTTGAAACAAAAGTTTTAATTAAGGATTATATTTTTCTTTCCTAAAGAAAAACAGATCATTTTCCAAGATGCCTATTAAGTGATACCACTGCTGGGACGAGTGAAGGTCAAGTTGATTATTTCAACAGCTGGAAACTAAAGCTCTAGGTAAAACTCAACAGTTGAAAAGTGTAAATCACCTGCATTGATTTTACACACACACACACATACACACACACACACACACACACACACACACACACACACACACACGAGCATGCAAACACACTCACATTACACACATTCACACACATTCAACATACACACACCACACTCACACATCACACCCATATTCACACACGTTCAACACACAAACACACTCATACCACACCCGTCCACACACATTCAGAGATGGACACATATACACGAAACAAAGCAGAATATTCTCTCCCTCTCCCTTTTACCCTCCTTCCCTCCCTCCCTCCCTCCCTCCCCCCCCCCTCACCCATTTCCTGAACAGAGTCTCCCACTAAATCCCAAGCTCAATGCTTCAGTTAGGATGCTGGATGGTTGAGCTCTCAGGTTTCGCTTTCCTTACCTCATCCCCACCCACCCTCCATGCTGTACCTGCCTGCTGGGGCCTTTTATAGGTCCCCCACGCTGGCAAAGAAGTCCTCTAACCCATTGAACCATTGGCCTAACCCCCTGCTCTAGCCCCTTACTTTGACAACTTTTTTAATTTTAAAATAGGTTACTAAACTTTTCAGGAATGTTTATATACTCACCGTGTGAAAGAATTTAGAGGCCCTTCTTCCAGAAGGCCAACATTTATTGTAATGAACTCACAAATAAAAACATCATGAAGTTAGGCTGTAGCTGGTGTATTCATGTGTCCACCTGGCTCCTGCAGCCGCTCAGACCCAATTAAACACATATAGATTCTTATATTACTTATAAACTGAATGTCCATGGCAGGCTTCTTGGTATCTAGTTCTTATATCTTAAATTAACCCATTTCTTTAATCTACATGTCGCCACGTGTTTCATGGCTTTACCTGTTGCCTTTACATGTTGCTCCCTGGACGGCAGGCTGGCGTCTCCTGATTCAGCCTTCCACCTCCCAGCATTCTCTTCTCTGCTTGTCCCACCTAGCCTATACTTCCTGCTGGCCAATCAGCGTTTTGTTTATCAATCAATTAGAGCAACACATTCACAGCATCCCCAGCATTAGGTTAAGACAGTTACTCCAACAAGTGCTTTTATTACAACAGAGATTTTCATTTTTATTGAAAGATAGCTGACAGGATGAACTATTTAACAAAAATATCTGTACTTGCATACCCCTGTGTGAAAATTATTGTTGGCTTATAAACTATACGGCTAAGTTCTAGTTGAGGCCACCCCTCCTGATTGTGTAGACATGATTAAAGCAACGAGGAAATTTGAGGTTCGTGTTTTTCCTTTCTGGAGGCTCCTCAGAGAGGCAAGACAAAGAAATACCCACCTTGATATAGATGATTGTTTCATTTTATACATTGTAGTGCACTGACTTAGGACCCCAGTTTGAAATTTCAGAAAACAAGTCACTTTGAAAGTACAAATCTTTATTTTTCTCAGTGAATATCTCTCAATTCTCAGGTCTAAGCATGGAAGAACATGCCATGAGACCATCATCCTTAGGGCCTGCATTTCTGTTATTTCTAAATACTGTGCATAACATCAACTGAAGAAGTGATGTTAAATTCCATCACCCAGTTACTAAGTTGTAAAGTTGGAGGATAAAAACCTTTTAAATTTGGCCTGAAATTCTCAAAGGACTTACTCCTTCTCCAAAGGCAAAGCTGATAGTAACTAAAATGTATTGAGAAGGGCAAATTCCACAAAAGCCAGGGTCTGTGTCAATGACCCTAATAATTATTTAAAATGTTACCTGTTTATCAAGCATCTATTTGATGTCCCTTATTTCCCTATCCTGTGGCCTGAACAAAGGGCTGTGAGGTGACAAGGGGAATTTTTCCCAGGAAGCTTGGGATAATGCTAAGACCCAAAGGCAAGGATGGACTATATGGTACACACATCACTATAAACATCAAACATTGTTGGATCCTAGAGGCAGACAGGCAGTGTTGGAAAACAGGAGAGAAACATTTAAGAGACTTCTGACCGGAAGTGGATGGGCATGAATGACTGGAGTGTCTTAGAATCACAAAGTAGGGCTGGAAACATGGCTGAGAATGAGAGCATCAGTCAGCTTTCTACAACCATAAGAAGACACAGGGGACAGGCTACCTTATAAAGAGAAAGTGTGTTTAGTTTTAGGGCTTCAAAGCCCACACATGAGTGGCTCTGCTGGCTTGTCCTCCGTCAAGTGCCTAGTGGTGGAAGACAACATCATGGCAGATGGCGATGACAGAGATATGTGTAGGCTGAAGGAGTACATGGAAAAAGCCCTTCAGAGAGCTAGAGGGGCAGGCACATGGGGATAAACTCTGACTGTATTATAATCTGCTGTCACCAGAAGTACCTCAGTCCTTCTTGAAGGTAGCACCTATTACCACCTACTAATATAGCCAACCTGGAGACCCAAGCCTCCAACACATGGACCTTTTGGAAACCCTCAAAGTAGGTCTGAATCACACTGTAAGGTAAAAGGAACAGCATGGCCTTCCTGGACTGAGCTACAGTATCATAAGAAACTGATTTATTTCCTGTATCTCTCATCAGTTAACTTGGCTCATCAAGGCAGATGGAATACAAGGTGTTCCACCAACAAAGCAGACAGGGATCCCCTCTTATTGTGACAACTTGGTAGCTGCAGGAAGGAAACTTAGAAACAGAGCAGGAAACAGTTGATGGACGATCAGGGGAATGAAGGGATTTTGCACAGAGACACAAAGAATAAAGCCACACCATCTTCCCTGCACAATAGATGTGGCCTGCCCCAGCCACAGGTGGCCTCATCATCCGGCAAGGTGCTGTGTGGTAATGGTGAGAAAATGCTAGATCCCTTCTGGTCCTGTTGAAGCCCCCCTCTCTAAACACTGTAGCCCAACACCCTGTGCAGCCCTGTCAGGAAGCCCTTCATTCATTCTATGTCCATCTGACTAACTGGCCCATGTGGGTACTGGGAAATGAAGATCAGTCTATCTTAGATGGTTAAGGACTTTCCTATTTAAAAGAGGAGACACATAGACATGAGTTTCCAGACGGTGCGTTACATCTCATAACAGGAGAACTTGACAGTTGTCATGGGGAAGTCTGGGCATAAAGGTCAGGAAAGGCCTAGCAAGCAGTCGGTGCAGATTAAGATGGGCCCGATGGGTGGTTGTTTCTCCATAGTGGGTGCAGCAAACCGAACAACGCACAGAAGGCGGCAGGAAGCTGTAGTCTCCCCAGAGACAGAGCCAAGCCTCTGAATCATGTCTCCCTACATTGGGAACAATTCTAGGAGAACGTGTGATCAGGAGAACAGGCTCTTTTTGGTGTTTCATTTTACATTTTAAGATGTCCTTTGGCGTGACAAGGTGTTGCATTCCTCAATCATAAGAAAGCATCGCATAAGACACATACAATTGCGCTTAACAGTGATGTCATCTGAGTCTAGAAGCGATAACACACATTTACCGAGGATAAAGTCTTGGCTTTGGAAGTGAAAATGGGCAAGAGATCAGTAAAAGCCTGTTATTTTTAAACAGGCAGCAGCCAGCTTGACCTGAAAGCAGGAACCTGTCATTCTGTGGGCAGGCTGCTGGGCTCCAGGCTAATTACCTGATGAATTTTTTTCTCAGATGAAACCTGCAGCTCACTTTGGAAGGAGAAACCATGTCTAGCCCCCATTTTGATTCTATTGTGGTGCATTTTGCTAGCATTCTATCACCTTTCTGCCTTTATCCCAAATGCTGCCTATGGAGTGTGAGGCGCAGTGGCAAATGCAGGTGGAAGCATTTAAAATCCAGTGCACAGTTCTCCAGGCACATTGGACCTTACTGAAGCAACATGTGCTACCATTGACACTAGACACAGATGCACACTGGCCTGCAGAGTTTCAGGGTCTTCATCACATTGTGTCCAAATGAGAACCTAACCTTTGCTGTTAAGCCACTGAGAATTTGGGCCATCCTAGTTCAGAACTCTTACTCAGAACAGGAAGAGTGCCAGTGACTTTACACTGTCAGACCTGTCTAGCAAAACTGTGAAGAGGCCAGCAGATGGACATTTACAATCATAAACTCTGAAAATTTGTACAGAAAGGGAGGTGTCTGAATGAAATCTAAATAGTTTAAGCATGTCTCTTCTATGTTAACAAATAGAGTTGGCTCTTGTTGGGTGAATATTAATGTTGTAATATGTTGGAGGGGCCAAAAAATGAAGGAACCCACTCTCTCTCCTTTTAGGGCATAGCACACTTCTGTAATGAAGTCCTGATGTTCTCTCTCTCTCTCTCTCTCTCTCTCTCTCTCTCTCTCTCTCTCTCTCTCTCTCTCTCTCTCTCTCTCACACACACACACACACACACACTCACTCTTTCTCTTTCTCTCCCTCTCTCTCAAATACATTAAAGAAAGTCTCAAGCATTGTGCTGTTTCTTCTGTGTAGGTCAACATTCAGCTCTGAAAATAAATAAAACACTGATTGGCCAGCAGCCTGCCAGGAAGTATGGAATAGGCAGGACAAATGGAGAGGCTGGGAGGTGGAAGTCTGGAGAAGATGCCAGCCTGCCGTCCAGGGAGCATCATGTAAAGGCAGCAGGAAAAGCCACGAAACACATGGCGACATACAGATTCACAGAAATGGGCTGAATATAAGAGTAAGAGCTAGACAATGGTAGGCCTGAGCACCAAGCAGTTTAAATAATATAAGCGTCTATGTGTTTATTTTATAAGTGGGCTACAGGACTGCCAGGGCTTGGTGGGACCCGGAGAAAAAAAACTCTAGCTACACCCTAGTGTTGGGAACCCAAAACTCCAGGGATTAACACAAGTTAACATGAGGGCTGTGCCTGGATGGAGTAACCTGCATAGTTTATTTGAATCTTTGTTACATGTGAGACCACAGATAGTCCATAATGGGAGTCCAGAAGTGATGACTATCATCCAAACCTGCTAGTTGCCTGTTTTAGTAAATAAATAAAGTTTTCTTAGAATATAGCTAAACCCACTATCTCTAGCTAAAATGTAGTCCAACAGCAACATTGAAAAGTTGCAAGAAGGATCTTAGTCTTGGAATGCAAAACCCTAAGAGGTGTGTTATCTGTCCCTTTATAGTAGAACTTTGCCAAATCCTCACCTATGAACTAGAAATGGTTCGGCAAGTGTTTGGTGCATGGCATCTCTTGTCACTGAATCATCCATTACTCAAGTAAGAGTTGATGTCCTGTAGGCCAGGAATCAAGCTTGTTTTCAGTTGTGAAATCATGTGGAAGCATCTTAGGGGAAGCTCTCCCACAAAGTGTTTTTCTTGAGTGACACTGAAGACTCAACTTGTTCTTTATGGAAAATTGGTCCAAGGTAAGTGCTATATAAGGATATAGCAATACCATTTCTTACCATATTGGAAAAAAAATCTCAAGAGTGACAGCATACTCTGACACTGGGGAACTGATGTACATGGCTGATGGGAGTGATGCCACTGACTTACAGGGAGAATTTGGTAGATTTACCGAATTTCTGTGTGGATTTGCTTCCTCGTTGTACTTGTGAGTCTATCTCCAAGATATATGGCAAAAATAAATGTATGTAAGGCTACGCATACGTTTTTCCCAACGTGTGTGTGTGTGTGTGTGTGTGTGTGTGTGTGTGTGTGTGTATGTGTGTGTGTGTGTGATAGTATTACTGACCGACTTGATGAACCCATATTCATCTGAAAGAATAGTCTCTGGCCATGCCCATGAGTAATTACCTTAATTTTGTTAACTAAGGTGGGAAGACCCAGGCTAAAATTGGGCAATATCCTTATCTACTGGGTCTCCAGTTATGGCCTGAATAAAAAGGAGAAAGCAGGCGGACCACAGGCATCCATCTTCCTCTTTCGTGATGGTAGATTTGATGTAGTCAGCTCCCCCAAGCATTTGCTTCCTTGACCTCTCCAAAAGGGCTATCCTTGAACCATGAGATAGAATAAATAATTTTTCACTTAAATTGCTTATGTTGAAAAGAAACTGAGCCAGTTTCTAGGAGTAAAAGACTGGAAGTATTATATGTTCAAAGATAAGTTAAACCACTGAAATGATACCAAATCATAAACAAAATTTTACATATCATTATTTAAAGAGAAGAACACAATTAAAAATAGCAGTACTTTACAGTCTTTTAATCATACATATCAATGGAATGTAAAATAAGGATATGCAAATTCTTAAAAGTAGATCTCATAGTATAATTATTGCTATCTTGCTGGTATTCTCTTGAAAATAAAATATGCATTTGGAAATTAAACAAATGAGTTTAAGAGTTGGTATTTGCAGTACAAAAGAAGATGAAAGTCACTAATCAGAGAGGTTAAATAATTTGCTAAGGCTACACTTGAATAAGAAAGATTCTAAATTCAGCATTTATTTTTCTTAGAAAGTATGTTCCCTAGCTCCAGCTACTGGCAGTATGCAGAAGCAATGTTATACCAGAATTGTGGCACATCTATAGAGTTTAGATATAGTTTCAAAGCACCATTCCTCAGGAGAGAGAGGCTCTTTAGAGGGAAAGATGACTATGCCATGGGCTGACATGAGACAGCTCACTGTGACAGAGACCATAAAGCTCCATGGGTCTGTCAGAAAACATGAAGATGATGTGAAATTGTCCCCAAATGCTAAAAATGAAGTTGCCTAAATTTATAGGACATAGTGAGTAGAATAAGAAGTTGGTCCACCTTGCAGAAAGATCCAGAATACTTAACATTCTGCACTCTTTAAGACAACTAACAAATCCAGCTTCTCCAAAGGTCGATGATGAAGAAAAGAAGCCAGGAAGAGTTGTGGGATACTGATCTAAATAAAGAAGCTATTCAAACCAAGAAAAGTGACATTTTTGATGGGATCAGGAAATTGAAATATCGACTGGGCCTTCAGTCATCCCAAGACTCACTACTGTTTGCAGCCTTAGGCATGGTAACGACAGTATAGTTCTGGAGGAAAATGTCCTTTGCGATTGTTGACCTACACAAAAGAAACAGCACATTGCTTGAGACTTCCTTTAATATATGAGAGAGAGAGAGAGAGAGAGAGAGAGAGAGAGAGAGAGAGAGAGAGAGAGAGAGAGAGAGACAGAGACAGAGAGACGGAGAGGGAGAGAGAGAGAGACAGAGAGAGAGAGACAGAGAGAGACAGAGAGAGAGTAGAAAACATGGCTAAGTCTTACTGAAGCTGAAAGGTGGAGATAGGACGTCTATGTTGCTATTTTCCCTGCTTTATATGTGTCTCAAAGTTTTTATAACATGAAGGAAGGATTGAAAGGAAGATTCATGCAGAGACTCCACACTGCAGCCTTCCTTATTCTTTGTGGGGTTGGCCATCCTCCACCCCAATATCCTTAGACTCGCCTCTTTAATATCCTGAGGAACTATCTATGAAAAGTTACAGAAAACCGAACTTTGATGGTTCTGGGAGAGGAGACTTGTGTATAGGGAAATAAACAAGGCTTTGTATCTGCTTAGGAACATGGTAAAGTTGATGCTGTGATGGTGGGCCTGGTGAAGATTGTCTTCTATCACTACTGAAAAAAAAGGAAGTGTTTTTAAGCACACTCTTATTTCTTTTGTATGTTTCAAGTACTCTGCTGGCTCAATAAATCAAATTTTAAATAAAATGACCTACTAAAAATATTCTTTTGAAACCAAATAAAATTAGAATTACTTCTCTCTGGTTCAATGGCTACGTCCATATTGAAGGTCCTATGTGGGGTGTCACATGCCTCTGGGAGAAAGCCATTTGCTGTGTCTGCCCCCTTCAGTTCCAAGTGCAGGTAGCTCAAAGGGCCAGCACTGACCAGACATGGCTACCACCTTCCTGATGCTACTGGGAGTCATCTCCTTTTCTTTTGGGGAAATGTCAGTGTGGAGATGCTTAGGGATGAGTGACAGGATCTAAAACAAGGTGATGAAGGCAAGAGAAGGTCAACTCTACTTGATAGAGTTCTGTAATTATAGAGCTCATCTTTCAGACTATTTTCTGGTCCAAGAAGCATTCTCACAACAGTGCTCAATTTCTTCTGTATTTCTCCTCTCTATAGAGGCGGGGATTTTTATCTTATTTGTAATCTTTTTTTTTTTGAGACAAGGTCTCATGTAATCCAGACTGGCCTCAAACTCCCCATATAGCTGAGGCAGGCCTTGAACTACCAATTTTCCTGCCTCCATCTCGTAGGTGTTAAGATTATTAGGCAAGGATTTTTATAAAACAAAGCTCTAATTTTACAGAGAAAGCGAGGCTCAGAGACATAAAATGATGTCATGCCCAAGGTCACATGGTCAGAGCAGTGATGCCAAGGCTATCAATTCCCCAGGGGAAAATCCACTTAGAATGGGACAGTGGTGGCTAACGGGGGGGGGGGGGGGGGGGGGAGCGGCGTGCGCAGCGCTGTGCTCATCCCTGCTTACCTTTCAAAGCCAATCTGCCGGAAGGTCTTTTCCCATGTTGAGCCTGCAAGGTAAGGAGACCACAGTCAGCACACTCATGGACTCAGTTTTACCCTGCTGCTTTCTGTGAAATGACTTTTTTCCCTCAGTCATCACTCCCACATCCAGTCTGCAGATGGCCTTTGTACAGTTTTGTTTTTCCTTTCATTTCATGCTTAATTAATAATACAGTGATAAAAAGATAATTAGATTCATCATATCAAATATTCATCATCCCTTTGTAATGCAAACATTCAAAAACACAGTAACTTATTGTTCAGTTGAATTTAATATTGCACAATACAACAACAGAGTTTATCTCTTCCATCAGATTGTAATTTTGTACTTGACCACGCTCCCCTCCACACCCTCTCCAGCTTCTAGGAACACCATTTTACTCTTCTTCCATGAGATAAGCTTTTCTAGATGCCACAAATGTTACAAAAGCAAAATCAGACAAGTGGAATTACATCAGACTGAAGTTGGTAAGCTACCGCACTCCAGACACCTCAGTGTGTCCAGCGGAGAAAAAGGTGAGCCCCATTCTCACTAAAAATAATGTAATGAGGCTTGAGAAGATGGCTAAATCCTTGAAGTATTTGCTGGGCACACATGGGGACCTGAGATGGGATCCACACAACCCACAAAAGTGCCAGCTTTTATTAAATACTATTCTGGTGGCGATTGTGCATGTGCTGATGTTAAGGGTTTGTGATAACTCACAGTATTTTTACATTTTTATTTTCGTCACTCTGGCAAATAGTCCCCCATCTGACCCTCAGTCTGGAAGTTGTGTATGCACCAGCTGATAACCACAATAGATCACTTCCTGTTATTTACCGGTGGCTTATTTTGTAAGCACAAGTGGAGAGTTCAACCTGCAATCTCCAGCTAAGAAGATGTTCACAAGTCCAAGGAAACTATGCTGATACTGGCCTCACTTTCTTGAGAATTCTGCCCCACATGCTCGATCCCCAAATTGCCACAGAGATGTCCAGGGGCAGGTGGGCTTCCTGGAGGACAGGGGATTACACAGGACCAAGGAACCCCAGAGGTTGTCTGGACTAATCTCAAGAGAGGCTGAATTAGTCTTGAGGGACCATAAGACAGTGCTTCACCAGGAGGTTGGGTCTATGTTAACTGGTCACAGTAGAGTGTTTTAGATAGTTCAAAAGACTAAATTTCAGAGATGAATGGCATACTCATTTAAACCAAATTCAGAGGTGTTTTCTGGGATGACATCACTAGGATGCAGCTGAATTCCAATTTGCTTTGGGAATGTAACTTAAATCTAACTAGGTCAGGAATTTCTCTTGGCCCCCAGCCCGGAGAAGTGGCCTGCGTATAAAGATCTTCCTTTCTGTGAATGTCGTGCAAGACAATGGAGCATCCTTATCTCAAGAATTCTTTGAAGAGAAGGATCTACTCCAGAAGCCCTACCAGTTCAGACAACGGTGAACACATGCCTGTGGGTAGAAGCCAGGTACTTGAGCTGGCCGCCACCTGGACCACATTATGAGGTGGGAATGAAGATTCCTGTCAGAGGGTAAATCTGTGGTCAGGAACAGAGCAAGGGTGGGGTGTGGTCAGGGGACAGTGAGAGGGCTTGATGCTGGTCTTCCTGACTTCTGCTTCCGGTGAAACTCAAAACACCTTAATTTTCCTCCATTTCCATCATTTTTTTCAGATCTTTTCAACGTTTTCTCAGTTTCTTCTTCTTCTTTTAATTCTAAGCAAACCTTTTCCCTAACCAATTTCATTTATTGTCAAGGTAAAATTAAAATATAAATGATTTTGAACATGTAGCTTTCACTTAAGAAACAGGGCCTAAGTGATTTCTGAAAAATGTAAATTCAATCAAACAAGCAAGAAAAAAAATCATAATTTTTGGCTCAAGATGTCCGACACTCTTTGAAATAAATGTGGTTAAGCCACTGGTCCATGTACCATGGAGACAGCAGAATGCCTCTTCTGTCGGTTCTGCAGCATCTTGATGTCTTTCACATCACAGGCTCATCCACTCTTGCTGCTGGAATTTGCTTACCATCTGCATGTGCTAGATGCGTCTGGGAACATTACAATATGGTTTCTGCCCTTAAGCCCCAAATACATTAGAGGTTTGAGTTTTTATGTCCTTGGTGAGCACTTAGTCATGATAAAACAAGAAATTCTCAATAAATGGAACAGACATACCCAGATCCTTTGGCACAGAGGGTATTTTTGGCAGCTCATTATGCAGTTGCTGAAGAACCCTTTTAAAGCCATTAGCCGTGATCTACGGCGGTAAGCTGATATTATTCGCCTTTGCCAATGCAGACCCTCATGTCAAAAACAGCAGAGAAAACAAAAGCACATGGCCGACTTCCTCGATTGAACGCTTTTCAAATGAGATTTACAGGGGTCCCTCACCTGTGGTTTTCCATGCTCTAGTACCAGGAACCCACAGTCATCTGTGGGCTAAAATATTAAATGGAAAATTCCAGAAGTAAATGGCTCACGAGTTTTAAATGACTTTCATTACAGTAGATTGCCATAATTGTTCTACTTTATGAGCTGTTATTGTCATTAACCTTATTGAGTCGCGTGTAGAAGCAACACTTTATCATAAGGGTGTATATAAGAGAAAACACATAATTTGTAGGGCTTTGTGCTATTCTCATTTTAGCAGCCACTGGGAGTCTTGGAATATGTGTCCCCCCACCCCCACCCCCGCAGTTGAGGAGGATCGCTGCACTCTACAGAGGAGTCTACAACAGGCCATATTTTCCAGGAGAAGGCAAGCAAGAGAACAAAACTCCTAGCATACAGAAAGGGATGAAAAAATTCCTAACAGAGTTTTTTTTTCCCCCTTTCCAATCTTGGCCATGAATTAGGATTCTTCACTTTTAAAAACTGCCAGTTAGTGCACCAGCCTCCTATTCAACAGAATCGTAATCTAGAGTAGAAGACAGTAGAGTGCAGATGGAGACGCGCTGGAGTGTGTCAACATTCCCTTGAGAAGGAAGTTCCAATGTCTAGCCTGGGTATTTCCAGGGTGACAATACTCCAGAGCACCTCTAAGCCGACTCCCAGGTAACAGCCATGAGGTCTCCCCAGACTTGTCAGCAACTGTTCCTCACACGTAAAGAGTGCTCTATCTCTTGATTCTCATCTTACAGCTCTGTCTGCTTATTAGCTTTGTAAAAATTATATCAATTTATTTGTGTGTGTGCACGCGCACGTGCGCGTGCATGCACGTGCACATGCATGCACATGCACGAGTGTGCATGTCATACCACAGTGCATATGCAGAGGTCAGTGGACAACTTGTGGAGTTGGTTCTCTCCTCCCAAAACGTGGATGCTAGGGATCAAACTCCAGTCTTCAGGTTTAGTGGCAATTGCTTTTACCTGCTGAGCCATTTTACCAACCCCTTATTCTCGAGGTTTTATTTTTTAATAGATTTTTTTTTCTAACAGTAAATTTTGATTTTGGTTTCCCCTCCTCCAACTCCTCTCAGATCCTCCCTACTTCCCCACCCATCCAAACCCACACCCTTTCTTTCTTCCATTAGAATACAAACAGGCAGCCGGGTGGTGGCGGCGGCAGCGGCGGCGCGGCGGCGGTGGTGGCGGCGCACACCTTTAATCCCAGCACTTGAAAGGCAGAGCCAAGTGGATCTCTGTGAGTTCGAGGCCAGCCTGGGCTACAGAGAAACCCTGTCTCGAAAAACAAGAAAACAAACAACAACAATAAAAAACCCCCCAAAAAAAAACAAAAAAAAAAGAATACAAACAAACAGGCATCTGAAACAACAACAATAATAGTAAAATTAAAACAAGCAAACCAGAATTGGACAAAATGATAAACAGGAAAAAGGGAGCCAAAGGAAAACCACAAGAAACACATACAGACTCTGAGACATACACATTTACATATACAGAAAACCCATAAAAACAAAACGGACTTGTAAGCTTAAAAAGAAAAGAAAAAAGAAAAAACTTCCAAAACTACCATTGAGTTCATTTTGTGTTGGCCACCTACTGCTAGGCATAGGGCTTTGCCCTAAGTGTGGTTTGTATCCCCGGTGACACTCACCCTGTTGGAAAAAATTAAGTTTTCCTTTGTGAGCGGGGTAATCAGTTGAAGATAGCTTCTGGGCCGGGGCTGGGAGCTTTTGTGGACTTCCCCTCTCAGCACTGGGACCTCATCTGGCTTAGACCTGTACAGGCCCTGTGCATACTGCCACAGTCTGTGAGCTCCTATGTCCATCAGTCCAGCTGTATTAAGAAGGCCTTATTTCCTTAGCTTTGTCCATCCATTCTGACTCTTACACACTTTCTGTCCTCTCTTCCACAGAGTTCCCTGAGCCCTGAGAAGAGGGATTTGATGGAGACATCCCACTTCGGGTTGAGTGTTCCGAGGTCTCTCAGTCTTTGCACATTGTCTGGCTATGAGTCTCTATATCTGTTACCATCTGCTGCAGAAGGATGGTGGTGGCTGAGTAAGTCACTGATCTATGAACATAGCCAAATGTTGTTAGGAGTCATTGTATTGAACTTTTAATTGACATGTTAAGTTCTGATTTGAAACATTCTTAAAAATTGCTAGAAATCCTTTAAAATGCCTTCACCATTCTCCACAGTATTTGTTTTCCTGCAAATTAACAACAAAACAGCTCATATCATTAAACCCTTACAAGGCACTAGCCTACACGTATTAGCTTAGTAAATTCCCTTGAACATTTAATGAGGTCACTACTACTATTCTATCCTACACTCAGTTGAGAAAACTGAGGTTCAGATTAGTGCTGATTTCACTCTGCTTTGTCTAACATTAGGCACTATGTTCAGGTATCGCCTTCTTTGACAGGTTGGGTGCTTGTCCCAGAATCCACTTGTTGCTAACTAACCCTAAATTCATATTATTCGTGGCACTTGGAGGTTGGGTCTTAAGGAGCTTATTAAAATTGATAAGGCCATGTGAGTGTGGTTCCTCTATGGCATTGCTGGCTATTGAAAAAGAGAGACTTGAGCTGGTACCTCAGTATATCTCCACGATGCTGTGATGCAGCGGAAGGCTCTCAACAGAGGCTGCACCATGCCACTGGATTCCAGCTGCAGGAGCTGGTTAAGCTTCTGGTCTTTCGTTACCCAGTCTGGGGTATTCAGTTGCAGCAACTGCTTGCTCGTCATTCCCCCTCCCATCACTGTCTCCCACTTGGTCTGGCTACAGTACGGGATTCAGTCTTTCACGTCCTTTTGCCCTCGGGATCTGATTATTAATCCCAGACACACAGGAGTGGGTAAGTTGCAGCTATCTCTCATCATTCCTGTGCGTTTCCTTAATTTTGTTAAATATTCAAAATGCATAACAAGGTTTCAAGCATATAAAGAAATGTCAGTAAAAGGTCAAATATGGACAGGATGGAACCAGGGTGAGTGAGCATTTTTTCTTTGTTTCTGTGGTGT
The DNA here is from genome assembly GCF_049852395.1 of Peromyscus maniculatus bairdii. Taxonomy (NCBI): domain Eukaryota; kingdom Metazoa; phylum Chordata; class Mammalia; order Rodentia; family Cricetidae; genus Peromyscus; species Peromyscus maniculatus. The sequence continues at coordinate 54,290,805 of NC_134870.1, forward strand.
CAATTTGGAGCGGTAGAACTTTATTTGAAGAGAGGCATGGGCCTTCTACTGACCACTCTGTTTCTGCCTGTCTTTCTTTCCTCAGACAAGTCACTCATGGCTCCTGCTCTCTGATATGATGCTCAGAGGATTTCAATGCATTTTTGCTTTTTCATGAATGTTACTGTCAGAAAAGCAAAAGTCTCCATCTTCGCAACGCGATGGGAGCTCTCTTCGTTACTGTGTCTCCGCACTGATTCTTTTCATCTGCCATGCTTTTAACCAATTTCACATTCAAACTGCAGGAAAAAGGAACCGTTTCAAGATGTAATAGAGAAAAAACAGCGTCAGACAAAGAAAGCATATACTTCTTCAAGTTGAATGGTTTTATACCAAGTGTGTCTCAGACACTGAAATGATTTGAACTTAGGCCCGTCTCTGCTCTTTTTGAAATATAACTAGCAGAAAAGGGGCAATAATCCACAAAGTGATGGGTTTTGCCAGCATATTCCTATAAAACAGGAGTATTTTCATATACCATAGGAGCTTTCAAGTAGGCAGACATGCCGCCTGGCACAGAACTTAGTGAGAAAGAGCTCAATTATCAAAAATTATCCACATACAGTCTCTGCCAGAGGCTTCATTTACATCATTTTTTAACTCTTGGAAGGAAAAGATTTTTAAACCTAGTTGTTTAAAAAAAAAAGGCAAGATTTAACCATGAATAGAATATAGAATTGTAGGGGAAAAGTAGATTTTTCTTTCATTTGACCAACAGTAACATTCAAAGTATTCCACAATGAGATACAAATCCCCTCATTAAATAATGGATTAGAAATAATCTTTGACTTCTGGTTTAAAGTAGAATTCAACTGGCAGTCTGAAAGGCTTTCCACTGAAGTAGTTATACACATATGGAAAACAGAGAGAGAGAGAGAGAGAGAGAGAGAGAGAGAGAGAGAGAGAGAGAGAGAGAGAGAAAGAGAAGGGGGGAGGGGTATGCATCTATTTTCAAGAACCATAGACTATCTACCAGAACATTGATTTCACTGAACCATGCAGCTCAAATTCTAGTATTCTTTGTATGTCTCCCACAAAAACTGAGCAAATCCAGTGCCCTTAAAGAATGTACAAAGGTATTTCTTCCCTTCCCCCCCCCCATGTCTTCCTCTAATTTAGAAGCGGTGACTATTCTGTAAGGAACAGGCTAATGACCTTCTTCCATAGATGTTTTGTGTTGAGGCAGGCGCATACGTTTCACACCAATCTCATCATCATCACCCTTTCTTCCCTTGACCTTCTCTGTTCACCGCCTTTTCACATCCAATCACACACCCAGACACAATTAGGTAATAAGAGGGGAGCATGATTGGGGGCTGATGGGCAGGGGGACCCCCATGGGATTGCATCTTTTGAGAAATAATGGACTGGCCAATAAAGAAGTTATAGGAAAGGTTGTGGACTGATAATTTCTGGCAACTCCCCAACATGAAGAATGGAAACAACCTAAATGAGCGTCCAGTACAAGAGTGTAAACGCACAATTTGAGTGCAGTGGCTAGCATGTAATTTACAGTTTTATGTTGACACAGAGCAATGGGAAAACTGAGACCTTCAGTCTTCATATGATAAGTAAAATTATAGTTGACATGTTGTCACGACCTATTCAAGCCCATGACGTTCCCATGACTTGGGGCTTTCTATTCTTTATGCATCTGCTTCAGCAAGAATGTTTACATTTCTTTTATCACAAGATGTTTAAAAATAGAAACTGGAGAAAATCCACAACATTGAGAAAGCCAGACCAGAGAGGAAACTCAGTTTTTAAAAGGGAGGCCCAAGCATGTGATGGGAGGAGGTTTTCAGGAATGAGAGGCCAAGTTTAGGGAGAGGTGTTCGTGTCTCTGGGGCCTCTGGGAGAGGCTAGTGACTCCAAGAAGTTTAGGAAGAGGCCAGGAAGTGACTCTCCGGTAGATCAGCCACTGATGGAGCAACCGACTCTCTGGGTTCCATCTCCCGGTTCCAAAATGAAACGAAGTAAATTTCAGTGGGATGATGGAGAACATAGTCTGAAAGAATGGTTTTGAGAGAGAAGCAGAGTTGGGGGAGGAAACAAGGACAGATTTCTATTTTGAAGATCAATTTTGACAGAGGTATAGAAGGATGACGGGACAAGCAAGGAGTTGGTGGGACCCCTGAAATGTGAGCAGGGATAACGGGCAACGTGGGCCTTCAGATGTGATATGTGGGTACCTTCACTGATCAAAGGAAACAGAGAAGACTGAACAGAGGCTGAAGAGTCGGAGAGGAAGGGAAGTCCCAGTTTCTCATCAGTAGAGAGAGGTCAGACTTGTTATGCCTTAGAGAGGGGACTCTCAGAGGGAACAGAGGAGGATGATTATGGTAACATGTACTACACTATAATAGTGCAACTGCAGCAAAGGATAGGAAGGGAGTTGAGACTGTTCATGTAGAACAATGAAAAAAGCCTCTGGTGGATCGCACATTTAAACTGTTACACAAAATCTACACGCTGATTACTCTTTCCAGGGAACTATGATATATAGAGAACCAAGATAAGGCAAAGTAAGTCATGCTTCAGATGACATAGATGCCTAAGCATATCTTTATCGTTTAAACTTAGCATGCTTGGCTGCTCCTGCTCTGCCTCCATGGGACATTCTAAAAGCTACCTTAAAAAAAATCAACTTCTGATATCCCTTGTAGGTTTGCCTTCTGCCTGTTTCTAATGAAAACTGACTTCAGAAGACATTTCCAGTAACCGTAATTCCACTCATTTCAAAGCCAGGTGCATGGGAGTTTGATAAGTCTCTCAAGTATTACACACGTTCAGAAAACTGGCTTCAGGCTTTTGCCACACTTACCATATGGTGTATGAGTTCTCAAGCAGACCTGGAATTCTACAGTGCCTGCCTGAGGCTCTAACATGCTTGATCTCATGTGAACTCTATGAGATGACTTGTGATGAAAAATTTTAATGAGCTAAAAACAGATGGGCAAAGAACTTAAGAGGTGAGAACACTAGACAGTGTGAATTATCACCTTCCCCTGACTGTTCTTTGCAGATGTGCTTTCAGGAATGCAGGCAGGTCATAGCACCCCAAAAACTCATGAGCAACATGAGCTATCCAGTCTATCAAAAGGAAGGTTGGACTCAGTGGGAGAAATTTCTATGATGGACATCAGGAAACTTTCAGTGTTGATCTTATATGACACAGCATCTTATTATTTTTAGGCCTCAATATAAAACTTTTCAGAGGTCATTAGTGACACAGATTTCATTTATACTCCCTTTGCTAGTTTGTGGCTGCATATGTCTTGAGGCAATTACAAGATGAAGTTGACACCCTCTGTTTTGGTACCAATGTTCTCTCAAAGTCATTAATGAAGTCAAGTTCAGGAATTCTGGCAGGATAGATGACAATGATTCAGCTCCTGTGGAAAATTAATTTGGCTTTGCATTCGCATGCCACACCTTGCTACGAGTCGGCTATCATATTGGGGTACACACTACAGGTCCACAAGTTGGTCAAGGCATTCCTAAAAAGGAGGTCAGCGCCATCTTTGAACAACTACAACCAAAATGTCTACGTGGTATCTCACACAAATAGGCTAGCGAGACAAAGCCACTAATACAAGGTTCCTGGATAGTAATTCTTAAATGTTTATTTTTATTTTGTGTGTGTGTGTGTGTGTGTGTGTGTGTGTGTGTGTGTGTGTGTGTGTGTGTGTATGTATGTATGTGTGTGTGTATGCCTGTGTTGGTATGTCCCATGTGTTCTGGAACCTATGGAAACCAGAAAAGAATGTCAAATCCCCTGGAGCTGAAGTTATAGGTGGTTGTGAGCTGCCTGGCGTGGGTCCTGAGAACTACATTAAATAACAGCAAAAAAAAAACAAAAAACAAAAAAAAACCATCAGGCATTTTTAACAGCTGAACAATCTCTCCAGCCCCCTCAGCTAGTATTTTTTAAAGACTTGTTAATTTTTATTTTATATGTACGAATGTTTTGCCTGCTGCATGCCATGCACTGCACATGTGCCTGGTGCCCAGGGAGACTAGAAGGAGTCAGATCTCCTGTAACTGGAGTTACAGATAGCTTCAAGCTGTCGTATGGGTGCTGGGAACCAAACCTTGAGCTTCTGTAAGAGTGCTCCTAATTGCTGAGAGCTCTCTCTAGCTCTCATCTAGTATTTTAAGTGGATAGCACTGCAATATGGTTAGTGATCACAACCTTGGGACACTAATTGTTTAAGATAACTGCAGTCCAATTTCCTCTCTCAGTCCTGCATTGTAAACAGTAAAACACACACACACACACACACACACACACACACACACACACACACACACCACATTCTTAAGCAAAGCCATTTATCAAGGCTTGGATTTAAAAAAAAACAACTTTGTCATAATTTATTTGTATTTTAGCAAATCACTATGCTTGGCAGCTTCAGTTAATCCACACTGTGTCATAAACTTTTCCTTTTCAGTGTGTGTTTGCCAAAACTCTCCTAAGATGTATTACGGGAAATGCACAGAAAGTCTCACAAGGTCACATCCATAAACATATCATTCATTTCAATGTAAGTTCTTCATAGAGAGCCCATCACGCTTACAAAAGCACTCAGGCTGGTGTTCATGAGGTCGTCCCTCACACAAGAACATGAATCAAATCTTGGAGATCCTGTCATTTCTGCAGATACCAGAAGAAGTTCTACTCTGCCAGCTTTCCATGTGTGCCAATGGAGGGGACACCGAGAAAGCCAGCGGAGGCAAGGTTGGCTGATGTGCCTGAGAGAATAATCATATCTGCTCAATCCAAGTGCGCTTACATCCTTCTGAGAGAAGAAGAAAGCAGAATAAAAGGATTTTCACTTTTCTTATTTGTCCACTTTTGCAGAGCTCAGTGGGGGTGGGTTCTGGGGTTTTGATCAGGTAAGGATGTCTTCATTAACACCCCTTAAGGCATCTTTCACAGTGTGACAGTTATCTTGTATGGCTGTGACTATCTTTACATGAAGCCCAAATTCCATACTGCCAGTAGCAAGCATCACATAATGTTCACTAACAAAAACCAAATGGGGAAACCCAGGAGACACCCGGAAATGTTACGAAAAACAAAAACTCATGAGTATAGTTTTGACATGCAGTAGCAGCTTCGTTTTTACTTTCTCCACATGAGTCAAATTCAGACAGAACATCTCTGTTCTGAACTGTCAAATGGAGGCACCAGATGCTTTACAGGTCTTCAATTTTAATGTAACTGATAATAGTAAATCAATGTATTAATTAACTGTGTGTAGAAAAATCTCATCTTACTGTACATCACACATTTAAACAATGTCCTGAGAGCACTGCCCCTTTCTCAATGCTTAATTCTATAATTATCTTAGTTAGCTTTGCTGTTAGGAGTTGGGTATTATCACTGAGTGAAAAGTTAAGGACTATTGTGGACAGTGATGCTTTGCTGAATCAGCAGAGGCGTCCAACGATGGATAGGGGACACGTGGTGGGTTTGCACAGTGGAACACAAAGCAACCACACAAAGAATGAAATGTCATTTGCTGTGAATAAACGTGGAGAGTACCACCAAGTGAAATAAATCAAGGCACAGGAAGACAAATTCTTCATGATCTCACTCATATGTGGAATCTAAACAAGCTGAGGTGACAGACAGAGAGGGCAGGAGCGTGGTACGAAGACATGGGGAAAGAGGAGAGAGAGGCAGGGATGGGAGAGATTGGTTAAGAGGACAGCCACAGTTAACAATCTTGTATCATATAACTCATGGGAACGCAGCCATGAATGTCAGTCTTAACGTTTGCTAGGGAAATTTTCAACACAATCATCAGTGATACATACACACACACACACACACACACACACACACACACACACACACACACACACACACACATATATATATATACAAGAGATGAACAATGGGGCAGTAAAGATAATAGTTTATAAAAAAGGAAGCTCGGGTATGTTGGTAAACATTGTCTGTCTGTCTGTCTGTCTGTCTGCTGTCTCTCTCTCTCCTTAAGATGAGGGATGGACTACCATCTGACAATCTGAATTGACTCTTTCTTCATGTCCAGCAATCCACCCATCCCTACCCCGTCGTCTCTCCGGCAGTTCCTGCGGACCTGCAGAGCCAACAGGAGGACCAGGATAGCAGAGGATAGTTTTCTTTCGACACCAGGCAAACGACCAGGAGCAATGTGAAAGGAACACCGCTGAACAGGGTCCTCCCCCTGCAGGCTTCACTGCCCATGACTAGGACACCACACAGCATGATGGCTGAAGGCGCCTATCCCAGCTGGCTGCCGTGGTGCACTTGGGCCACTGGAGAAGCCGAGGCAGGAGGAACAGCTGAGCTGAGGAATTCAAAGACAATATACTGACCTCCTGTCTCAGTGAAAGCGGAAGGGGGAGAAGGGGAAGGAAAATGGGGTGAGGAGAAGAGACAAAAATTCACTCCTTGCCATTCAGCCCTCTTCCAAACCGTTTGTGTGAAGGAATGCCAGCATTTAAATGTTGCTATTTTTCCACGCAGGAGTCGGAAGGAGTCAGAAGGAAGGAGAAGCCTCACACAGGTCACCGGGTCACACACACAGGCACAAGAGGCAGGCTGCACACTTCCGGGATGTCTTTCCTTTGTTGCTACCGCTCTCTCTAGACACAGCGGCTGCTTTCCCCAGCACGGCCATCCCACTCACCTTCCAACCTTCTCAGAGGCCACAGATTTTCCTAACGTCTCTTTTAAAACTAAGACCTCTTATGTTGTTGGCCCCCTAAAACATCCAGGGGGACTCTGACTTAGGCTAGAGAGAGCAATAACTGAAGAGTGGTTTCCTGGGAACCAGCTACCCGTGGAACAGCCAGAGATGGGGAGGGTGCCGCCAGGTCACTGGGGCAGGACTGATGTAACACAACAGAGCTTGCAACAGACGAGCCTTTTCTCCAGAACCATGCTTTCTACTGATTAATACTGGGAATATTACATCCACACACAAGAATGTCTGACTCATCTCTCGGCACACAGCAGGATCCCTGAGATTTAAATCTGAAGCAGCCGAGAAGCAATCAATACATACTCAAAGACCGAAGCATGCTTCCAAGTGACTTTAAAAAAAAGCCTATACATACAGAGTGAATATTTTCAAACATGAGGTATTAAGTAGAAGCGAGATGGCCGGTAAGCTTTCCTGTCCTCCCTCTGGATTTGCAGCAGTCAGGAGCCAGCTACAGCTCATAGGCATTTGGACAGGGATCATTGACAAGGGGCTCTTTTTATTTCATTTTACCTTCTATGTTTCAAGTCACATCAAAAATATAAAACTGCATCTTTAGAGGCATAAAATGCATATGAAGAGACCACTTGCCCAAGCCTCAAAAACTTAAAATGGGGATTAGTGCATTTAGTTGACAGAAGATTAACACTTTCATGACCCTGTACTTCCTTCATGAGAACACCACACAGTGGCACACTCACTCTGACTTTCAGATCTGATGTTCCATGGAAGCAACCTGCAGTCTTTCACACAAAGGCCATTAAGAAGGTGAGGACAGATTCTTTGATCCATGTTTTCCAGTCCCAGATAGGGAGAGGAGAGATTGAACTAAGAGGAAAAAACCCAGAGGCCTTCACATCGAAGATCACTGGTGAATTCCAACTCAGGGGTCTAGTGTGGCATGAAACAAAACAAACCCTTCCCTTCTGTGTGCCAAACAGTCAGCAGTGCAGAGTCTTTGGGAAGGGACTCTGTGACATACACTTGATCCATTACATGGGTTCTCGGTTCCACCCATTGCTGCTCACTTCTACTCTGAAAGGGAGAGGGGGGGCAGAGTTTCTCCTCGTGTTTTCAATCCCAAGTCCTCACAGGCCATAAATGAAGCAAATGCAAATGTTTGTTGTTCATGAATAAATTTCCCAAGACCAGACCACATGATTTAGTCATGTATGTCTCAGGCCTTCATCCTATCTCCGCACATTCCACAAATCCATTTTAGTTCCAGCAGACTTTTGGGATCCAGCCTTGTATTAGCCAAAAGTCCCCCTTATTTATTGGTGACCTAAAAAGATTTGTGACTACTTTCTTTTAAGCAGTTATTTCTTCCCATCTTACTGGCCAGCGTGTGTCTTCCTGGGCTATAACTCAGAGCAGAGGGACATGCAAGGCTGGCCTGGGAAGGTGGGATAAGCAGTGCAGGGGAATGCAAAGCCAGGCATGGTATCTCAAAGCCAAACATTCCTCTGGCCCATTCATGCAAAATCATTAACAGGACTTCACCTTCCTCCTTGCCTGATGATTTAATTCAGACGCATTAGCAGCAAGATACAGAAAGGGTGCATTGTTTGTCTCTGTGCTCACTCAAAGAGATTTACAACCCCACACTAAGCTTTTAGCTAACTGTAGTCTTCCAGTTGCAGTGAAAAGGTATCATCTGCACATTGGTCTTTATGTAAACACAGTACTTACTACAGCTGCTGTATAGATTACAGTGCAGAGAATATCTGTGTGTATGTGATGAGCACGAACACTTGATCCCACTACCCGACTAAAATGCAGAAATTAATGAAATGAAAAGTAGTGGGGGTGATGAATGAGTAAACTGCAGATGCCCACAGACACCAAGACATACATAGTACTGGATGAAGGGGACATCATACTGTCAATTCCAAAGTATTGTAGCCAGATGGAAAGTCTTTTTCTTCCATCTTCAAGAGATACCGGGATGTTTAAACAAGAGAAACTTTCTTCCAACAAAATTAATCTAAACAGTTTTGTATTTCAGAAATTGCACTGGGGACCATGTCTATAAGGTTTAGGCAGGAAGCTGTCCTACAGTCTTTGAAGGACAGGAAATGAGGTCATTACAAGCGTCCTAAATTTCTACCCTCTCTACTCCATCACTGCTATCTCTCAGGGCAAACACTGCTAACACCCCTAGTTTTCAAACTCTTCCTTGTGTTTAAGGGATACAATAGCACATGCAGATCAAGTATTCCAATGTACAAGCTTCCCCCAAGTGAGACCATGAATTTACAGAAGGCAGGGGTTCTACCTCAGCCCATGGCAGATGGGCAGTACTCAGAGGGCCCTCCTGTCACCATGGAGCTACATGACATAACCAGAGTTGCTGTAGAGGGGTCTCTTTTTCTCTTCTAGAGAAAATGGCAAATGAAAAAATTCTGTCAAAACTGAATATTGTTGTCTCCCCTTGTCCATAGAGACACAGCCCAAGATCCTCCCGATGGATTTCTGAAACTACAGATGGCCCTTAACCCTGTGAATGCTGTGTTTCTCTCTATATACACATGCCTATGACAAAGTTCATTTTACAAATTAGACTCAATGTCAAATTTAAAACAATAGTAATGTCCTAGTTAAGGTGCCAGAGGCCCTAAGAATATGCAGCAGATGACAACTGATATTTATAAGGTCAACCCACCAAATAAATAACTCTCTGATGGAGAAACTCCATCAAGCAGGGCATACAGAGCCACAGACTATAAATGCTGTCTGCTTTTGTCTGTAATTTTCTTGTGTGCTACCACAATTCTCCCTTAAAAGAGCTATGGGATTATTCCCATAGCCATTTGGTAGTATGTTTTCCATTTATTGGGCACACTTATTCCTGTGAATTGACAAAAAAAATGATTCCTTCTTACATTGTATAATTTGGGTGAATAAAATATACTTTCACAGCCAGGACTTTGTTCCATGGAAACTGTGAGAAACTTAGAAATCTGTTTTATATCATTAGCTCAAGCTGACAAGACAATTACATACAATTAGCTGATTTAAAACCTCAGAGCAAATTCAAACTAGACTAAGTGCCTCATAAGTTAAACCTTCACAGAAAATGCACAAGGACAAATTCCCAGGTGTCTGACTGTTGAACCAAGGTCGGGCATAAGGCAACTTTGGTGCCAGTTTCCCCCTTGCTTGCTAAAAGTCTGGCTGATAATATAAGACAACTTGTGCACAAATTCCTTAGCAATTAACTTGCTGCAGGAACTCTTAATATCAGTTTTATGATACAATACACAAGGTTCAGCTAACTAACTGTTTATTGTTTAGGTCCTAAAATTTACATGGGTGACAAAATAGCAATCAATCAACTAACCAAGTCCAGAGAGAAACAGCTCTACATCCAGCTAAACCACGGAAAAAAGTTTTTACAATTAGCCAGAGCTGCAGAGGATGATGTAATTTTGTAGCCTTGAATAAAGAGTTACAAGTTTTCTTCCTTGTGATCTGGAGTTGCAGGAGGGATAGGAGACTATATTTTTAGTTCTGGGACACTTCCAATGTCGCTGTCCATCAGGAAACCCAGAGCACCATACCTCCACCTTTGCTTTACAGCCTGCACACCAGGGAGCCTGACCAACAGCTGAGTGTTGCCATAGTTACCCATTCCCAGCCTCATGGGCAGCATTCTGCATCAGCACAGTACTCTCCCTTTCAACTTAAAAAATCCTATCCTGGGAATAGTCAACATTTATGTCTGTAAACTATGAAACGTTAGCCTATTGTTAGTTACACTTTAAAAATTTCTTCCTTAGACTTCTCAAATAGTTTAGCCTTTTGTAACCCTTTATAGTCTATCTCCTTAGGAGATAGCAAAACAGCCAAATCCCCCTTCATAGACGCAGCTGCACCACTAATCAGAAGGCTGGCAGATTAACTTCATGTTATCAGAATGGCTCTGCTCCTTATCATTTACTCAAGGAATGCAATTTGTGACCCTCAGATGTAACCTTTTTTTTTATATTGCCAGAAGCTTTCCATTGAATGTATGTAAAGAGCTGTGTAGAACAAAGAGTGAATGAATACAGCTGGAGAGAAATAAAGCAAATGACCCTCAGTATATGTGTGAGTCTTATTCCCTCAGATAGATAAGAATTGTTCCTAATTCCCACTACTCTGTTGGCATTTCTTCTTACTACCCTGGAGCAGTCCTGAGAGCTAGTCTCACAGGTTGCAACACTAGGGTTTCCATTGCTGTACTGAAACACCATGACTAAAAAGCAAGTTGGGAAGGAAAGGGTTTATTCAGCTTATACTTCCATGTTGCTGTTCATCATTGAAGGAATTCAGGACAGGAAGTCAAATAGGGCAGGATCCTGGAGGCAGGAACTGATACAGAGGCCATGGAGGGGTGCTGCTTACTGGCTTGCTTCACATGGTTTGCTCAGCTTGCTTTCTTGTAGAACCCAGGTCCACCAGCCCTGGATGGCATCACCCATGATGGGCTGGGCCTTCCCTCATTGATCACTAATTGAAAATATGCCTTACAGCTAGATCTTATGAAGTCATTTCCTCAAATGAGGCTCTTTCCTCTCTGATGACTCTAGCTTGTATCAAGTTGACACACAAAACCAACCAATACAAGTAATAAAATGAAACAATTAATAACAACATCCTGTAACAAAATTGTCAGCATCACGGTTCTTGTGCTTTAGGGCCATTGCCAAGCAAAATAAGGCTTATCTGAATATTGCATTGCAGTAGCAGACATTCCATCTGATGACCTAGATGAAAGCTGCTAAGTGATTATTGAGTAGGTAGGTTATATAGTGTGGACACACTAGACAGAGGGATTGTTTGTGCCTTGGGCAACATCAGGCATTATGGTATGAGATTTCTTCATGCCTCTAGAAAGTTTCACAATTTAAAACTTATAAATTATTTCTTCCTTTAATTTTCTATTTAGTATCTTTGAAGCATATTGACTGAAAATACAAAAATGAAATTGGATAATAGGAGAATAACTACTGTGTGTGGCTATTAAAGACATGAGTTTTAAAAGTTCTGACTTAAAGGACAAATGTTTACTGGGTTTCCTTGCAAGTAGCTCAAGGGTACTTCTTTTGATGTCTTGCAGACCCTTTAGTTTAGAATAAATGAAACCAAGACATCTTACATCCTCTGAACTAGACTGTAATGATAAAACTATGAACTCTTGATACACAGCTCTCCAAAGCTCAAGCTGCCAATGACCTGTGAGAATCTGAGATGTGGATGGCCACCATTGGCAACTGTTCTCATCTCTGTCTGGGGTGGGGGTGACCCTAAACAGTAACTGTTCTAATCTCTACTTGTGTGTCACATAGTTATCTGAATATGCATGTGTCTGTAATTGTAAAAGGTTCTGGGATTTCCTATTTTCAACAGCTTTTTTTTTCTTTTGTAAAAATAATGTACATTAATTTAGATAATAATTAATCCTGCCAATTTAGAATTTAACCACTCAGTGTCCCTTTGGACTTTTATTTATTTATTTTTTGTTCTTTCTCTTTCTGATGTGTGTGTGTGTGTGTGTGTGTGTGTGTGTGTGTGTGTGTGTAAAGGATGGAGGAGGGGGAACAAAGAGTTCACATGTCCTATATGTAACAAACTTCTTTTAGCTTCATGTGCTGAATCTGTTAGGTGCAGTGTTTTAACAACCACAAAGCGTTTCACCGTGTGGCTGTACCTTAATTGAATTTGCTACTTCCTCTGAGTGGGGTGCTTGGGCTATTTCTACCTTCTCTTCCCTTCCTGCCTCTCCTACTCTCTCTTAATTCCTTCTTGAGGTTGGAAACAGTCCTGAGTGCTACAGTCCTACTATGTGTCCTTAAACACAACTCACACTAATCACTAGACACAGAATGTGTGTGGTTGTGTGAATAGCTTCTGTAGAGCCACACATACCATTTGAAAGCTGCATTCACCCTCTAAGTTGAACCTTTGCTATCTGGAGGCATTTGATCATATCTGCCCATAAAAACAATTCCACAAGACTCAACAGACTATACACATCACATTACTTTTGAAGAGTCTTTCACCGCATATCATGATAAAGCCATTCATACATTCCCGTTTGTAAATATGAAGCAAGTGCCCAGGCTGAGCATCCATGTGGGCTCATGATGAGCAAACCATGCCCAGTGCCGCCCTCTATGAGTACCTTCCAACAGAGAAGAGATGCTGAGGAGACAAACAGTCCCCTATGAGCTGCAGAAAGTTCTAGAAAGTAAAAGAAAAGAAGTAGTCTAGGTCGGCGAGAACTAGGGAAGGGTTTGTATGCACAAGTCATAGGTGGGCAAAGACAGTCTAGGTAGAGGGAGTATTAGGTGAGGACCTTGGAGGCAAAGTGGCCAGCCATTTCTTGTAAGAACTCACAAAGAAAAGGTCAAACTGTGGGGGAAACTGTAGCCAGGGATCAGGGCCACAAGGCTGGAGATTGCAGAAACAGAGTTAACTTTATCTGTTTATTTTGTAGGCTAAGAACATCTCATTTCCCCATTAACTATTGATATCTTTTGTTGCAACGTTATTAAACCAAGCTTTTTCTTTTGTATTTTCACATTATATTTGCTGTTTGAACTTCCTTGAGGTCGATTGCTGGTTATCATGTCACATGTAGGGTGAATGCTCTGAGAAGCTACACAGCAGCCTGGTGACTTCAGTTAATAGTACAGTTTAAAAAGCTGGGGGAAAGACTTTGAAAGCCTCCACTAAAGAAATGATAAATGAGACAAACTTTTTAACCTGAATCAAACATTGCATAATATTTATATGTACAGATACTATGCTATATCCCATTAAAATTTACAACTTTATATTTCCTGTGTATCTATTGATCTTTTAAATTAAAATGAAAATTTGGAAAAAAATTTATGAAAACTTCTTTGCAGTTGCCTGTTTTTAATATTTTCATGATTCTATCAGAGTATCCTTTATGACTTTCTATGAATATAATTAGATTACTAATACTTTTTCATTTATTTTGTAATGTGTTTATCAGCTTTAAATGTTATTTGCCTCTTGACAGGTTAATGTGTGTGTGTACGCGCGCGCATGTGCATGTGCGCATGCGCATGTGCGTGTGCATGCATATGTGTGCGTGCATGTGTGTGTGTATGTATTTAACAGACAGGTAAACATACACACACACACACACACACACACACACACACACACACGTTGCACTGCATACTACAGGGTCCCACTATCCCAAGAACACCAACTCTTTTCCATTCCTTTGAATTGTGTTTTTGTGACTTATACAGAACCACTGTCACACAGATACATCACATGAAGACATATTTCAATGTGCTGTAATTAAAGTGACCATATAGGATCATGCAATTGTTCAAAATCTCAAGTAAGCTCTGCCTGTTAAAATCGCTCACATTATTGAGGTTCCAGCAAAGCGTTTTTTCTAAGAGAAACTGAGCGCTCTTTTAAAACTCATGCTCTACGGTTGTGACAGTGGAGTAACTCTTGTGATTGGTCTAGTGCACGAGGGAGGGAGAGTGGATGTTGTCCCCCCTTGTTTCAAAGAGCAGGGTTGAGTTCTCACTGCTGAGTCCTGGAACAGAGCAGACCTGGGTCAAAGGCCAGGCTCCAGAACTGTGCCTGAGACCCAGGTGAAGGTTCAGAGGCCACATGGCTCTCAGGGCAAGCACACCACAGTGGGTCCCAGGTGAGTGCTCAGTGTCAACTGGTTCTTATGGCAAGTATATCACAGCAGGAGGCATGAGAAAGGGGCTTTGTGAGTTCAATCACACCCTAAGTCAGGCAGGAAATCCATTTCAAATTCCATTTGTAAATGGCTGAGAATACTTGTTAATATCCTAAGGAATTCTGAATGACTTTTTTTGGCAATATAAGTCTTGTGCAAAGAATCAGAAATGAGTGTTGTACATCACCAATATTGTGTGTGAGAGAGAGAGGAGGAGAGAGAGACAGAGACAGAGAAGGAGAAGGAGAGGGGGAGAGAAAAGTGGGAGGCATACCCTCTGGACATAGCCAAGAGAACCAGCAAATAATTACATAGAGCCAGTGGCTTATTCAGATCCCTCAGAAGGTGCCTGCGGTGACAAGGACCCCGTTCTTTAACTGTTCCAAGGTACCTTCTAAAAAAGTAGAGAGTCTTTTTTTTTTTTATCTTAAGTAACTTTCCTTTTTCCTTTATTTACTTTTTATTTAGCAAGTGGCCATACAGCTGGAGCTGGATCTTACTGAAAGTACTTGCTGAGCATATATGAGAGCCCTGGGCTCAGTCCTCAGAACCACAAAGAAAACAAACAGCCATAAATAAAAGTAGTCACATGACACTATGTGTCGGGCACCAATCAAAGCCTGAGTTTAATATCCAAGCCTGTCTACAAGATAGAGAGTATCACTCTATCCATTTTGCAGACATGGGAACTGAGGCCAGAGAGCCACTGATTAACTTGGCCAGTTTCCTACAGTATTAAGCGAGGGAGCCAAAATTCCAAGGCAAGAAGTGTGGCTCTAATCCGCACTCTAACCACTATTGGACACTTTTTTAACTTCTCTGGTCAAACTGTTTAGGATTGAGTCCTTACCAATCTCTGATGAGCTGTACATAGATATTACTTTTGGAGGTGTACTTTTTCTGCATCTGGAGAGATTAATAGGGCAGATTTGCTGGTTTTCTCCTGGGGAACAGCAGGTGCTCTGGACTCTCAAAGATGTTTCTTGTCAGATCCACAAGCTCACAGATGATATTCTGTTGCTGGCAAGAAACCTGTTCTGTTTCTCTTGCAATACGTGAAGAGGAAGGAAGGGGGTGCTGTTCTCAGAGAACATAGTGCAGAGGAGGGGTCTGCTGCTAGCCACTCATGGGCAGCCTTAGGAGACATGGAAGGAAAGGACAAGAACTAGACATGCTCCCTTCAGAAGAGCTAACAGAATCCACCAGGGCCAGGCAGGCTGGGCCTGACCTTGAAGGAGCTTGGACTCTTCGCTACTCTCTTTCCTGTGCCGTCTGAGAAAGGCTTTGCAGGTGGTGATAATAGGAAGTAATCCACTTAAACTGCTAAGCCGACACCTCTCTCTTCTGTGTGCTGTCACCGGTTAGGATCTTCGGGAACAACATGGGAAGTCGCTGCAGAGGATCCACAATTCCACTCACTTTTCAGAGCAAGGGAGTTGACGATCTGCGGCCGTGACTCAACCTGCTGGACTGTATCTGTCACCCCAAGGTTTTCGAGAACCCAGAGTGCTACTTCTCTCTTAAAGCACGAGTGCCTCGCCCTGGGGTCTTTTTGCCAGAGTGGATCTGGCCTCAGAGAGTTCAGAAACTGCAGCCTCACCATTCCCTTCCATTTTTGAAGGCAAAGCAAACTTTATCGCTTATAACCCTTCACTGAACTCACAAAGGCAGCGCTTGCTTAGCAATGAGTCCTGGAGAACGGACTCACTGAGATTTCTTTCCAACATATTCTTGAAAGGTTTAACTTGCTTTCGGGGGCAGGGGATGAAAGGAAGTCTCAGAACACCTCTGGGGGTTAGTGGATTACAAGAAAGCAGACAGTAGCAAGCTTGTAATACAATGACGTTTCTAGGAAGAACATCCGTACCATAGGCAACCCTTCATTCCATTAAAGTACAGCTCAGCTAACTTCCCCCGGCCAGAGAAAGCTGAAGGCACAAAGGTAAGTTGTAAAGGTTTTGCCTAAATTAGAATGCCATGCTTGAATGCAGGAAGAAAAGAGCCGGATGTCATCATTATAGGACAAGTGACCAATAGCAAAACCATTGGAATGTATCTTTGCTAGAAATAGAAAAGAGAGAGAGAGAGAGAGAGAGAGAGAGAGAGAGAGAGAGAGAGAGATTATGTCCTACTAGGTTCTGCTCTGAAGTCCCAAAGGCAGACAAAGACAGCAAGCATCTCTTCCAGCAGGGCAGCTTCTCTGGGGAGCCTGCAGGGAGAGCTCCCCAGCTTCTGAGCACCACCCGGTTTCTTCCTCCCTGTGAGTCCACCATTAGCCTGATCTCCAGATTCGTTTATTTATCTTTTTTTTTTTTTTCAAATATTTTAGTTATCTTTGCTGAGACAAGGTCTTGCTATGCAGCCAAGGCTGTCCTGGAACTTGCTATGTAGCCTAGTCGGCTGGTCTCAAACTTCCAATGCTCCTGCCTCACAGCGTCCTCAGTACTGGGACCACAAGTGTGCAGCCACCACACCTGGATTCTGTCTACCGCTTTTTCCCCCGACTAGCCCAGAGAGGTGGGCAGGCCCTAACCTTGGTTACAGTTTTATTTCAATGTGTGCTGTTTCATACACAGTGACGACTTCTAAAGCACACGATCCAGGTCACTATCACAAAGAGAGATGGGTATTTAGTTGATGAAGAATAAACTGTTTACTAGAAAATTACATGTAATGACCAGGGGATGGTGCAGAGTTAAACACTCCTCCTTGGAACACCCCAATGGAGCCAGGATCCTATGAGGATGAATGAAAGGTGACCTCCATGGTTAGTGCTTACCATATGCATGAGGAAGCCTGAGAAACTCCCTTCCGATTTGGGGCCTTGCATCTTAACTAGGGCACTCTAAGCCTCTTGGAGATTGTACTTTTGGGGCAGCCTGTTCCCGTGACAATACCTATCTTCAGCCAATCACAATTGTTGGGAGATTTGCATAGGGAGGATGTGGTTGGGTTTTGACTACTGGCCATGTGGCCGAGTGACACTCCTCTCTCTCAAAGGCGTTGTTTGGACGGTGGTAAGTAAAGGCACATTAAAGCAGTCCTTTAAGAACTGCTTTGCTACTGTTGGTAGTAACACAAACAGTGCCTTTCAGAGAGAAGACCAGAGATAAGAAAAATGGCTTCCCATGGGCAGTTCTATTGATGAGTAACAAATAGGTCTTACATGCACAGGCCATGCTTTCCTTCTAATAAAGAAGTTAGCACTAGAAACTGCATGCAAAGGTCCCGTTTTACAAGGAGTTAAACTTCTTAACTCCCCCCAAATAGGAAGTAAAGCAGCCATGGACTAACAGGAAGAGGGCCAAGTTGGAGATCAGAGGACATGTGGCCAAACTGTAATTTAACACATATACTAGCTGAGATGGTGGCTGCAAGCCTGGCCCTTCTTCTTCTTCTCGACAGTGGCTTTCCTAGAGCATCCTCACACCCAACTGTTCTCAGCTAAACTGAAATGATAGTGCGGAGGCTGCTTTGTAAAGATCTGCAGAAACATAAAACACAAAGACCTTCATACACTAGACATTATTAGGTATTAATAGAAGCAAGGTCTGACCACAAGCTAACACCTATTTTAAGCACTGACTTCTGCCAACATCCAGGGCCAGACAGAGGAAGGAAGGGCTCGTAAATCAGTCTCCTTGAGAAGCCACTTGAGGAAGTTGGTGCAGATTTTATATTTTTAACTTTGGGTTTTAATTAGTTTTGAACAATCCCAAAGAATACTAAAAATTAGTTATTTAGGGTTTATCTACAAAGAGCAAACTATTGTTCTGGAAGATGGCAATAAACATCTTTGAATCTCCATGATCAGAAAAAGAATTGTGGGTGAGCTTAAGCAGCGATTGGCTTTGAACAATAAAGATTTTCCATAAAGCAAGTTTGCAAAGCATGAAAGAGACAATGAGGCGACAGCGATTCATATTTTAAGATGAGCTCACATCCTTAGGATGGTTGCAAGAGAAGATGCCAGAAACTGGGAGCTTTGACGACCTTTATTTTATGTGCTATTGAAATTTTTAATCTGAACCACTGCTTACCTCATGGCTTTGCACGCATTTGTTCCAAGAGATTAGCTAAAACCAGTGAGGACAACACTAAAGGAATTTCTGCTCCATCCCATGAGTCCATGTGTAATGAGAAGGATATACACATTGGAGTCTCTAACTGTAACAGTTCGGGCAAAGGCAGTGTGAGCGACATATGTGTTTTCTAATTTTCATCAAGACCAGCCAGCTGTCTGCCTCAGCAATACAAAATTCCAGGAGGGGCTGGCCAGCATTTCGTAGGAAGACACCACACTCTTAAGGAAATATTGGTGTTTTCCCTAGCTTTGTCACAAACACGAAGGTTTTTAATCCATTACAAGAAATGCTTAAATGAGAGTTGATTGGTGGCCTGTGTGGTACTGAAGATGTACGGATTAATAAGCACATGGCAGAGACCTGGCAATGAACTAGTACTACATCTCCAGTGTGCTCTCCCCAGTAGACTGGATCATTAGCAACCGAGCAATGCAGTTCTGCAAGGTCACTGGGTCTAGCCTCAGTGCTTCAAGGACGCCAAGACATGTGTGCCAAATTTGCCAGTAGAAGGCTTTGGTGTTCCCCACAAGCACTTCATGGGGGATAAATGTGAAGTCTGGGATTTTATGAAGACCACAGGGCAGGGCTCCTTATTTCCTTGTGCCTGTCAGCAATGCTCATATATCCAAAGAGATGTGTTTTTATTGCTTCATCGGAGCGGGGTTGTAGAAAGAAAACACATGCACTGAAATTTTCTTTAAAATTCAAGAGATTTTGCCAGCTACTAAAAAATAACCTAATAGTTATACATGACTGGATTTCTTGGATCTGCAACACTACAAAACTAATTGAAATACACCAATTATCTTTTAATTTAAACATCAACACATTTAGAGGCATTGTATCCAACTGGATTCCCTAAACAATAATCTCACATTAAAAAAAAATGTTAAGTACAGTATTTTGAGAGGTCATATAAATGCATCAATTACCTGAAAAGAAAGTCAAACATCTGTGAATGCCCAAACCTGAGTAGACTCTAGAAATACCTGCCTTGCTCTTATAATGATAAATAGCCAAATACTGTTCCTGTAATGCTTACTCACCCCAGGTCCTACCCAAATCAGGGAGTCCAAATGGAGACAGCTAAATGGAGTTGGAAGCCGAAAGGGTAGGTCTCAACCTACCTACAATGTTCCCCTCAAAATGAAGCCACCATGAAAGAAACTGCAAGGCAATTGCCTAGCAGAAGGAAGAAAACATCATGCCCAGGAACTCATGTCCAAACACAAATTTGCTCCAAGAATCCACACAACATACATAGTCTGAATGGCTGGTGGTTGACAATAAGGTAGACCCAGACTGCTGGGTGTTTTCTATACACCAAGATATTATTTTAGAAAAGTCCTCCGAAGGCTGCATATTTCTCTATGATGAGTTTCTCAAAATGAAAGGTGAAAGCAAAAATAGCAAAACACTCAAGAATCTCAAGTAATACACCTGGAAGTCAAAAGTACCCACTAAGGCTCTAGTCACTGGAATTACAACATATGATGTAAGAAATTTGTTGCTTTTACATATTTATATAAGTGTAAGTAGGGAAAAAAGGTTAAAATGACAATGGACCTTTAAAAGAATCAAAGAAGAAAAAGTCCAAGAAGAATATGAAAATATAAATAGTTAAATATCATAGTCGATATCATCAACATGTTTTGGGCATGAAGGAATAGGTGACTAGCAAATCGAAGACCAAAAGAAATTATCAAAGCACGAAGGACAAAATCCTTTGTCAGAGTCCCAAATCAAAGTATTACTCAAACAGATACTACGTACATATTTTTCAGCTTTGACTAGAGATGTTCATTGTTTAGTGTTACTATAATAGTTCAATGAAACAGAAACAAGAATGAGTGAAAAGAAATGGGCACAGATCCAGGCATCAGAGTGAAAGTCATGATCACTAAAGACAAAGTATCTTTAAATTAGCCTGAGAGAAAAATCAGACTATGGAAAAAGGCAGAACAATTATGCAGAACACAACCCCAGAGGCAAGAGTAGATGGGATGTTAACTTTAAAATCATTGAGAATGTCCATATCCAGGCAAAGGGTAGTTAGAGAATGCAGACTCACCCTCTCACTTTAACAATACAAAATTAACCAGCAAAGAGGAAAATATGAAATATTTTTTTAAAACAGTGGCTCTTGAGCCACAAATGATGGTGGTTCCTGAGATTAAAGACAGCAAACAGAGCAAGTTTAGCATAGGCCTGTTTCCTGTCACAGAAGGACACCCGTGTGGGAGGTAAGGAGGTGAGGGAAGCCAAGCAGTGCCTAGAAGGCTTCCTCAGTACTTCAAGGGCGCCAAACAGAGAATCCAGGGGAACCAAGGAAATTACACTGCACAGGGATGAGTGTCAGCATGTCGTGGGCAATGCAGAAAGGCCCAGAGACCTATATATTTGACCAAGCACACATGACAGGAAACGGCTGAACCTGAAGAATGAGCTGTCTTAGTTAGGGTTTCTATTGCTGGGAAGAGACACTATAACTATGGCAACTCTTACAAAGGAAATCGTTTAGTTGGGGCTAGCTTACAGTTTTAGAGGTTTAGTCCATTATTGTCATGGCAAGAAGCATGGTAAAATGCAGGCAGACATAATGCTGGAGAAGGAGCTGAGAGTTCTACATCTTGATCTGCAGGCAGCAGAAGGAGACTGTGTGTTACATTGGGCATAGCTTGAGCATATGAGACCTTAAAGCCCTCCTCCACAGTGACTCACTTCCTCCAACAAGGCCACACCTACTCCAACAAGGCCACACCTCCTAATAGTGCTACTCCCTATGGGCCAAACATTCAAACACAGGAATCTATGGGGCCATTCCTATTCAAACTATCACAAAAGCCTTGAAGAGATCACCCAGCAGCGCACCCACCCAACTGACAGGGCAAGCAATGCTTCATTGCTACCAGCTTAGGACTTTTAAAAGCAAGACTTCAAAGAGTTAAAATGTCTCTTGAAAGTAGCTTTCCAAATAAAGCTTAAGAGTATGCCCAGGACACAATAGCATCCCCCACTAAGAGAGAGAACTACACGAAGTGGGCATCCAGTGGAAGTTATCATGCATAGAAGGAAACAGAAAAGCATGACTCCTTAGCAAACAGTCAACCAAAATTGCAGAACTTTCTAAGGGGTTCAGATGAGCAGATAAGAAAATCAAAATGGTTTATTGTGAATGCATCCCCTCGCCACACTCAAAAAGTTAAGTAGCCAGAGACAAGATATAAGAAGACAAACTTAGGACACAAACTATTAGCCTCTGCCATGAAAAGAAATACCAGATGGGATTAACATCAGATTAGAATTCGCAAGATAACAGGTAAGCAAATGAGAAGATATCATGGCAGGAACTATCCACAATGAGACATAGCAAGGAAGGAAACAACCAATAAAGAGTAAAGTTGCACCACTGAGATCTGAGCAGCAGAGTGTCACAGAAGCTGGAGGATTTGACCCCAAAATAAGAGCCCAGCATTGTCCAAATATGATGAGGCTATAAACATATAGGTTCCCAAGCTCAATAAAAAAAGGTATAAAAAAAGGAAGAAAATGACCCTGCCTCATATCACATTATGCTTCAAGTCAATGAAAATTAGTTGGATCTTGAAAAGCATCCAGAGGGGGCGCTACATAAAGGGATAATGTGAAGACCATGAGCAGGTTATTAATCAGAGGCAATGAAATAAGAAGACAATAAAACAGTATTTTTAAGGAACTAGAGGAAATATTTAAAACTTGTCACCTTGTGAGTTTAAGGCCAATAAGAATATCTTTGAAGACAAAAGGTAAACCTGGATATGGCGGTACCTACTTGTAATGCCAGCACTCAGGAGTTAAGGATTGTGTGTGAAAGGCCAGCCTTGGCTATATGACCCTATATCTAGGTAAAGATGGAAAGAAAGCACATTACTTGCAAACTATAACTTCATCTCTAATTCCTCTACCTACAGTGTGAGGAAGGTGTCCAGTTTCCTTCCTGGTATCAGCAAGGGACCAAATTTACATCACACTGGGGGGTAATGGGATGGAATGAGATGATGCCTCATATTCATTAAGACACTATGAGCAGAGTCCCAGGGAATACTGAACATCTACCTGCCTGTCGGTCACAAGCAAGGTGGAGCTCTGGTGTGCTGAGGTGGTGTGGGCAGTGTTCACTGGGAAGCTGAATACATAGCCCTCTCATACTACACTTAACAGATGTTCTTCTTGGTTAAAAAAGGAGAAATATTAAAATATACAGAGTCTCAAATATGGGATCCAAAATCTCCATGATACAATTAAAACCACTCATTCTATATAAAATGGGAGAACAATAATTTCAAGAATGAATGACGATCAGTACACCAATGCAAAGCTGCACCACTTGTTGGGTGTAGCTCACAATAATCTTAAAGCATCATGATCTGCTTCCAAAGGCAATTATGAATTACTTTGAATAATCATCAAATTTGAATAATATCAAATGAAATAATACAAAATACCAACAAAGAATTAGAAGTCATTTAAAAAAAATGGGGCTTGAAAGGAAAAGAGGATACTGAGTCCTCATGATAAGCATGAAGGAAAAACTAATAGAATTTAATTCATCTGAAAAGCAGAGCAATAAATAGAGTGGATAAGTAAGTAAAACTAAATAAACAGGTTCTCTCTCATGATGAATCATCTTTGGGAGAAAGAAGAAACTAAAAGCAACCAAGGAAACAGGGTCATCATATATAAAGAGTACACCACTTCAAATAACAAGTATTTCATCTCAAACCATGGTGGACACAGGGAAGCAACAAAATATTTTCCAAGGGCTGAGTAATAGGAAGAAAAAGTCTTCAGATGTGATTTCTATGACTTCTATGTCTGGTAAAAATATAATTTGCAAATGAAAGTAAAATAAAGATATTGCAGGTAAAAATGCCAAGAGTATACCACAAAAATATTAATCAAATCTAAGCTGGAGGACTGGAGAGATGGCTCTGGCGATCAAGGGCTTATAGAGCAAGCGTGAGGACTTGAGTCTGGATCCTCAGCACCCACCAGAAAAGCATGGTAGTGCATGTATAGAACCCTTGTGCTGGGGAGGCAGAGACAGGAGGATCCCTGGGGCTTCTTGGTCAGCCAATCCTGCGAACTGATGAGCTCTGGATTCAACAAGAGACTCTATCAAAAAATAACGTGGGGAGTGATTCAGAAAGATACTTGACGTTGACCTACATGCACACAGACACACACACAGACACACGCATGTGTGCATGCACCAAAGAGAAGCAAACTTTCTTCAGACATAAAATAAGGTAATATAAACTCACAAGCAGACCCTCATAGAAAATTTACAGAAGTCCTATAGATAGAAGAAAATTCATGCTAAATGAAAACATGAGGCTGTAAGAGGCAGAAGGTGTGTTGGGCCATGGTGATCATGTGGGCCAGCAGAGATTTCACCTATTTTAGGACCCTCTTGAAAGCTGACTGTCCACAATGAGCTGGGTCCTTCCACATCACTCACCAGTTTAAAAAAAAAATGAAAAAAAGAAATGTTCCACAGGCTTGCCCACATCATACAATAGCCATGCATCATAGTCTTTATAACATAGACAAACAAATATGATAATAATAACAGAAAGGCAAGAAAGGGAATAAGCATGAGGACACCATCTCACGGTTCTCACTGAGGAAAATGCTTCAGTTTCATGGGAAGGCAGACAATAAGTTAAAGATGAACAGAAAATTGTTCCAGAAAACCATTTAACAATGAAACAGTTTTAGATAATAAACCAATAAATGAGATAAAATTATTTAAAAATAGAGAAAAAAGGAATAAAAGGGAAAACACCACAGATGGCATGAATAGAAAACAAAATATGGATGACAGAAATTTAGCCACATCAGTGATAGTTAATTTCATGGCAACATGAAGAATCATTTTGGAAAAGGGAAATATCAATTGAGAAAATGCCCTTACTAGACTGGCCTGTGGAACATTTCTTTCCTTCATTTTCTTTAATTGGTGAATGATATGGAAGGACTCAGCTCCCTGTGGACAGGGCTGCCCGTGGGTCAGTGGTCCTGGTACGAGAAGAAAGAGGTTGATGCAAGCCATCATAGCAGGCCAGTAAACAGCAGCTCTCCAAAATCCTCCGTATTAGCCTTTGCTTCCGGGTTTCTTCCCTGACTTCTCTCAGTCATGGACTTATGAACTACAAGATAAAATAAACCCTTTCCTCCCCAAGTTACTTTTGGTCATGGTGTTTTATCACAGCAATAGAAACCCTAATGAATGCAGCACCAAAGATCACACATTAAGTGCTCAAGACTGCAGAGGGGCACACTGAGATTTGAGGATGTGGGTAACTATTCAGCCATAGTGTCAACATATACATATGTTAAAAAATGTGTATTTGTTTGTGTGAGTGGTGGATGGGCACATGCATGCCACAGCATGTGTTTGGACGTCAGGGTACTACAATTAAAATATATGTGAGTATTAATGCAATCACATGATAATATTATTACACTCAATTATATAAAATTGAATTCTTTTATTTTCTGACCCCAAACTCTTTATCAAATCTTATTCACTATATATAATTAATTTTATCACATTAACATTTATTGTAAATATGTGGTATGAATTCTCAAAAAAATGAATTTCTTTGGCTTATTGTAATCTTTGCCAAATATTGCTACTGAAGTGACAGGTTCTTAATTTGTTGTGTTGGTGGTGAGGTTTGTAAGCTGATAGATTTGAATGGGTGCTCGGGGTCCTTGTGCTCATTACTGAGGATGAGGAATGCCAGAGAGTGGTTTGGGAGAGAGTAGAAATCTTTACCAAGTGCTTTGAAAAAATACACTCAGATTAAACCCTTGGCAAAATGGTCTGCAAGTGGCTACAAACCCATGGTTGGTTCCTTCTTTACACTTCAGAGTGGTTCTTACTAACAATTCATAAAGACAGGAGTCTCTGGTCCAGTGCACTACCAAAGTAGCTGACCTTAGATGGCTGCTATAACTTAAGTGAAGGATAATAATACAAAATATGCAGATAAGTGGCATGTTACTACAGGGATACACACTCAGTCACACCCTCACACTCACAGGAAGGCATGGGAAGAGAGGGTAAGATGTCATAACCTGTCAGTAACAGTCACCATTGGTAAGAGTGTCACTTTGATGAAATTCACCTATTACCTACTCCAGAAAATAGAGGGAATGGATCTTGCTCATCCAAAGCCATAAGCCCTTAAAAGAAGGTTCCCTATTAAAATTCTGAGTACTCACACATAGATAGTCCCTTATTGGGTAGTAGAAAATGTAGTTACAACCATTTTGAGATAAAAGATCCAAGAAAGTAATGATTAAATTTTGGATATTTTAATTGGCTTATAATTGAAAAATCAACATTTCACCCTCATTTCCTGAATTTTGTATCTGTTTAAAGAACGCTAGTGCAGGCTATGAGGGATGAATCGACTGCCCATCTGCCCTGTAGAACAGCAGCGCAACAAGCTCCAATCTCATAAGTACCACCCGCACTGTGCTCAAATAATGCTCAAGGAAAAGAGGATCGGCTGAAAATGCTCTGGTTCTTAAATGCTTTTCCTAGTGACCATCTAAGGACTGTGTTTCACAACTCAGGGGTGACAGAAGGGCTCTAAGCCCCGCCCCCATTCCTACTCTCCTTAGTCCACGAGTAGAGAAGGGAGGCAGACATAACAGGACTCCATTTCCCTCCCAGGAACCAGCAGCATCAACACTGCCCCTCCTTGTCCTGTTGCATCCAGACAAAAAAGATTTCAGAAAATCGTGAACCTGGCCATGACTCTGAGCACCCTGCTCAGCATGGACAGCAAAACCAAATGAACAGTCAGAGGCTGGAGTGTGGCATCTTCTCCTCGGCCCCAGACCTGGAAATCACTGCAGATTTACTAACAGGAAGGAAGATGCTTTCAGGGCACTGACACTGATGTGGTCTGCGATGTCTCTTTCAGTCCTCAGTTTACAACCTCCCAAATGACTGTCACTGATAATGAACCTAATAAGCAAAGGCAAGCAGCTTTCCCACAGAGTCCTTGAAAAGGAAGAAATGCATTCCCAAGGGTTTCATATTAGATTAAAAAGATTGAAGCAGTTGAGATGCTTTCCTTTAATCAAATCTTATGAAAGTTAAAGGAAATAAATGTAACTTTAAAAAATTACTAAACCATGACTGAACTCGCTCTATTTACATTGGTGGGGATTTCTAATGATGCTGGTCGTGCCCACTTGTTTTAGTGAGCGTTAATATCGGGAAGAGGTGGCTAGTTGTGCTTAACTAGAGCCAGAGAGGCAGAAAGCAACACACATTCATTTGTGTGTTGTGAATTAGTGTGGTCTAGCTAATTAAATTGGGACAATAGGTAGCATACCGGTCACTTTGTAACTGAAAAAGCTAAGTGTGTTCCACAAGCAAGGCACCGTGCTTGAAGCAGAAGTCATAGGGAAATGAGAGAGACATATACTTCTCTGGAGGAAGGGGCGCCATAGAAACAGACAAAACACAAGCTTGAATGATGGGTAGGAAAACAAGGACTGAGGACAAGAGAGAGTGGCAGAAACTATCTCACTATCTTCTGTCATTTCAGCTGAAATCTCTGGTCACCAGGGACATATTGCTTATGTCCTCTGCCATTTCCTCAACTGGGAAAGGGGCAGTTCTCCGTATGTACAATGTAATCTGTTACCCTTCTGTTGACAGGATCCAGGTCTGTGTCTTTAAGGAGATGCCCGTTGTAATTATTCTTATAGTTTGTGGTCCTGGGGATCAAACCTAGGGTATCACACAAGCTAGCAAAGGGTTCTCCCCCCAAGCTGCAGGTGTAGCTCCTAAGCTATGTTTTCCTAAACCATAGATCACCTTAAAACACCACCGAGTGGCCATTTCCACTTAATATAGTGAGACTTCTTACATTGTTAAAACTGTTTCAAAAAACAAGATTTAACTTGACCTTCATGAGAGTCTGGGGAAAATAATCAGGACCTTGAGAACTTTCAGTTGGTTCAATGACAAAGGCAGACCAGAATCTCTTTTTTTTTTTTTAACCTCTCTTATCCACCAAAGCCATAGTAAACAGTCAGGAAACCTCCAATTAGTTCCCACACTATTGTCATCGATATTTCTTTAAAAGATTTTATTTTTAATTATATGTGTGTGTGTCATGTGTCTGTACAAACAGATTTGTTTGTACATGTAAATGCAGATGCTCACATTGGCCAGAAGAGGGTGCTAGAGCCTCTTGTGCTGGAGTTACAGGAAGTTTTGAGGTACCCAGAGTGGGTGCTAGGAACCAATCCAAGTTTTTCTGTAAGAGCAGCAAGTACTCTTAATCACTGAGCCATCATCTCCCCAGCCCAATCCCTAATTTCTTTAGAAGCATTTTACTGATTCCCTACAATTTACACATGAAACTCACTTTAAAAAAATGGTTTTTGTGTATGTGGGCGTTTTGCCTACATGTGTGTACATGCGCCACCTGTGTGCCTGGTGCCTGTAGAGGTCAGATGAGAGTGTCAGGTCCCCCAGAACGAGAGCTGAGGATAGCCGGTAGCTGCCATCTAAGTCCTGGAAACCCAACCCAGGCCCTCTGCAGGGCTGGCCCATGCTCTTAACCACTGAGCTCTCTCTCTCACCTGCTTATCCTACCATACAAAGACACTTTAATAAGTAACTTTGGTTGGAAAACATCAACAGTTAACTATGTGTGCATGAGCATAATAATTTTAGTACGAGATTCTAAGAACACATCTACATGTTCCTTTCAAGTTTTACTGGTTATCTGGTTCTCCTTTTGATTTGCACAAACATATAAGATTTAATAAATGTACTGAGTTCATTAAAATTATTGTGGTGTTTTAGTTTATGCTCCGAATACAATGACTATTCTACAAAGAGAGGAGAAAAGGAAGGGAAGAGGGGAACAGAGGAAAGAAAGTGTAGAAGAAAGGAAGGATGTCAAAATGGAGGAAGAGGATGAAAGAGAGAGCTGGGAGAGAACTTGAGGAGCTTATTGCAGAGAACAAAAGCCCCTTGACTGTATTTCAAGGGAATTGAAATATGCAGGCAGAAACAGAAAACTGAATAAAGAAATAGAGCCAAATTGCTTCAGCCCCAGGCCAGCATTTGTACCCACTGATAAACGGGCCTTGGGGAAGAGGAATGTCTGGGCTTTGGTAGTTACAAGGACTATAAAGAAGGAAGTCACTGAAACAGTTCCCCTGCATGGCCTGGCGGCCCCTGTTTCAAAAGCTCTATGGAGGTCATTTAGTCTTGCCTGGATGCTACTTCTCTTGTTACCTGTCACCTGAGAACTCTGAGGTGAGGAGGGTGCGAGCCCACAGTCAGTAGCGTGGCGGCAATCCTACTTCAGATTTTCCTTCATTTTACTTAACATTCCTTCTCTGTGTAAATGACATTACAGAGTGTGGGGTTTGGAAGTAAACTGAACATAAACAGCACCTTGTGCGAGGGAGAGGTCTGCACAGACAGAGGCACCATGTGAGGAAGACCTCTGCTTCCTTGTACCTGTTTCTATGGCCTCCCTATAAGAAGATCTAATTGTGCTTGACACTGATATTTCAATTTTCTACTTTTCCAGATATTTTTCTTAGTAAGTGTCTTAGTTGTGGTTTCTATTGCTGTGAAGAGACAGCATGACCATGGCAACCCTTATAAAGGAAAACATTTAATTGGGGCTGGTTTATAGTTCAGAGGGTTAGTCCATTATCATCATGGAGAGAAGCATGGTGGCATGCAGGCAGACATGGTGCTGGGGAAGCAGCTGGGAGTTCTATTTACAACTGGATCAACAGGCAGCAAGAAAAGAGAGAAAGACTGGGCATCTGAAACCTCAAAGCCTGTCCCCAGTGAACTTCCTCCATCAAAGCCACACCTAACTCCAACAAGGCTATGCTTCCTAATGGTATCACTCTCTATGAGAACCTATGGGGATCATTTTCAATTCAAACCACCACAGTAATTATTAACATTAAAATATTATAAAGCCCATTTTTATACATCTTCAGTATTACAGAACATCAGCTCCTTGAGAACAAGGATTTATTTTTTTCATTTTTTTTAATTAAGAATTTTTTTTCATTTTACACACCAATCAGAGATCCCCCTCCCCCCTCCTCCCACCCACAGCCTTGCCCCCCAACCAACCTCCCATTCCCCCCATTGCCCCTGACAAGAAGTCAAGGCCTCCCAGGGGGAGGCACATCCAGTAGAGGTGAGTCCAAGCCCTTCCCCTGCCACAAGGCTGCATGAGGTGTCCCATCATAGGTAGGGATTTATGTTCTTGATGATATTCTTTTTGAGCTTCCATGTTGACCACATTTGGAATGGCACAGAGGATTTAGTGAGTAATCAGCAGATTATAACTGAATAACTGTGAGCGGTACTTCTCATGGCTGTTTGATATCCTTTGTGTGTGGGGGATACTTTCTCTTTTCAAATTCAGTTTCTATCATTATTCTGTAGATTCAGATATGAGGCTTAACTTAACTGAGCCATCTGGGAATATATTATCCTGTGAAAAGCCTTTTCATAATCCAGTTCCATGATTCTACTCAGCCTCAACATCTAATAATAATACTCCTTGGTTACATGTTACAAGATCAACATATCAAAACCACTGTGGCCTTTTATACATCAATAACAAACTATCTGAAACAGAAATTAAGTAAAGAATCCAATTTAAAATAACCTCAAATTGAACATACTTAGTAGTAAATTTAATCAAGGAGGATAAAGATATGTACACTGTAAACTACCAAATACTCATAAAAGTTGAAGACCAACCGATTTTACAAATAATGAAGATATTTCATGTTCATCAGTTGATAAGCATTAATGCTGTTAAGATGCCTGCATTGGTTACTGTGGTGGTTTGAATAAGAACGGCCCTGGTAGACTCATATGTTAGAATACTCAGTCACCATGGAGTGGCACTATTTGAAAGGACTAAAAGGATTAGGACGTGTGGCCTTGTTGGAGAAGTGTGTCACTAGGGGTGGACTTTGAGGTTTCAAAAGCCCATGCAAGGCCCCGTGTCTCTTTCTTTCTCTGCCTGTGGATCAGGATGTAGCTGTCAACTTCCCCAGGACCATGCCTCCCATACTCCTGCCTTGATGATAATGGACTCAGCCTCTGAAACTGTAAGCAAGCTCCAACTAAATGTTGGCACTGATAAAAATTGCCTTGGTCATGGCGTCTCTTCCCAGCAACAGGACAGTGACTGAGACAGCTGCTTTTCTTTTCCTTGTGACAAAGTGGCTGGCAAAATGAACGGAAGGAAGGAAAGGCTTGTTTGGCTCACAGTTTGAGGGAAGGTCCCCCACAGCAGGGAAGGCATGGTGCAGCTGGTCACGTTTCATCCTCACTCAGAAAGCACAGAGAGCTGAAGGCTGGTGCCCAGCTCACTTTCTTTTTGGTTGTTTTCACCCAGGAAATTATGCTACCCATATTTAGGTTAGATCTCTTTGCTTCAATTAATCCAATCTAGAAACTCCCTTAAGACATGCCCAGAAGTTTATCATCTAGATGATTCTCCATCTTGTCAAACTGACACTCAATATTAACCACCAAAATGCCCATACTGGCTGTGACTCTCCTACGAGAAGTCCACACTCACACATTTTGAGGAACTGTATTCCTTCCCTGAGTGCCTTTTTATTAACTACCCATGCTTAAATATATGTTAAAATCCACTTTAATAAATTACAATTGTTCTTAATAAAAATATCTATGCTATCTATAACAATACATAGATTTAAATGAAACAACTAAC
Organism: Peromyscus maniculatus bairdii; assembly: GCF_049852395.1. Lineage (NCBI taxonomy): Eukaryota > Metazoa > Chordata > Mammalia > Rodentia > Cricetidae > Peromyscus > Peromyscus maniculatus. Next base: position 54,322,237 of record NC_134870.1, read on the forward strand.
AGTGAATTGACAGCCTACAGATTAGGAGAAAATATTTGCAAATCATACATCTGATAAACTCATATTTTTCAAAAGAGATACAGATGGGCAATGCCTTTGAAAGAAAGAACACTTCAACATATGTACCTATCATGGCAAGGCAAATTAAAACAAAAAAGGGGCATCACTTCACATCTTACTAAATATCTGTTATCAAAAGGTGAGTGGTTAAATGTTTGGAGAAAAGAGAATCCTGGGACATTGCTGGTCAGAGTGAAAACTAGTACAGTCCTTTCAGAAAACAATGCAGGCTTCTCAGAGAGGGCAAGGAGAATGAGGGACAATCAGAGCTACTGGATGACCCACAAATCCCCTCCACTACTGGCATGCAGCTACATATCTTTAATCTCAAGTTCTTCCCAGCACTGTTCACAAAAGTCAGGCTATGGAAGCAACCTAAGTGTCCATCAGTGGATGAGTGGAGAAAGTCCCCAGCTCACACACACTGCAGAAAGAACACTATTTGGTTTTTGAAAGGAAGTAAATTCTGACAACATGAATACATCTGGAAGGCACTAAGCCAACTGAAGTAAATTAGACACAAAGATTCCTTAAAGATGTGGGATATTGAAAAGATCTCACAACTAGGGCTAGAGGGGTAGGATAGGATGGGGAAAAGGGCAGAGGATACAGTTAAAGTTAGACAGGAAGAATCCATGTTAGAGCTACTGTACTACGTGATAACTACATGTTAAAAAAGATTGTTCTTTATTTCAAGTTGCTAAAAGATTTTTAGCAGTTCTTATCACTAAACCTAAGCAGGTGAAGTGATGGGTATGTTAGAATTCTGATTAATTGGTGTATGATGTATCCACAGATCAAAATATTCCATTGTACCCTGTAAGTACACACAATTATTTGGTAATTTTAAAAATACCAGAAGAATAACTCCAGCACTTGAAATACAGGGAGGATAACCAGGAATTCAAAGTCATCCTGATACACAAAAAGCTCAAAGTCAGGCTGGGCATCCTAAGACACTGTTTATGAAAAAAGTAAATACATTTGTTTCATCCTAAGAGAAACAAAAATTCTGCTTTACCCAGAAGCACATATATGTACCATTTAAAAATATAGACATAGTCTGAGATATAAAGTTAGTCACTGAAACTTTAAAATGTAAACAAAACTATGTACCCCATGAGTATTGTATATGGTTGAGTACAAAATACCATTAATTCCATCACCAAAGCATAATATATATGAAATTTTGTCATTAATGAAAATTTTACTTCCATGACTCAAAGACAAAATCTATAATTCTAAATGTAAAATAAATGCCAAGTACTGTTGACTATGCCATAGAGGAAAGAACTGATCACATTCTACCAACAAACTCTGCTAATTGCTCTTATTAGTGAGATGTCTCAGTAAGACACATCTCTCCAGCACACTGACTCAATATTTAAGGTGCGTGCTACGGCTCAGTTGTTCCAAATGGCAAGTGCGCCTGTCTTGTTTCATTTTCAAAGTCTTCCTGCTACAAAGGCTTCCTTACTACACCCGAATCAACAGAAAAACCTAAATGATGCTATAGATATTCCATTGCTACCTGGACTGTCTGTCTTTATTTCAAGGAACAATAATCAAGATTCTTCAATAACAGTGTTATGTTGGGTTAATTATTTGCATTGAAAGAAATGTTACATGTTCATCAATCTATGTCAAAAGATCACACATGGATAATACATTGTAGATGACATAGACATGAGAAATTAAGGGTATGGGTAGGAATAATGGTAATGATGAAATTGGGGTAAATCAAGCTTTTCATCTACTTTGGAATAGTTTCCATCATAAGGCTCTGTGCTTGGTATTGTAGAAATGTAATTGCTCTTCTTTATATGAAAGTTATATCCTAAACATGCCATCTTGATTTAGTATGCACATTCAATATTAGCCTTGGTTTTATTCCAACAATTTGTCTGGAATTTATTTAAAGCATTCTGAATGTAACTTAAGGACTCGCTTGGTGAAAACAAGAAGCAAAGCGTCTTATGTCATCATCAACACTAATTCTGTCTGAAGGCTATTGTTCCTAAAGTCTCAACTCTCTTCACTCAACCTCTAAAAGTACTAAAAACGAAAGAGATATTCTAGTAGATCTTAATATGCACCACTTATAAAACACAGTCTTTGGTGTTATCAAGCAGCTATTATAATACAATAAATACATTTTTATAAATACATGATAATCATGCATTTTCTTTTTTAATGAACTATATAGCTGGGTTAACTTTTCAGACTTTTACTAAAAGGCTATAAAAAGTATTCCAATTCTAATTTTAAAATTATATTATCCGTAATATCATTAGATGAATGTTAGCCAACCAGATAATTTTGGTACAATCTTTTACAGTCATGACTGTGATTTTTCCTTATTCCTAAAATGATAAAGAACAAACTCATGGATCACCATGAGTACTGTTCTGTTTAGTGGAAGAGTTCATTATGCTGAGTGTATAGAAATTTCAAAGCAAGGGAGCTTATGTATGACGTAATTCTCAGGAGATTCTTATTGAACATGCTCTTCCCATGGATCATGCTAAGACAGTAATGACAAACGCAACCTGAAACTTTGCTTCTATGCTGGTGACCCAACAAAGAAAATTCCAGTTCAGTGGGAAAGGATTTGCTCATGAATGACACAGGCCGTACTCTTCCAACCTGAAGTGTAAAGGTCCACAGCTAGACAGCTATTGTGTCTAAAGGGAAATAAACTTCAACAAAAACAAAGAAGGAAGCCACAGGGTATTCTCTTACAGAATCCATTAATGAAAATATCTGGGGATATTCTCACAATATCATAATATCAGCTTCCAATCATGTTGGCTTTCTCTGGAGGGTGGGTACAGCTGTGGGTGAGCAATGTAGACTGTGGTAGGTCATCAAAACACACATTACATTCTCATATATCCACAGGGACTCAGGACTAAACAACTAACTACAGGAGTTAGACATCAACCCTCTTACATTATGGGACAACATTAATCACCCAAATTGCAGCTGAATCAGATATGGTGTTTCCTTTCTAAGCTTTTCCAAGTTTCCACAGTGTCCTATCTACTAATGCAGAGGTGTTTCATACAGGAGCTGCACACCAGGTCTTGTGTGGCTCCTCAGTCTGGGTCTCATGGTCAATGATCACAAAGTGTTTACAGTTTCAGTGTTTTACAGTCGATCTTTCCATCACTTCTGGTGAGTTTGTAATATGCTGGAGCCCATCTCTTCTGCTTTGTCCAACTGTGTTCTATTTCACGCTCTTGTCTGCTTCTCTCTTTACGAAGAAGCTACTGCCTTCATGAACAAATTCTCAGCCATCCCTCTGAGACATTAGTCATCATTTCAGTGTCTTGCGGTACTTATACTTTCATCATCAAGATATATATAGTCATGTGACCTATTTGCATGGAAAGGTCATACTTCTTAAAGTGCTTTTCAACCTCTCCATTCTTATGTTCTATGTGACCATGTCAGCAATACAAGATTTTTTTCCTTCACTGACCAAAAAACTGTTAGTTATTTGTTTTAAATCATGAATGCTTCATTCAAGCATGAAAAACATATACTCCTACCATTTATAAAGTCTTAAAATATTAGAATTGTATCTGGGCTAAACATATGCTCAGAAACTTCTTTCTGGGTAAGATTAAACAACAATATCATTAAAAAGAGAAAGGCTAATTTGATAAATTGATAGCTTTTTAAACAGTGGCATTTTCCCTTTGGACCAAAAGCAACATTTCTGCATCTACTTTAAGTTGTTTGCTAAATACACATTAAACTCAGAATCGAGAGATTTATCTGACATATAACATCTAGAAAATGTGTTTAAAAAAGAAGATGAGGAGGAGGAGGAACAGAATTCCTCTCAGGCACTGATCCCGCCCCCAAAGTCGGGAGCAATGCAGCAGCCCCTCTTAACCACAGATCTACAGCCCATAATGCAGTTACCTGTAGTCAACTGCCAGATGAAAAAGTTAAATGGAAAATTCCTGAAATGAACCATTCAGAGGCTTTAAAATATACCATGTTCTGAGTAATGTGATGTCATACCATCTTGCTCTGCCCTTTTGACCATGAACCACCTCTTTAACCAGCATGTCCATGCAGTACATTAGGCACCTACGAGATATACAGCTGCCCTCTGTCATCAGACTGGCCGTTACGCCATCACATGGCTCATTTTCAAATTCCTTTATTTTACTAAATAATGGCCTCAAAGAAAAAGAGTAATGATACTGGCTATTTTACTGCAGACTATTGTGATCATGGCTCTTTTTTATCGTTAGTCATAATTGATGATCTCCTACTGTGCCTAATTTGTTAGTTAAATTTTATAAAGACTATGTGCATGTAGGTTAAAAGCAGCAAACACAGAATTTAGTACTATCTGTGGCTTCAGACATCCTCTGAGGTTCTTAGAACACTCTGGAAATGAGTGCAGTCCCAAGTGAACGTGTGTTGTTGACACGGGCATGACCATATCAAGGACGAAAGCCTCAGACTCATGGGAACAGCAAAACCCTTCCCAGAGTAGCTCAGAAAAATGACAAGTCTTATCTCCTGGTCCTAAAGTAAATGTTGATAGTACATGCAGAACATGTCTACCATAGTTCTCTTCCCATACTGCCACAGTGTTTTTCTGCCTGGAGACTACTCCCCAACAGAGACAGTTCCTATGGAAACTAGCTAAACCTGCCTCCTGTTCTGCTGTATGCAGTAACCTGTCCACCCTGTTCAACTACACACAATAAGCATGCTGAGCATCTAGGCTGTTGAGGCTTTGCCATCAGAATCCAACAGCTTTCCTATGTGTCCATGTGTTTCTCTTTTCTCCATTCTCACAATGGAGAATCAGGTCAATCCCTGGAGCTGTGTATGGACACATCAGAACACATACTCTAGAAATAACAAGGGTTATGGTGTGTGCTCGGATATATTTTCACAGTGACTTAATTCATCTCAAAACAAAGATCATCAAAAGACTTATAAATTGAAATTAAACCAAGTCAAGAAGTAAATAGCATACTACTACCTTGGCAGAAGTTAGTTAGCTTTACAGTTTGTTACTAAGCCACACATAGGTACCATGACTTGCTCTAAACTGAAGGTGACTGTCCTCACCTCTAGATGCTAGCTCATGGTGCTGTTCTTGGCATTTGAATTCACCTAAGACCTCCATTTGCTACTTGGCTGTGGGTTTTACAATCTTAATCAGAATCTTTTCCAAGAAGAATCTCAACTTTCACACACACACACACACACACACACACACACACACACACACACACACATATATATATATATATATATATATATGATGGGGGCAGAAAGAAAGGTGACTGAAAGCTGCAAAAGAAAAGGGCCAAGTCATGTGAAAGGCAAACCCATCAGAACTAACCATGGAAACTGTTAAATCCAAAGGTTTGGAAGGAGGTATTACATGTTCTGCAAAGGCACAACTGCCGAACTCAGACTATTATACCAATGAAACTATCTATTAAAAGTGAAAGAGAAATAAAACCTTTCTATTACAAAAACAGACTAAAGGAATACATTACCAGGAAGTCAGCTCTACAGAGGATACTGGAAGGAATGCTTCAGACTGAAAAAAAAGGATTAAACACTCCAACGAGGCAACAGGTGGAAAATACACAATACCAGAGCAGTTCATCAAAACAAGCCTAAGAAAAACCATAAAATGAACAAAATTATGAAAATCAATACATATTTTTTAATGAGTCTGATTTCAGTTCACCAATAAGAAGACACAGATTCAGATTGGATATAAAAAGCAGGATCCAACTTTTCTGCTATCACTGAGAAACACAGCTTACTTTCAAAGATAGATAATAGCCACAGGATGGATGGGAAAGGGTGCCCCTAGCAAATGGAACTAGGAAACAAGTTGGTGCAGCTATTCTAATACCAAACAAATTAGATTTTTAACTAAAACTAGTCAGAAGAAATGAAGTTCACATCACACTTAAGATGATATGACAGTTCTAACCATGTATGCACCAAACACAGGTACACTCATTTTCATAAAGCAAATATTTCTAGATGTGAATCCAACACAGCAAGAGTGGGAGATTTCAGCCCCACAGTCACCAAAAATAATAATAACAGCATCCAGAAAAAAAATAACAGCAGAGAAACATCAGAGATAAGCAAAACCATAAGTGAAATGGACCTAACAGGCATCTACAGAACATTGCACCTAAACACTACAAAATACCTGCTCTTCTCAGCAGCTCCTGGATTTTCTCCAAATGAACCACATATTATGACATATAGGAAGCCTCAGCAAATCTAGAAACATTTAAATAATATCTTGTATTCTATCTGAACACAATGCAATGCAGTTAGATATCGTCAAAATGAGAAACTAGAGAGAGCAGGCAAATTCACAAAGATTAAACAATGAAAGGTGAAAACTTAGGAAGGAATAAAAGGACTTAATGACAATGACAATAGAACATAGCAAATTCTACTATGGGACAGAATGAAGGCAGTTCTATGGGGAGCATTCATCATTGTAATTTCCTACATCAAATACTTTGAGAAATCTCAAATAGCTGAGTGATTCACTTTATTGCCGTGGACAAACAATAATAAATCAAACTTCAAAGCAATTGATAGGGAGAAATGATTAAGACCAGAACAGAAATGAAGTAGGTTCTTTGAAAAGGTAGACAGAATGAACATTTAACCGAATTTACCAAAAGAAAGAGAAAAGATCCAAGTTAAAAAAAAAATAGATATTGCAACAGATACCAATGAAAGAAAGAGAAAAGATCCAAGTTAAAACAAAAGACAAAAATAGATATTGCAACAGATACCAATGAAGCCTATTAAAAAAAAATAAAAATAAAACACTTCTCTTCCACTAAACTGAAAAACCTACAAAAAAAATGGATGAGTTTCTAGATGCATATGATCTACCAAAATTAACCCATGATGAATTAAATAGTTTTAACAGACCTTGTGCTGGAAAGTTCATGTCAGCTTGATACAAGCCACAGTCATGTTAGAAAAAGGAATTTTAATTAAGAAAATGCCCACAACCAGACTGCCCTATGAGCAAGCCATCGGTGGATGATTGATGCGGGAGGGTCCAGCTCACTGTGGGTGGTGCCATATATGTGCTTGTGGTCCTGAATGCTATAGGAAAGCAAGCTAGAAAAGCCATGGAAAGCAAGCCAGTAAACAGCACACATCCATGGCCTCTACCTGAGCTTCCACCTCCAGCTTCCTGGCTGAAGTTCCTGCCCTGACTTCCCTGGATGATGGAGTATGACCTGAGTTTTATAAAGTGAAAGAAACCCTTTCCTCTTCAAGTTGCTTTTGGCCATGGTGTTTTATCCCAGCAATAGAAAATTAACTAAGGCAGACCTATACTCTGAAACAAGACTGAAACAGTCATAAAAGCTCTCCTAGTGAAAACCAAAAACCCAGGCCCAGAGAAGCGTACTGCAGAATCTTACCAGACCTTCAAAGAAGGATTACCAACAATAATACTCAAATTAGTCCACAAAAAAACATAGGAAAGTCGGTCTCCACACTCCTTTCATGAAGCCTGCATTACTCTGACACCAACACTAGACAATGATATGCACAAAAAGAAATTTGCAGATGAATCTAGACCAAAAAAAAAAAAAAAACACAATGAAATACTGGCAAACTAAATTCAAGATCACATGTAAAAAACAAAATTCATTTGTCATGATAAAGGTGGGGGGGCTGGAATGGGGTAGTGGGATAGATATGATCAAAATGCATTGTATACATGTAAAAGAAACCAATAAATGATTTTTTTAAGATGTGTGAAATGTAGTATGCAAACATAAACGTTGTCAAGCAAGTCGACTTCTCAGAAGAAATTCCATGTGTTTTTATCCCAATTAGAATACCTGTGGTTTAGATCACAGATGCTTTGTTCTTATTGTAGTCTGTTCACAGGAAGAAGATGGAAATCCCACGTGAAGACGGGCAGGTTCTGTATTGGTGAAGTTATTAAGGCCACTCCACGTAGTTAAAAGGAAGGTTTATTTAGTGACGTAACTTACAAGTGAAGGGATAGATAGGTTGCAGGGTCTGGGAAAGGTTGTCGCAGTCCGGCGGTGTTCTCTGGAGAACTCTGGTCGTTCTACCTCCAGCATCCAGGGTCCAGGAACCAAGAGAGCCTGCACATCTGCACACCCGGATCTTGGGTCTTCAGAGTCCTCTCTTGGCCCTGCCTTGTAGGCGTGACAGTTACTGAAGCCTCAATGGAGGTTGGAACTTCCAGATCAAGGTTGGAATGGCTACCCACTACATTCTGTCACCCACTGAGTTGTTTCCTGGGCTCTTGGAGAATGGTTTCCCTGGCAGGTGTGACGACACAGGCTCACAATGCCAGACCTCAGCTCCAGCTATAAACCAACTTCTAAAACTAAGCCCCTCCTGAAAGTGTCCTTTTAGAAATCTGGGATTCCAAACAGTGTATTAAAGAGCAGCAGAAGGTAAAGAAGTTTGAGGCAACAATCATCAATAGTGTCCTGTCCTGCATGTGCACAAACACTTAAATGTTAAGCCAGTCTGTGGAAAGTCATTTGTATACATGCATGTAGCAATTTTGCAGTAATATTTTCATATAATTTTACATGTTTTCAAGTTCTGCATAAGAATCACCAAGGAACAATTAAATGTCTCTGAAAATGAATGTAAAATGTGAATTGAACAAGTAAGTCTTCTTGACCCCTAAAACACAAAAACAAGAGAACTGTCTGTCTAAATTGCCAAACTCCTGCTTGTGGAAAGTGGTCTCATCTGAGGACCCACACTGGTCTATAAGTAAGGCTGAAGAACACTTACACTTGTGAACACTTTCTGGAACATCGTGACTGTACTTAGTTCAATCTTATGGCTTCCATAATGCCCTTGAAACGTCCTTCAACTGTACGGTAAATTGGAAAACCATACAGTTATGGTTTTGTGCCCTCTGTCTATAATTTGAGTTTGAGTTTACTCCCATACCACACAGACTTGCCTTAGTGCTTTTATTGTAAATAATTTACACCAGAAATGCTGAATCATGAAACTGAGGTCAGGGAAATTGTTATTTAAGCAAACAAAATCAATCCCGAATCACTTTGGACTTCAAGTCCTCTGACTTATCTGACGAGAACTGGTGGGCTTGATGTGGGGGCCGATGAGTCCTGGGGATGACTGACACACATTGCGAGCATCCCCACCCTCCAAACTCACGGACCTCCTTGCTGACACTTGTCTTCCCCCAGGATAGTCTTCCTCTCCTTGTTTTGCCCAGACCAAAATGGCAACCGAATTTCCTTTATGCAAAGGAAATGAATACTGAGTAACTTAATCTGATACTTCTGAAAAAATAAAATATGCCAAGCACCTATTTCCTCCTGACCTAAAAAGAGGAGAAAAGGAACTATGGGAAGGGCAGAGGCCAACTTGAGAGTAAAGTGCTTAGGGACAGAGTTTGGTCTGCAGCAACTGCTCTCGCCCATAGCTCAGAGTTAAGCCTGGGTGATAAGGATATCACCAAAACCAGGTCACCAAACAAAGCATGGGATCCAGGCCTGGCAAATCCCAAGTCCTTGGGAGGCTGAGGCGGGAGGAGGATTGTCCTAAGCAGCGCAGTGAAATGGTCTCAAAACTAATAGTAAAAACAAGGCTTGGCAATATCAGTCTACCCTCATGTGCACAAGGTCACAGGTTCAATGCCAGCACTGCACAGCTTTTTAAGAAAGTCACTAAAGCTCACCTTTTAGCAAGTTCATTTCCCACTGGGTTGATTTCAGTTTGTTGGTTCACTCTTGTACAATAACTGATGTAACATTAAGCGCCAGCCACTGTAGCAGCTCAGGTTACCAAAACTGAATAAAGCATGAGAGTCTGGGTCCTCGATTCAATAGCGTTCTAGTGGGAGAACAGGCCATCAGTGCTCAGACAGGGCAAGTTTGATGACTGGTACTTAGAATGTTTGGGGACCCTACAGGCATCTGTGCTTATCTGCCTGAGGGACTGTTGAAGTGTCCTGGAGAAGGAATGGCCACATGATGTGAAGGGTGGACACAGGGACAAAACACAGATGGGCACAGAGGTATGAAACTGAAATTCAGAGCATGCTGGACTGGGTGGTGGGAACCTGGATAAGACAGCCACAGGTGGAGAGAGACACAGAAACACAGGTTCTCAAGGAGCCCTTGGCCTACAGGCATGCAGCTGTGTGGGACAGGTCCCTTGGCCACATCACATTCTCACCATCCATCTATGTGTCCTTTGTAAAAACAGCTAATGACAACGCAAATCTCTTCCTGCGACTCAACAGCTGTCTGTAAATGAGGACAACAGCGAAGATGCTGTAAGACCAGACCATAAAACTGAGATGCAAATAAAATACACCTGGAATACAGTGAGCAATCATACATGGGCAGGATTGCCATGTTGGTTTAGAGCAAAGCTTAGCATTTAAAAGATGTTTTACAAACACATGCATGCATGGTGTTCACACACATGCATGCAGACAGAGCAGGGATTTGGGAGGGAGGAGGAGAGTGCTGGGTATGAGGAAACATGAGGCAGCGTAAGAGCTAAGGAAACAAGGCCTACTGGAGCATCAATCTGTGTTGAAACTCTTCAATGTCACCTTACTTCAGGGTGGGTGATGACATTCAAGGAAAGAGATCTTGTGTCTAGGCAGAACCCAAACTCGAATCCAAGTTAGGACATCTCTGCCTTTGGAGACCTAAAGAAAGGTTCTATCAGGAATTAAACATGATGGTTTCATTTTTAAAAGTCTGTATGATTTAACACACAACAAGTTTTTTTAATGGGTGCGACAGATTGTAACACTGTCATTGTGTCACTGTCGGTGAAATAACCACTGAAGGGGAAGGATGATTTAATCTGCTTCCCGTTTCGGCGGCTTTGGTCCATGGTTAGGTGACTTCCTTGCTTCTAGGCCATCATGAGGCAGAGCTCCATGCCAGAAAGACATAGCAAAAGAAAGCTGTTCACCTCACAGGAGTCAAAAAGCAAAGAGAAGGAAAAGAAAGAGGAGAGGAGACAAGACCCATGTTTCCAGAGCAAGCCCTGAGCATCTTCTTCCACCAATGAGGCCACACCTCTTCGCACCTCCCAGTGGTACCACTGTGTTGTGAATCCACCCAGAGACTGACCCATTGACTTGATCTGAACCCACAGGATCCAATCCCTTCCCTAAAGCCTATTCTGACTTAAAACAAGCATGGTACGTGACTTTCTCTGTACTTGACCTCCTATTTCACCCATATTAGCTCTTTCACCCACATTATTCACACATATAAAAATAAAAAAAAAGTTCCTTTGGTGATAGTTATTTTTTATCAGGACAGACCCATCAGATAACCACAAATCCAAGAGTCCAGGTGCAACTAACATGATTAATGATTAGCGGAGCCCAGGTGAAGTCTGTAACTACATCATTGTATGACGTCAGTGCAGACTGGTATGTGGAGCTGCATATAGACACAGAGGCTCCTCCATCCCCCAACTCACAATCAGCAGGATGGGATGATGTCACTGCCAGCAGAATGGGATGATGTCACTACCAGCAGAATGGGATGATGTCACTGCCAGCAGGATTGGATGATGTCACTGACCCTCATCATCCCACCAGTCTTATATAAACAGGTGCTTCATCAGTTGGGTCTCCATGCTGACCATGTTGTTGGGATGGAAGATCCTGAGAGGAAAACACTGCTGAGGCCTTTATTAGCTGCTTGCCTGTGGGCCAAGTAGCATGTCCTCTTCGAACAGGGAAGACAGACCTTAGGTATCCATCAATCCACAGATGATCTGAGGTGTCTAACCATTAGGGGACAGCAGATACAACTATAAATGCTGCCATTAAAAGACCCCAAGGAAAGAGTCGCTGAGTTGTGAAGCCAGATATAGAATAAGAATAAGAGAGAACTGTGGAATGAACTCCAGACACTTAAGTCCTTTGAGACTAGAAAAATCCAAAGTCTCACTGGAGGTTTGACAGGAAGAAACCGTCCCAAATGCCTGGTAAATAGGGAGTTCCAAAAAAGACAGGGGAGAGCAGAGGCCTCAACCGATGAGTACTCAAGATTCCAGCTCAAACACACAGTCAGTGGTGAGCACTTGCCTAGCAGTGTGAGGCCTTGGTTTCATACCTCAGCACAGGGTTGGGGAATAGGTGCTGGTCTGGGTGTGTGCTGCTCAGAGGTGTGATATGTGTGTGAGTGAGTAGGTGCTGTGTGTATGAGTGAGTAGGGGCTAGGGCTGAGTGTACAGCTAAGATGTGTGATGTATCTGTGAGGGAGTAGGTGGTAGGTCTGGGGGTGCAACTAGGTTTTGTTATGTGTGGGGGGTGAGCAGGTGCTAGGGCGGGGCTTGCCGCTCAGATGTACAATGGCTTCCCACAGCTCTCCTGTCCTCACAGAGCCTGGTTTTTCATCATTACAGTCCCTGCCTCAGTGATTATTGCACACTTAGCTTTGTGTTTATACAAGAAAAAGACATCCTCAGAGAAGGAAGTAGAATAAACAGCCTCACAGGGCAATGCCTGGCCAGCTAACCAGACCTGCCATTCTATGGATAGGATGACTTGACAGCCCTCCTGGCTAGGGAAGATCCTGGAATGAAAGCTCCACTCACCGCCTCAGTTGCTGCAGATGCCTTCAAAGACCACAGCTGTCCAGATAGACAGCCCTGCTAGTCCTGAAAGACACAGGACCCCTGGAATGCCCTCCCTGGAGAAGAGCAAATCCTCTCTGCAGTGAGTAAAAACAGTAGTACCTGGAACGAAAATACTGTGCTCTCTAGTGTCTTAGTATAGTGTGGGTAAGCTTCCATATGCAATTTTCATCATCAGAAATTTCTCTGGCATAGCTTTGAACCTAGAATGTTTCTTTCAATCAAGCGCATGCTTTTGCTTTTGTATAGCACAGGAATCCAGACCGGTCTGGCTTGGAAATTTCCCTGACATGGCTACATATCTACCACAGAGTCAGACACAGCACTTTTGTGTACCCGGTAGTGACATAATCGAAACCAGATTCACATTTATTTAAGTAGCACGGTTCTGACAGAATGAAAATATTTTAGTTTGTGGCGCAACACTCTGTGTGTGTGTGGGGGGGGGATTTACAGACATCTCCTCTGTCCCACTGATTCCTCACTTACCTATAGGAGCACTGTTTGGTATGGGGAGAGGGAGGGAGAAAGAGAGAGAAGAGATGGGGGAGGAGGGAGAGAGAGAGAGATGGGGGAGAAGAGAGGGAGGGAGAAGAGGTGGGGGAGGAGGGAAAGAGAGAGAGAGATGGGAGAGGAGGGAGGGAGGGAGAGAGAATATTATGTTTCAGTTCTGCACAATGGCACCTTTAAGAAATCTGCCAACCAGTAAAAAACTAAATGGTGGTGGTTTAAAGAAAAACAAAACTCTTCACTGCTTCCAGTTAATATTCACAGGACTCAGGGGGAAGGAGGGCTTTGGAGGGCTCAATATTTATAAATGCTACTGCTGTCCCCCGACCACGCGTCCTGGATTCCTGAGAGAAGTGGGGAGAGCTTTCTACCATAATGGGGTGAGGGCATGGGTTTAAAGTAGAGAAGCAAGTCATTAAGAAACAGAGTTTAAACACCCAAGTGAGCACTCGGTGGTCTGGGATTTGAACACCGCTTGCTGGAGACATTTTCCTCTCATTTACTAACATCTTGAAGACGGGGAAAGTGTCCATGGTGTATAACATTGATGACCAGGAAGGTGTTTGTCTTTTCGTTTAAAATATGGATGTTTAAATTAAAGACTTTGTGTTTGCAGCCCTGACGGTGAAACCATCACTCCATCTGCTAGGCAAACAATCATGTCAGGATGGAAAGCCAACTCTGAATGAAAGGCCAGTGTCCCCATCTCCCAGCCTCACACCATCTTCAGGAATTCCTGTAATGTGACCATTAAACATTCTCTAGACTTTCACCTCATCTGTGCTGACCCTGGACACGAAACGAGCTGCAAGGCTCTGAAGCTGGTATTCCTCTTTAATCCCTTTTCAAGAATGCATTAATATTAATGTTCCACAGGAAACTGGACCAACACAAACCTGCAGCGCCCAATGAGCCAGCACTGGCCCAGGAAGCAGCAAGATTTTTCAGAAGAAATTTATGACGTCTATAAATTCACCTTCAAGGTGCCTATGGCTGGAAAGAACTAAGTCGAGTTTTCAAACCTCAGTTTTTAACTGAGTGCCTTTCTACTGGTTACTTCATCAAAAGCACTGCAACTTCAAAACGGAACACTGACATGGATCCAAACAAACTTCAAGTTGGAATTTGGTTTCTTGAAACTGAAGTTTGCTATTCAGACTTCCATGTGTTGATTCATGCAAAGGGGAGTCCCATCTGGGAATATGAAGGAAAGTGAAGGGAGGGTCTCACTAGACTCATGTGCGGGTTACACTGCAGTGTGGCTTACACACGAGCAGCAAATGCCTCCAACGCGGACATGGGAACAGCCTGGTACCGAGAAGCCAAATACTTGGGAAGTGATGTGAGAGGCAGCTGTAACCCACAAGAATGGGTGGGCAAGAAACACAGAAAAATGAGAGGAAAGAGGTCTGTCCTCACAACATCGAAGAGGTGTTCTCCCAAGCCCTCAGAAATAGGGGCACAGATCGATGTCACTACAGTCTTACTTGAAGCAGCCTTGCCTAGGAAAGAAGAGCCAAAGCGAGAACAAACGTGTGTGTGTGTGTGTGTGTGTGTGTGTGTGTGTGTGTGTGTGTGTGTGTGTGTATGTGTGTGTGAAGTTGTCTACCTATCCTTCATGAAAGGACATATACAAAGTAAACACATTTATAAATGTGTAGAGAAGAGAAAGTTGTATTGTCATTTCACGGTGCATTTTCTATCTTTGTAGAATTGTTAAAAAGCTTCACTGCAGGTAAATGCAGAAATACCCAGACAGAGTCCAAAACAGACAGTCAGTTTTATCTCCTAAGCTGATGCACCTGGTGGGTCTTGTATGTCTTTCAAGGCCATGACACCATCTGGAAAAGGACTTTGGAAGATATCTCTCCATAGGTATATGATGTCTTTAGGGATAAAGACTATGTTTTTAATTAGTATTCTGAACAATTGCCTGAATTTTTGAATATGCTAAAAGATCCTCTGAGTTATATATATTTAAGTTGGGCAGATTTATGATGTATACACTACATAACAGTTTAAAGAAAAACCGCCATATCTTAAAATATAGATTTAAAATAAAAATACGATTTGGGCAGGAATTGCTATTAAAGGAATTTTGAACCTAATAAATCTTTAGTTCTGCAAATGTCCAAAAGTTGCACAGAGAAGGCTAATGAATAATTTATGACTGTAAAATCCATCACAAAATCCTACACTGTATTTAACTTAGCGCCCTTTGGTACATGAAGAATTCTGATCTTTTTATTTTACAGGGAAGGTATGTTTACTTCCTATTCCTTATACTTGTGCTCATGAAAGTCCAGGAAATTTCAAAGCCACAAATGGGTTCCTCAAAGAAAAACTGACAAGTCAAAACTGCTATTAGAGTCTATTTCAAATATCTCAGGGTCTCTCTAGTTTTAACTGAAAACACATGGATTGGAGCCCATCTACTTGAAGTGCTTATTTTTTCAAGAGACAAACACAAATTCTACTGAAACTGAAGAATGATTTACTTTGGGATGATAACAGCTGAACAAAGAGTAAATATATTGACTTTCTTGTATCATAAGTTCACACTGAGTAAGACAATTTGCTTCCTCATAAATATCAAGTGAAAAACTCGCAGTTTGAAAATAAATGGTATGCATTATGCCATTTCTCATAGACATCACAAACGCTACACTGTGCCCATCATAATCAAATCACATAACACCGCTAAGTTTCTATACTATCCTCACAGATTGGATGTTCTTGTCCTACAGATGAGTTCCAAGGGATCTATGCAAATCCTGATTTTAGATTAAGACCAATGACCATGTTTTACAATCATATAAGATCTCAATATCTAATCTAAGTTGGAGACCCATTGTTTGACTCATGACCTCATATTCCATGGCAAATCATATATATATATTTGTGTGTGTGTGTGTGTGTGTGTGTGTGTGTGTGTGTGTGAAGTTGTCTACCTAACCTTCATGAGAAAACATATACAAAGTAAACACTTCTATAAATGTAGAGAAGAGAAAGTTGTATTGTCATATCATGGTGCATTTTCTATCTTCGTAGAATTGTTGCAAAGCTTCACTGCAAGTAAATACAGAAATACCCAGACAGAGTCCAAAACAGACAGTTAGTTTATATATATATATGTGTGTATATATACATATATATATGTATATATATACATATATATATATATATATAGAGAGAGAGATGCATACACACATACATTCTTCTATACTAGATTAGCAGATGACCAAAATTAGAATGAATTCCACAGTGCAAGCACGTCTCAGATGCCTATGTGTGTGGTGATAGGTAAGCTCCATTACGCGCACACCTGAGGGGAAAGCCGAGGCGGGTACTCACAGTTGTAGGCAGGTGCGATGCGGTGCTGAGCTTCCAGGCTGGCCAGCGTGATGTGGAAAATGATGTGCAGCAGCAGGAAGGAGAGGCTGGTGATGCACAGGGACTGTAGCAAGCGCCCTGTGTGCCCTGGGGAGGAAGCATCAGAGCGTGAGGGAGTGCTCACACGCCACCCACATGGAGGCAACGTAATTCTTATCTTAATTATATACCTACAGAAACAAAGACGTCTTATTTCTATTATATCACTGTCTTTACATATGAAAATTCACCCTAAAGGAATTCTTGCTTTCCTGTTTGTTATATGGCGTACTACGATGGATTGGAAACAAGTACTGGATCATAAAATTGCACAGAAACATACCCCAGCATAGAAGGGACCCATAATCTTCTTATAAAGGTAGTTTGAGAAAGCAAAAACAAGAAAGTAACCCAAGACATTTTATAAAGTTATGGTGACTTCAATTTCAAAAACAAATAAGGATAAGGAAGAAAACTATAAATTAATTTCACCTGTGAGCATAGATATAAATAATAAAGAATGTTGATCATTGAAATAGAGTAAAATATAGCTTGTAATGTTTATCAGAGTGCATAGCAAGTAGATTGAACATGAGAAATCCATGTGAAATGTACCTACTAATGGACTCATACTAGTTTTCTAGGTACCACAAAAGAAACATTCTATAACATACAAAAGCACAAAAGCATTAATGATTTTAAAGAAATAGCTAAAAAAAACCTAAGAAGGCAAGGAACTGTCTTTAAATGTTGAATACATCGCAACTATACAAGCATCCTGTTTATGATGGACATTTAGTCATCAACCCATGACTGTCAAGAGAATGAGTGAGAATTCTAAATGCCATCACTACAGGGGCAAGCAGTGCCATGAGGAAAAAAAAAACTGTTGAGTCTCCATGACAAGGATAACATGCTGATAGTATGATCAAAGAGATCATTTTCCAGATGCTGAGTATCAGTACAGACCATCCAGCTGAGCCTATGGACCAACTGTGACAACAAACATGTAATATCAAGAAGGCATTCAGATACAAGATCATCTTATAAAAACCAATACACACCCTCAATATCAGCAATTGCAAGGTACAAAATCAGAATGCAAGTTAGTTAGCAATCAAAGCTGTTTTGTAATGATTTTGTGAACATGTCAACCTGGCCCAGACAGGGAACACATTTATTTGATTAAACACTAATCTGGGTCCTGATAAGAGTTTACAAAGTCCATAGTAAACCAAGGCAACACAGAGGATAGTCTTTATCAGGGACAGCCCTACCTCAGCTAGTCTGGCTAAGTAACAAAAGGTATGTACAGAAACTCTTCCTGTGGAGCTGAGCTTCAGATCAAGGTCCATAAATTTGAGCTGCTCATCACCTCTCTTTGATGACCTACCTAAGGATTGTGGACTTTCTCAGCTGGTCCATACAAGAAATTCCATAAGCCAATAAATCAAATGCAGGGAAATATGTGAATCAAATGTTCATCAATTTCCTATGGCATTACTACTCTCTGGTTGAAACTTGGTTAATAAAAATATTTAAGAGTTAACAAAGAATGTATAAGGCTTTTATGGGAGTATAAAAATTATCTGGATGAATAAAGGGATAATTTACATTCACAAAAGACATCATGCATGATAAAAGATACAAATTTGCCTTAAATTTGATCTGTAAGTTCAATGAAATTTCAAATAAAATACCAGAAGAAAACTAAACTTTCAAAAATCAGATTTCAATATATACAAGAAAGGATGTTATGAGGTTTTCAATAAACATTTTAAATATATATTTAAGAGTAAAATAATATCACTTCTGTTAGTCTTGAGAAATAAGGTGAATGAGGCCAGTGAGCCCTTATGGTTATTAAGATACACTATAAACCTCTGTAAAATCAAACAAACAAATTCTCACATTCCTTATGGAGAAAGTTAAAAAAACAGATGGAATAACATTGCTCAAAAAAACAAACCAACTTATTTTTATTAACTACACACATTTCTATGTTGATCCAACAAACCAATAGACAATGATAAGGAGGATGGGAAGAAGGCACCATATTGGGTCCTTTGTGGTCGCCTCCCACAGAAACGCCACTTCGGAAGCCACGCTTAGGACTATTTTTGTGGAAGCCCCAGTGGCTTTGTTTCCACCTTCCCACTGGAAGAGAGGAGTCAGATGGGAACACAATGAAAAGGGTGAGAGGGTCAGCTTCACTTCACTCCGGTTGTCCCTGCTTCTCCCATAGTTAACCGAGCTTGGTACAGGAGAGAACGGATGGGTTGGTACTTTCTCCCCCTGAAAAAACCGAGAATGGCGTGAGCTCCCAGTTTCCACAGTCCTGCAGGGTTCTAGCTGGGACAGCTCGCTTCTCTCTCACCTCATCGAGAGCAGTGAAGTAACACGCCAATGGAAACCAGCCAGAAACAGGTAAGATCGGGGAGAAGAGGAGGGGCTGCCCTTCATCTCACCTGTGGCTCTCTATTGCCAGCCGCTGGCCCCAAAAACCAGCCTGAAGACTCCACTAAGAGACATACCAGGGAGCCCAGCAGTGTGACTCACCCGAGTATGCCCACAACCAGCTGATGCCTCCCCTGGGTTGCCTACCCTCCCTTCCAGGTCAGCTCCTTGTACCTTCTTGCGCAATGGCCTGCACCAGCTTCTATAGAAAACATGTCGACCCCAGCAGCAGATGCATATCTCAGAAATTAGTCTGTACTGGCTACAGATAAGGTATGAAACTTTGAGTATGCTGGAACTCTGCACTCTGGAAACACATGAGAGACTGTCAGGACCAAACCTGGCTGAGGGACAGAGACAGCCCCAGAATCTAAAGAAGGAACAAGCAGAGTGAGCAGGTCCTCCTACATCGAAGGTTTAAAGGCTACAGAACCAGCTCACTCTCCATAGTGTTTCTTGTTTGGCTTGTTTGTGGTTTTTGTTTTCCTTGAAACCTGTCAATGAAGGCTGGGGGGAGGTGACCACTCCCTGAAGTGTTAACTTAACAAGCTTCAAAGAATACAAATAATCAAGGAGGAAAAAAAAAAAAAAAAAAAAAAAGAAAAAAACATAGCTCCAGTGTCAGACACCAAATAAATGGAGATTGAAAATTCCTAACAAAGAATGCAAAAATATCAAGCAGGTCAATGAGCTACAAGAAAAAAAATAGAAAGATAACCAAACAAAAGCAGCTCGCTCTCTATGTTTGTAGACTGAGAAGTGAGCTCTCAGCTACTGCTCCTGAACCATGCCTGCCTGTCTGCTGCCACACTCCCCGCCAAGGTGGTCATGGACTCTAACCTTCTGGAAACCATGAGTCCCAAACTAAACACTTTCTTTTGTAAGCTGTCTTGGTCATGGTATTTTGTCATAGTAATTAAAAAGTAACTGACAATGAGACATGCGATAAAGAGGCATGAATAAGGAAAAACAAATAGAGACTAGAACAGAATGCATGGAAAGAAAACCCAGCAGAGAGCTTCCACAGCAGATCAGATTAAGCAACAGCATCAGAAAACTAGAAAATAAATAATTTCAAGTTATCCAATAGAGGAATAGAAATAGAAAAGCATTAACAAGAGTGAGGAAAATCCATGGGACCTGTCAGCTATCAGCAAGTGACTCATGATGCCAAGAAGGAGCAGGGAAAGAGAACTGGGCAGGAATATTGGAAGAAACAATGGCACAAAGGGCCTGAGAACAGAGATTTAAATGAGCATGCAGATTCAAAACACCCAAAGAACCAAAATGTGGTTGAGAGTAAAGTCATTACAGGAAAATATTATATTTCAAACTGTCAAAAATAAACAACAACCCAAAAAACACCAATGACAACAGTTTGAAAGCAGCAGAGAAAAGTAGCTTTTCATACACTAGAAGACTGTTGACAGATTTCTCATCAGAAACCACAAGGCACCTGAATGACACACTCCAAGTGTGGATAGAAAACTACCGACTAAGAACACTATACCCTGGAAAGCTGAGAGTGAAAACTTAAGGAAAGGCAGAGACTTCTCCAGGTAACCAAAAATTGAGGGAATGTATAGACCTTACCTTCATGGAATGCTAAAGTTGTCTCCTCTAAAGGAATGAAAAGATGCTGACCAATATTCCTTGAAAGCATAGGAAGCCATAAACCCCACAGGCATAGATAGGTCTATAGCCAAATTGAGAATACGTGTAATGCTGTCATGGTGGTATGCAAATCAAACTTAACTCCCATTAATATTAAAAGTTAAAGCAGGAAACATTCAAAGTAAGTATAACTGCAATAATGAGTTAAAGTACATCAATTTATAAAGACATAAGTCATGACAAATAATACAGGATAGAATATCAAGTCGAAGTATAGCTTTTCTATGTGATTGAAACAAAATTGTGATTGATATACAATAGATTATTTTAAGTATAAGATTCTTTATGTAAGTTTCATGGTAATCACAAAATGAAAACTGAGGGCTGGAGAGATGGCTCAGTGGTTAAGAGCACTTATTGCTCTTCCAGGGGACCCAGGTTCTTCTCTTTTGGTGAATCCAGCTTCATTTCCTAGCATGTTCATGATGGCTTACAACCATCTGTAATTACAGTTCCAGGGGAATCTGAGGCCCTCTTCTGACCTCTTCAGACACCAGCATGCATGTGGCCACACATGTATACACAAGCAAAACACTGATCCACATAAAATAAAATAAATAGATCCAAAAGAAATAGAGAAAAAAAAAACCAAAAACCAGAGTGAGCACCACCAGCAGATATAACCAAGTATCAAAGTTCACTTAAAACACTGAGCTACCACAAACGAGTATTTCTTACACCCTTAGTCAACAAACAGGAACTGAAGAAAGTCATCGATCACAGCCCATCAGTTTATTTCCGTTCTTGTGCCCCCTTCCCTCCTGTATCCTTCTCCTCAGGGACTCTGTGACCTTGTCTGAGAACATGGCATTCTGCTGAAGCACACCTGGGCACAGGGGCCAGTCCTCAGATAAACACAGGGAACTGCCATCGGAAATGATACTTTAAGATCCAAAGCATCATAAATAAAGAAAACCAAAGGCAGGTTTTGTTTTCCATTCTATAATGCATCAGCTTTATGTTTCCTAACTCTTGGACCAATACCATGTGGGAATGTGATTAGCCACGGAAGTGAAAACTCAGATAAATGAAACTGAATTTGATTAGCCCTGAGATAATCAAAAGCTCAAAATCTATAGAAGCAGAAATCGGACAGAAATAGCCTTTGGCTTTGTTCTCAGTTCCACCGTCATTTTAATCATTTTTACTGTAGGGAAGTAAGGCTCAACACAGCAAATGCCTCTTCTTATACATATTACTAATTGAGGTAAAATTCTCATGACAAATTCAATAATATTCAGTACACTCGCAACATTGTGCAAACAGACTCTCCGTTGATTTCATCTTCCACATCAATCAGACAAATATCTCCTCCTCCCCCTCCCTCACCTGGCTTTCATGCGTCAGCGCCGTGACTCTGTAGATACTCTCAGTGGATCTCGTCATCCACACATGGTATTTTATGACTGCTTGGCAGGATGTTTGCAGGTTTGTCTGCACAGTAGCACCATCAATTCTTCAACGAGAGTCTACCTGTCCATTCTCCCGCCTTTGTGCACTGGGCCTTTAACTGTTATGACCAGTGCTATAATGAATATGCAAACACACACACACACACACAAACACACACATAAACACACAGATTTGATATCTGCTTGAATATATTTTATGTAGATTCCTAGAAGAGGGGTTGTTAGAACATACAACAATTAGATGTAGACTTTTTTTTTTTTTTTTTTTTTTTTTTTTGAGGAATCAGCAAAGTTTTCCTAGCAAGCATGTGTGCACTCCACATTCTCACCAGCCATGTATGAGACTCCAGTTTCTTCCTATCTCTGCCAACACTTGCTGGTATCTTCTCTAGATTATACTTTTAGTATTGCTGTCCTATTGGGTAGCAAGTGGTATCCCATTGTAGCTTTGGCTTGCATTTCCCTAATGCCTAAGGAGGTTGAGCATATGATCATGTGTTTCTTGGACACTTACATATTTTCTATGAAGAATAAAATTTTGTTTTATTGGTCTGTGCTTTGGCATCCTGGACAATAAGTAAAATGCACTGCCTTGTCACAGGTCCCAAAGAAGTTTGCCAACTGATCATGAACAGGAGCCCCCAAACAGTAAGGCAAGGTAAATTATTTGTCTTTATAAGTTGATCATCCCAACTATTTGTCACAGTAATAGAAAGGTGACTAACACAAAGGGCATAATTCAGCCCCTAATATTCTGTGCCCTGGATGCTCAAAGCCCCTGTCCTCCTCACTGGCAGCACAGGTTCAGCTCAGTCCAAAGTTTTAACCCAGATCAGCATCAAGTCTCAGCCTCAAATTTCATCTCAATATACTCTTACTCAGCTATGAGCGAAGCCCAATATGCCATCCATAGTGAGGTAAATTTGGAACCTCAGGCACACATTGAAAACAGTTATTTCCTCCCAAAATGCATCAGCAGGATAAAATAATACAAATATTCCCAGCTAAAAGAAATAAAATGTAAGAAATCATGTATTTGCAATAAGCTTAGAACCTGGTGTAGAAGATTCCAGTAGAGCTAAAGGATAGAAGATCATCTCTGGCTCAATCAGTACCCAGCTCTTCAGACCATGGGATAGGGCATGGCAGTTTTACCCTGAGGCCTTGAATGCAGCCCCCAAGTCCCTAAGCTACAGCACCCCCTCAAGGCCCTTGGTGGTAGCATACTGGCACACTGAAATTAAGGAGGTGGCCCTGTCCTCTGAAGTGACAGAGTCATTCCTGTCTTCTAGACCTGTGTCCCAGGGGCTTATAGTGACAGTATCAGTTATGATGTTAGGGTCATCTCCCCTTTTCTTAAAGTCCAAACCTGAAGAACTCACTTACAATCCCAGAAGAATAATGTTCTTCCTTAATTCTGCCCCATCTCTGTGCCTTAAAACTCTAAGCTGGCAGTTTTTCTGCTATGATAGTTGGTTGAGTGTGTAAGTCACACAGTGATGATTTCATTAAATATTTGTTCAAAACCCACAGTTGTCCAGAGCATCTGTTCCCTGTTTGTTTGTGCTGTGAGACAGAACTTCCTTATATGGTCTAATCTGACCTCCTGACCCTCCTGCCTCTGACCCCCATGTGCTGGGGTCTCAGGTGTGGGTCTCTCCTCATTCTTGTTTTTGTAATGATAGTTGGATGGGGATTGCACAAGTCATTAAAGTTCTGGTTCCTTTGTCTTCAGCAATCCCTTCTTCAGGGAGTCACCCCTAACCCTGTGTATCACTCTTCTATTGCATTTTTACTATAAGCCGTCAGGAGAAACCTGGCCACACCTTCAACATTTTGGTTAGAAATCTCCCCTGCTTATCTGCAACTCGCAAGTTCTCCCAGCTACAAAACATTAGGACACCATTCACTTTTTAAGGGGAACCCCCTTCCCTCCTGTTGACAGCGATGTGTTCTAAAGTCTCTGACACTTCAACCAAAGCACCTTGAAACCTCGTCTTCACCAAGTCTCTTCAGGGCACTTTAAGCTTTCTGAAAAACATGCATCTCACAAACATCTTGTGGCTTCTACCTTGGGATGATGTGCTTTTCTGAAAATATTGCTTGCATTCGGGGACTTGGCTTTTTTCAGCTCTTGCCACCTTGGGATCATTTAAAACTATGATCCTGCTGTCCTACTGTGTGCTCAGCCTGTTCAAATTCAACCTCACTTTAAGGGAACAATGTAGGTAACCTTACTGTGCCTTGGATTTCTCATTCAGCTGTTATAACCCAAGATAAATATGCGTAACTTGAATCTTAAGTTATCCACTCTTCCTTGACCCTGAACCAGAATAACGTATGTGTGTACGTGAGTGTTGTGGTAATCATTTGCTAAAAAGCAGCCCATAGATTGAAAAACAACCCTAAACAACAAATATCTCACAAACACTGGAAGCAACGTGTGAATGTAGGTTGATAACATCTCTGTGTGGTTTTGTTTGCTTTTTCTATGTCAGTTGGAATCAGAAAGGTGGCTTCATCCCTTGTAAACTTCTCTTAAAGATTTCTCGTAGAGACTTCCCCATTCCTTTCCCATGCCATGGTTTCTGTGCTGTCCAACAACATAGAGCAAAGCCCTTCATTAGGGACAAATGGAAGATCAAAAGAAGTGGAAAATTCAAATTTGGGCTAGCTTCTGGTCAAACCCAACAGGAAGTTACCTTATTTTTGTGCCTTCCTGAGTTGTCAATATGTCTATACTTGTTAGTGTTGGTATGTACCCATGTACATGAAGGTGCAAATGTGTATAGAGACCCAAGATGATCTTGAGGTCTTCCCTAGATTGCTTTCCTCCTCAATTTTCTTTGAAGCAGAGCCTCTCACCAAACTTGCAGCTCCCTTGTTTAGCTAGGCTAGCTGGTCAATAAACTTCAGGGATCCACCTGTCTCTGCACCTCCCAGCACCAGCTCTACAGGATCATGCTACCACCACTGGCTTCTTCCATAAGTGTTGTGGAATATGTGTTTAACTATGTAAAGATATGTTGCATTTATTTGTTTAACTATGTAAAAATGTGTTACATTTGTTTATGTTGTGGAATATTTGTTTAACTATGTAAAGATGTGTTGCATTTGTTTAACTATGTAAAGATGTGTTGCATTTGTTTAATTATGTTAAGATGTGTTGCTGTTATACCTTGCCTACCTAAGGCACCTGACTGGTCTAGTAAAAAGCTGAATGGCTAATTGCAAGAGAGGAGGTATAGGCAGGACTTCCAGGCAGGGAGAATAAGTAGTGGGAGGAATTCAGGCTCAAAGAAGAAAGAAAAGAAGACATCAGGGAGATGCCAGGGGCCAGTCAGCCAGACACAGAGGAAGCAGGGAAATAGGACATACACAATGAAAGAAAGGTAAAAAGCCCTGAGGCAAAATGTAGATGAACAGAAACAGGTTAAATTAAGTTAAAAGAGCTAGTGGGACAAGCCTAAGCTAAGGCCAAGCATTCATAATTAATATTAAGTCTCCGTTTCTTTATTTCGGAGCTGGTTGGTAGCCCAAAGAAAGTTTCAACTACACATGAGTACTGGGGTTTCAAACTCAGGTCCTCACACCTGAGCAGCCGGCACTTACTGACTGAACCATCCCAAGCCATACTGATGGTTAAACAAAAAACTTATTTTCTTGCAGCTTTGAAAAATAGAGCATCAGATCAAGCTGTTCTCAGAGGATCTTCATCAAAGGCCTATATCCTGGGCTGTGCCTGGCCACTTTCATATCATGAGCATCCTGAACAGGCACATCCCTAGTGTCTGCATGACTCTAAATTTCCTCCTCTTATAAGGGCACCATTGAGGCTGGATTAAGGATCCACTCTAATGACCTAATTTTAATTTATGTTAAACTTATGAGTGTTGGCCTTTCCCCCTATGGAAGTCATATTCTGATGTAGCAGAAATAAAGCATCAAAATACAGGTTTTGGAAGAATATAATTCAGCTCCAAACAGTGGAAATCCACATCTTATTTCTGATGTTAAATGGAAAGTCTTCAGTCTCTTACTATTAAGCATAATGTTAGTTGTGGCCTTCCATACAGGCTCTTAATCCTGATAAGAAATTTTATGTTTATTCACAGTTTCAGAGTGTATTTTGCCAAATGCTATCACTGCATCAGTTGAAATGATGGGTTTTTATTCAACTTTTCTTATTGATATTAAGCATTCAGCAATTTCTTTTGATAAGAATGTGCCTTAAATCTGGAATTATCCAATATGTCAACTCATAGGAACATGAAGAAATGGGGCATATATACAAGGACAAGCAACAGATGTAACTTCAAGATAATTTCCAAAAGTGACTGAGCCCACAGAGAGACAAAGTCAGTAACCCATGGCTGAGACGAGACACTCCTTATGTGCACACTGCTTCCCCAGCCATCTGGATGCCAAAAAAGAAGAAATTCAAAACTAACAAAGGGGCTAAGTAGCTAAGAAGGAGAGTGGAGTGTTTCTAAATAAATTTTATCTTGAGTTTTAAACAGAGTTTTGCTTATTTATATTAAATTTCCTAAAATGGAGCTCTAAACAAAATAAAACAAAACAACCCAAAACTATTGTTGTTCCATAGGTTCCATTCAGGAACTGGGTTTTTAAAAACACTTTCTGATTGGATTTAAGGCCCACTCCATGAGATGGAACACAGGCCTGACACTGCTAAAGTCAAGAACCTGAGATTACATAGGTCATGAGCCTAGGGAAAACCTACTACTATTATTCTACTAAAGAAACAGAAAAACAACATGGCTCTTAATGACATACCGCTATACCCATAGATCACTGCATCACTCAGCCCTCATCAGAGAAGCTTCCTCTTGCCATCGATGGGAACTAACCCTGAGACTCACAACTGAAAATGTGCAGATAATGAGAGACGTTGGAGCTCTCAGACATAAATAGGACGTCTTCACCAAATCTGTCCCCTCAGGGCTCAGGGATCTAGGTGGAAGGAGTGTAAGAGCCAGAGAGACTGGGTGATTCCAAGGAAACATTGTCTTCCAGGAATAACATAGAATTCATATAATGCCCATATGAATTCATAGAGACCGCAGCAGCATGAATAACACCTGCTACATACATTCAAGCCAAAGAGGATCCCAGCAGTGAAAGGCAGAAGTGGACACAAGCTCACATCCCTAAACCAGAAGCTATTTGCAACTGACAAAATCAGTTGTCTTCAATGGGGTCTCACTGGGCATGTTAACCACATTCCAGAACAGGCCCCATACATAGGACTAGCTGATCAACACAAAATGTAATAATTGGTATTTTTGTCAATTCTAATTTTTCTTTGTTTGGGATATATATACAATATATATATATATATATATATATATATATATATATATATATATATATATATATATATACAGACCTGAGATGAGTGTGATGACTGGGAGGAATTGGGAGAGGGGGAAATGTGACCAAAATATATTGAATACAATTTTTTTGCAATTAAAAAACATAAAATACTAAAACATTTTTTTTTTATTATTTAACTTCTCGTTGCCTTTGCCAACACTCCAGTTCTCTGGCTTCCGGGTGACTTGATGTGGTGAACACAACATGGAAGACCCAAGGCTCTCCAGATGGCTGCAGCTCCCTGAAGCCGACTTTGAAATTTTCCACTCATGACGCCATCCAAGCCAACATCTCGGAACTTTTTAAAGGGAAGCCGTGGACCTTGTGGCCACTTTCCTTCATAAGAAAATAAAAACTGCAGTATTTTCATTGTCATGGGTTTCCAGGTACAATGATGAACCCAAGGCAAAATCTGCCGAAAATTGGAGTTTCGAGAATCTGGAATCTTCTGTGGCTCATTCTAAAAGTGCTATTTTTACGATTTATTGACAGCTTGATCAGAAAAGCCATAAGGAATGACGATTCAATTAGATAACCAATGTTTAGAGAAAATATCTTGAGAAACAAGTCATTTATATTTAAAGAACTTTTCATACCACGCTGTATAAAGAGACACATGAGAAATGTGTTGACACCAAACTGAAGGTTCTCCTTAAGCTGGGCATGAGATGGGACGTGGATACCCTCTAGCTGGAAGAAGATGCCGTAGACTAAGCTGCCAAGCTTCTAGGGCAAGCAAGTGAAGCTGGCGGCACTTTCTTTGGTTTCAAATGATGGAGGTTCCATTGGGACTAAGTTGACAGAAATGGGGAGAGAGAACCCTTCGCTCCATCTTCAGCTCACTGAGGCCACCCTTCAGCACACATCCAAACCTTTTTTGGTGAGAAGAATGAATCGTGGGAAAGCTGCTGTGAACAGCGCAAGAGCGAAGAGAGGCAGGGGGTGGCAACCTCATTTCTCCAGTTCTCCCCACCTTCCTGAGAGGGCAGAGTTCCCAAGGCATGCCTGCAACCCAGCCATGGAATCCCCGCCACGCCCCCTAGCTCTCAAGCCTCCTTAGTACCACTCCAGGATGGACTCTGAATTTTATTTTCTTGGTATATGATTAGAGAAAAGGAAAAGTAAGTTGTTCTCCCCTCCTCTCCTTTTATGCCTTGTTATTTAGTAACTTAAAAAATTAGACTTTTTTCATTTTATTTGCCTGCATATCCGTATGTGTACCACGTGTGTGTCTGGTGCTCGCAGAGGGTGTCAGAGCCCCTGAAACTAGAGTTCCTCTGGAGTTCCAGATGCTTGTGAGCCACCATATGGGTGCTAGGAACTAAGCCTGGGTCCTCTGCAAAAGCAACAAATGCCTGTAACCCCTGAGCCATCTCACTAATCCCTTAGTAACTTTTAAAGTGTTAGAATCTCTTCCAAAATCTGTTGCTCAACGCAAGGAATACAAACAGTACTCTTGATGTAGAGTGCAGTGATGGTCAAGGACCATGGGAAGGGGACCGAAACCTGCAACATCATGTTTCCACACTTCCCCTTCTCCAAGATGACTACTTGTGACTTAGTCTTGATTCTGCCACATCCTTCCTTACAAATTGACCCCAGGGGACTCTTCTAGCCTCTTGAAGTGAATAAGATTGGTGGGATTCTGACACGTGGGGATATGTCCCTGTAATATTAGCTGCTGTCCTGGGTTGGGTTACCTGGAAACAGCACTGAGACAGAGATGTGAGTGCAGAAGTTTCTGGTAGACATCTATACTTCCTGCCATTGACCCATGCAAACATCGACACCTGTTTGTGTATAATCTAAACTGTCATCCCGAGGCTGAGCAAGAGGCTACTGGTATCTTGGTTCTTTGTCTCTTTGTCTCTGACAGAGATGCCCTGGATACCCAATACTGAGAGGCAGAGTGACCCATGTAGGATAGTGAGGAACAGCTCTGACCCAGGAGAAACCAAATGTTAAAGTCATATAAGCTGGAGCAGTCCCCCTCCCTCTTCCTGCTGCCTGCTGATCCCGATGTAGAACTCTCAACTACTTCTCTAGCACCAAATCTGCCTGTGTGCCAACCATGCTTCCTACCATGACAATAATGGACTAAACCTCTAAACTGCAAGCCAGCCCCAATTGTTTTCCTTTATGAGAGTTGCCATGGTCATGGTGTTTTTACACAGCAATAAAACCCTAATTAAGACACCACCACTCCTTACATACAGCCCCCAGCTTCAGATACTCTGTTACAGCAATGGAAAACAGTCTAAGACAAATACTGAAATAAATTTAAGCTGAGTTCTGTGAAATTCTCAAAAAAAAAACCATAAATAAATCACATCCTAACCTGTGAACAAGACATTTCTTTATAAATAGAAATATGGCATTCCATTAAAAGATGAGTCACAGTCATAAAAATATTTTCATTTCATTATTTAAGCTGATCACTGTATAAACTAAGCCCCAGATTAGCTAGATAAATTTAGTGAACTTGGTATTGCTAAGTTGTTCATCCAAAACACAGAACATAGCAACAAAGATAAATTTAAAATAATACTTAAGAGACTTAAGTCTTAAATTTAAAATAATACTTAAGAGGAGAGAATGAGAAAATTCTGTCAACCATTTGAGAATTCCAGGAAAGCAGCAAAAACAATGGAAAAAAATCTTGACCTTCTAATTGTTTATCTGATAATTAGTTCATGGTATAAATAATTGCTTTATAACTACCACGTACTGGGCATTTTACACTTCAGACTATGCTGTTTCTAGCATGGAGCAAGACCATGTAGCCTGATATCAGAGCAAAGGCTAAGTGCGCCAGTGACATTTAGGAACTAGACATGGCACTGTTGCCTCAGATGATCAGGAAGAGCTCTTGTAAAACATACACATGTTGAGTGTGTGCAGACTGAAGAAGCCAAAACTCACCACAGAGATGGACGTTCTAGGTCCTTAGCTCTGAGGGCCAGAAGCGTTTTAGGCTTTGTGGGATACATTCTGTTGATGCTGCTCAGTGCTGGGCTTGTAAAATTAAAGGGAATTACAACCAATGCATGGGCATGTTGCTTCTGGCTGTTACTATCATTTGGATTTTGAATGTCCCCCAAGGGCTTGTTGTTGGAAATGTTCCAATGTTCCAAATGTTGAAAATGTCCCAGGGAGAAGCTAATGGGAGGCTTTGGAGCTCTTACATTGTGGAATCTGAAAGGTCATTAGGTCACTGTAAGAGTGGGTGCTCATGAAGGCAGTAGAAGGACCCTATCCCCTTCCTTTTCTTCACTTTGATTTTTCACCAGTACACTTTCCTGTCGTGATGTGTTACTTCACAACAGCCCCAAGCAACTGGACCTATCAATCAAAACCGTGAACTAGAAATCCCTTTTGTCTTTATATCATAACTATCTGATACATTTTGTTAAGAACCACAGAAAAGATGGCAGAGCTGGGGTTCAATAAAATCTTCAAGATGCTTCCATGTCACAAAATATTTTTCAAAACATTTAATTCTTTAAACACAAAAATATTTGTGGATGTAGGAAGCCTTGGATTGGTGGTTGCCATTTGCAGACCCCTGTGCTAACAGAAGAAAGAACATTTGAAATCAAAATGTTTATGAGAATACACAGAAAGGTCTGTATTTTAATACTCAAGCAACTTCCTAGATGGCACCCCACTGATTCCATGATAATGCTCCTGTTCTCTGTAGGTTATCTCATTTAATCAGGTCATTAACACCCATGTTTCTGTTTGTGCCCACACTGCTCAGGTCCCTGAAAATGACTTTGCACCACCTCTAATTTCACTAGGTGCAGAAGAAAACTAAGGTCAAATATTAGAAGTCAGTTCTCAAAGATATGCTGAAGTTTTAACATTCCCAGATGGTTAGATATTTTGTGGAGATATACTAGAGGGTGCAGAAGGGCATCTGGATATAAATGCATCAATGCACACAACCTGTGTAAGCATACTTTAGATTTCTGAAAAGACAAGCTATGAAAAGCAAGTCAAACTGGATGATCTATTTCCAAGCACCAAAATATAATGGCTTTCCTTGTACATTCTCATGGAGGAACTTCACCCAGAAAGATGAAGAAGAAGTAACTTGGGTGTTTACTAGGCACAGTTTTGAAATTCCCAAATTGGAGAGCTGGCCTTACCTCACCTCTGATATTGGGATTTTACAAATAGCCCAGACCTTCTGCCCCCTATATATCTCCTTTACAGAGTTCACAGCACTCGTATTGAAGAGAGGGGCCACTAGAGAATAAGAGGCTGTAGTCATTTTTTGGATGGCTTAGAAGATGAGACATATGGGTCAATGTCCTTAGTTGCCTTGGGCATCCAGGCTAAGGAGAAGGAAGAACCTGTAGAGTAAAACAGTGAGACAAGTTTGCTCTGTTGATGGAATCAAATTCATTACTTAAAAAAAAAAGGCATTTGAATCATGAGAGCCAATTTGTGCATTTCCTGAAGTGGTCATCCTGTGAGCTCCTTGAGGGAGGAACCCTGGGCACCCCTCTGGACATTTCTATCACAGTGCTCTGCACTTAAGGGATCCCATTAAATGTTCCTGAAGGGACATAATAAGAATTGAAGATCACATACAGGAGGAAAAGTGGTCCCTGTGTGCTGATTACAGTATGTGTTGGCAAGGATGTGTCACATTAAGCCAACAAGAAGAGCTCATCTTTCTGGTTATTTCATTAAGCCACATTTGCCAAGTCCTATGCCAAGGGACCTACAAATGAAAACGAATGGGCAGTAGACAATTAGAAATCTCTTCCTTTCTCAGCAGGGCTTGTTCCCTGTGGTACATTTACACAGCAATTAGCAGATGTGCACTGCACAGCATTGTCTTGAAGTCCCTTCGGGAAAACAATGACTTGGACCCTGAAAAAGTTTCTCCCTCTGCTGTACATCCTTCTCTTAGGCCAGGTATAGCATTAGCTCTCTCTTTTTTTCTCCTTCTTTCACTTATCTTTTGAGAGCACTGGTTCAGTGTTGACCACTTGCCAGGCACAACACTTTACATAATGAAGAATGTATACCTTCAGTTTCATGCGAACCAGGACCAGGGGCCCCAATTGAGAGCTGCATGAAGGTGTGCTGGGGTTCCAGGATCCAGTTCAAAACACTGCCTGTCCAAGGAAGATGGATCTTGGTCTTGGGCACTGCCATCTTCACCAGCACCTTCACATACATGTTCACCATGATGACATGACAGCTTCACTAGCCAAGAGAAGGGACTTTCTGCTTGATTTTCCCACAGGGAACACACACCAGGTTACTATGACTAACTGCCTTAGGACCAATTGTGTTTATTTTCACTGACCCTGGATTTTCCTCTTGTGCCGTGCAAGCCAGTTCAGGGCAGCTGCTGGCCACCACTGTGTTCTGTCCCTTGTGTGTGCTCCCAAACAGCTGGACGATGACTCATCTGCCAGGGAGTCTCCCGGGAAGACAGATGGTCCCCAGCTTCTCTCCATCATGCCTCAGGAAAGCAACTTTTAATTAATGGGTCCATTGCTATAGTGATGTTTCCATCTATTAGTGATGCTGGCAAGAAGACAATTCAGTTTCTGCTTCCAGATCTTCAGTGCCTCTCTGTTCTTTGCATAGGTCTAAGATTAGATGCCCTCCTTTAAGAAAGACTTTCCATAG
This sequence comes from Peromyscus maniculatus bairdii, assembly GCF_049852395.1. NCBI lineage: Eukaryota > Metazoa > Chordata > Mammalia > Rodentia > Cricetidae > Peromyscus > Peromyscus maniculatus. Next base: position 54,355,470 of record NC_134870.1, read on the forward strand.
CTACCAAGGTGAGCTGGACACCCTCGCCCATGTGCTGGATCCCAGTTCCCCATTCTGAAAGAGCTGTTGCTGCTGCTCTTCCTTTTTCTTCCTTCTTCTCCTCCTCCTTCCACTTCTTCCTCCTTCTTCTCCTCCTACTTCTCCTCCTCCTTTTCCTCCTTCTCCTCCACCTCCTCCTCCTTTTTCTTCTACTACTACTCTTTTTTATTCTTATTCTTCTACTTTCTCTTATTCTCATCATTTTTTATCTGAATCTCTCTCTTAAATGTAATATTCATGATTTGAAGTTCTTGCTCAACTCATAGAAAAGTATTTAGCTGAAAGCACATGATAATTAATGGTTGAATGGATGAGTGTGTAAGCCTCTGGAGAACCTCATAAGTGATATATGAATCAGCATGGGATGTGTACTGGGAGCTTGGAGCACACAAGGTAAGATCTTCAACTGCCATCAGGACAAGTAAGCATGGTAGTGTGTGGCAGGGAAGGGAGGAGGTAATACTTGCCTCAACGATGCTAACTGCATGAGCTTAGATTTCTGTCTAGTATTGTATTGGCCAATTAGCCTCGATGTCACACTTTTATACTGCTGGGAATCAAAGTAGCTGAAGAACATGGGTCCTCTATCCCACGATATTCAAGTCCATCCTTTCTTCCATGATTTTCCCTTCCTTTGATTCCTCCCTCTCCTTCTTTGTACATGTATGTCAATATGCAGTCCTTTCCATCAGGTTTATGACTTGGCTTTTGGGTATATTCTTATAATGAAACTCCCTCCTTAATAATATATAATTGAGCTAGGCATAATGGCACACACCTTTAATACCAGCACTCTAGAGGTAGACTGAGTTTGAAGTCAACTTGGTCTACCCAGCAAGTTCCAGACCAGCCAGAGGTGCCCCTCCCCTGTCCATCCATCCATCAATTTATCTACCTACCTATCTATCTATTTATCTATTTGTGTGAGTAATTCATATTCAAGTATCTTTAAATTATATTATCTATGTTATCTATAGTTTATTTTATCTTTTAACTGGGACCTTAAGTAGTTATGAAATAAATAAAAATATGTGAGAGATTGAAAAAGTGTCCTTGAAACAAACTGTTAAGTAAAATCCCCAGATTTAGTCAAAATAGACTCATTTGTTAATAAGATTCATACTCCTCAATGCCATGAAATTTCATTGTCTTGGGTAAAATACAGAAGAAATAATATGATGGCACAGATCTTCAGTGCACAATCCAGTGGGTCTTAGCAAGTGTGTGAACCTGAGAACTCACCCTGAGGACGGAAGCATGGACCTTGGCACTACTCAGGATGCTCTTTATGGGCTCCTTCACTCATCCCTCACTCTGCTGGAGACCAAGGTTCAGTGAACCCTGACAGAACAAGCACACAGGAATACCACTCCAGGAGGCCATGGGTAAGCTCCCAAATGTCTCAAAAGAGAAGAAACTTAGCATGCAAAAGGAATATGCCAAAGGAGATATTTCCCTAACAGAGGGAAGACACACCAAACATCATCCTAACCAAGGAATCCAGCAGACCCTGGGACCACATACTGAAGTGCTGAAGCTACAAGAACGGGGATTTCAACTGGCATTTTGTCTGTAGCGTAACTCACACCCCCCCCCCCCCAAAAACTGATCGCAACTGCATCACCAGAGCTGCCCAGCCAGGAATGTAACAGAAAGTCACAGTAAATGCCAATCTACTCTGCAGGAAGGAAAATGAATCTAGGCATGGCATACAGAAATGTTCACAGCTACAAAGCATCCCACTGGCTCTTGGATGCTCTGCCCAGCACACTTTTTCCCTCACTGGCAGATGCTGTGTTTCTGTGACCAATACATGCTGAGAATTACTTATCTAAAAACACGGGGCTATAAGTATTTGAGATATTTTTAGTCTCTTAGATCTGGAAGTTTTTACATAGACTCTTTCAGTTAAACACCTCTATCTAATCTGAAACATTCCAAACTCTAAAACTGCTTGAGCATAACATCAGATTAAGGATGCTGGGCCTGCACATGTATATGTATGTATGTATGTATGTATGTATATATATATATATGAGAGCAGATAAACTGAGTACCTCTTCTATGAAGAATTCCCATCAGTCACTTACTTAGCAGGCAGCAAACTCCTTTGAGTTGGAGATTTCCTCACTAAATAGGATGAGTTTGCTGGGTTGGCTATACAATGACCAGACTACTTCTGCCAACTTCTGTGATTTGTCTTCCCACCACAGCAGTGACCTAGCATGGAGGCCTCAAGATGTTGTCTCTGTATCTGAAAAAAGAGCCAAGAGCCCCAGAAACAGCAAAGCAAATCCCAACCACATGCCCTTGTCTGCATTAGCTTGCATTATCAGTACGACTTGGCTGTGACAGCCTAGCTTCCTGTGTGTTTCCTGGCTCGACAACAGTTTTCCAACTCCCACTTTGCATACATGTCTGCCTTCGGCTGCTCACAGGCCTGACTCACTCTTCCGTTTAGCTCACTAGCTTGCACATGCATTTCAGCTTTTGCCCTGGGTGATGGACGCTGGCAGACCTCTCACCCTGATCATGTACATTCCAAATTGCCTTTGTAGCCTCAAGTCCCATGCTCACACGTCTCTTAGCCATTTCCTTATCCATTCTAACACTTGTTAACTGCGGTCTCTGTGCCATAGTTATGTTGGGTGCCATGGCCATGGGATGAGGCAACAGTGAAGTGCTGATGTCTCAGAGAGGTAAGGAGAGGAAGGGTGGCTGGGCATTCAAAGTGTGTGTGTGTGTGTGTGTGTGTGTGTGTGTGTGTGTGTGTGTGTGTGTGTGTGTACAGTAGCAATTAAAGATCATATTTGGAGTATCATCTGGTATGATCTTCCAGATGATGAATTCAGTCAGGAAATAAACATTTTCATGAACATTGCTTTTGTTAACTTCTCTTCCAGCCTTTGTGTTCAAGACTGAATTCTGCTATTTAACTACTTATGTGGGTTTTGTCTAAATCCTTCAGAATCTTTGCCAATCCCTTGCTCCTTAAACTAGAAATTGTCTCAATGTGGACACTGTTGTGAGTGTTACTATTATTTAACTGGACAGTGTAAAGAAGGGTTCTTATCAAATAGTTATTGACTGACTGCTCAGTCTCTAATGAGTACAGGGCTTAAGTAGCCTGGAGATCTTTTAAAACAGGCTGTTCAGATTCCAGCCCAGATGTTCTGATCCATTGCTCTGGGTCAGTCAAATCATGTGTACATTACAAAGGCTCCTCAAGTAGTTCTGGGGTGAGCTAGGGATGAGAGTTTCTGTGCGATGGAAGGACAGGCCTGGGTCAGCAGGCAAGCAGAAAAGCATGATGCTTTATTTTTTATTGACAATCTACATAGGCCTGACTTTTAAAATAACTTCTTTGATATTCAAACAGAGTAACAATATATCTAGAACACATCCTAATGCTGGGACCTTAGAATGAGGCAATATTTGGAGAGGCAGTTAAGGCCACAGGAGGTCCTGTGAAGACTTCCATTCTATCATCCATGTTGCCCTTCTAAGAAGAGATGAGGACAGGGGTCTGCTGACACAGACTGAGGACCAGGGGTTTCAGCAGAGCCCAAAATGCAGACTCCTGGCTCTCAGATGCCAGCTGCAGAGTCATGCAAAAATAAATGTGTTTATCACCAAGTTTAAGGCATTTTTATTACAGCAGAGCAGAGGATATGTGGACAGGAACTACACAAAAAGCAAGTGGTAATTATAAAACAATTTCTAAATTCTCAAGATTTTCCTTCTTAGTAAATCACCAACAAGAACATATCAAAGGGCTGGTTTCTTTTGTTCAGTCATTGTGGACTGAACACCCACTAGTCACAGGCACTTGGGATGCTGTGGCTAACCCTTCCATTAGATCACATGGAAAGGGTCCTAATTCCATTAAGTTACTTTAAATTTAAATTTAATGAGTCTAAGATTACACACACACACACACACACACACACACACACACACACACATATCAGCATAAAATTAGCTAAAACTGGCAATCAAAATAGACTATAATAGTCTATTTCCTCACCTATGAAGTGAAATACAAATGTACATTTTAATTGAGAGAATGGGTTACTTTCCATAACCCATTCAAATAAAATATTATTAACACATACAGTTAAACAGTGTTCATATATTTAATATGCTAAATAATTTTATCTTAATATCTTACATACAATTAAGCTTCCACTTTATCTTAAAACGAGTACAAGACTCTGCTATGATTATGGACATGCCTTTTTGTGTCACAGTCATTTCCTAACACTCAAACACTATGACTTCCTAAGACCCAGCCTGGAAAGCCCCTTCCACATCGTTAACAGAAACAGCCCCTTAGCAATGTCAATAGCTGCACTTGGACTTGAAGTTTCTAAGAACATTCCCGTCTTTCATAACCCTTTTTTATGTACATTCAGTCCAAAAATATGCATCTACACTGCTGAGGACAAGTAGCTCACCAACAAGCGTGTTTATTGTCCTTGTCCTTCTGACAGGAAAATGAGTTTGGGGGGTAGAAATTAGCTATTTGTGCTTGGGTGGTTTTTATTGAGAGTGTTCAAAAATCATTTTTAACAGCCTCTCCAACTTCCTGAGAGTTTCATTCTAAACATCAGCTGAAGTGTTTGCCTACAATGTCTAATGAGCAGGTGTTTTAAGCAGTAAAGAGAACTGCCCTCAAGTATAACACTTCCATGAACTAAAGGGATGCGCTTAAAATGAGAATCAGGAGCTGTCCCTGTATGCCAAGCACATATGACATGTAGCACTGTCGCCCTTTATGATCACATCTCATCTCCACAGAGTCAATGTGCAAAGCCTTTAACAGTGCTCCACTACACTTTATTTCATTTAATAATTAAATAGATATCGATACTTGTGTGGGAAATGTGTCTGATTTTCCTTCTACATTCTTGGATACCACCCAAGGCAGTGATTTCAGTACAGTTTTGGAGCTGATTATATGACAGTATGAAATACAGCATCACTGTGTGTATATACATTCGTATAGTGCATGTTCACCTGTAGGTTTAGATGCATGCACCTGTGTGCACCCAGAAGCAAGGAAGGCATCAGTATTTTATTCCTTTGAGTCAGGGTTTCTCTTTGAACCTGGAACATCAGGATTTTGGTTAGGCTGGTAGCCAGCAAGCCTCAGAGATCCTCCTGTCTCTATCTTACTACAGTGCTGTGGTTATAGATACAGGAGCCAAGACTATTCCCAGCTTATTACCTGGGCGTAGGTGTACACATTAGCCTCCTTATGCTCTTAACCACTGCATTGTCTCTCAGCCTTACATGTGGCATCTTTAAGCCAGAAAATAGGCTACGTATTCTTTATGTTTATAGACCAATGGGGTCTTTGGTTTAGTACCGATTATGAAGGCAAGCCTCCTTGCCTCTCTTCCTGCTTCTGACAGGTTTTTATTATGTAATTCAGGTTGGCCTCAAGGTCAGCATCCTTCTGCCTCAGCCTCTCTAGTGCTGGTCTTGTAGACATACACTACCCTCAGCTCCAAAGCATTCTTTCAAGATATCAACTATTTTATATATTCTAAAATTTTCCAGATGGAACCTTTCATTTCATCATTTATGTAATTCCTGGAGCCTGTGAATACGTTTCTTCACAAAAAACAAACAAACAAAAACCCACTGTACTCTGATGGTGTGATTCAGTGGTGGGGAGATCTGCCAAGGCTACCCAGGAGGTCAACTGAAAACATAGGATGCTTATAGAGGAAGGCAAGTAACTGGTTCCCACCTGAGGAAGACTAGACCATTCACCACTGACTTGGAAGGCAGAGGAAGCCAGAGGAGTGAGAGCCTTAAGTGTAAGCGGCTTCTGGAAGCCAAGAAATCACATCCTCTTGTGATCTCCTCCAGGAAGGACCACAGTTCCTGGGTGTAGACCATTTCAACTGCACACCTAGAAAGAGCTGTCACACAACACATCTGCCAGGACTTACGTGACTAAAGTCACGGTCTGTTGCAGCAGCATTAGGAAGTGAGTATAACAACTCGTTTATCAGTGGTTTACCAACATCTGATCTTGATTTTATTGTTCTCTTAAATTTAGTCAAAAGTTAGCCACATACCAGGAAAATATGCATTTTTTAAAAAAGCATTTGGGAAGTGGTGAGCAGAGCAGATAGAACACCGACGGTTGGAAATGGGAGCTGTCGCCTCCTAATTCATTAGGAGCAGTGACAGTCCCCCTGGGTGAGCTGATGTGGAAGCTAATTAGAACCAAACTGTCCTTTCAAGTGGTGACAGGGGAGACCTGAACACTAGGAGAAACGTGTCAAAAACGCTGTTAAGGAGCCAGAGTGGGGCTGAAAGCTCTTCCTATCCTCAAAGGTGTGCTTCCTTCCAAAACAGATGTCATACTCAAAAACAGTTCCAAGGTCATTGGTCAAAGTTTTACAGCAAAGAGCTGACGGGACTTCAGGACAACGTGGGTCATTTGAAGACAGTGGAACAAAGAGGTAAGATGGTGGCTTCTAGGCTCAGAGGGAGCACGTGCCCACTTCCTGGGGTGACCTTCGGCTTCTCCACTGAGTACCGTCACCCTCAGGTGCTTGGTGATATCCACAAGACAGAGACCTGTGGGTCCATTCTGCACCCTCAAAGGCCTAGCAGAGCCTCATCACGGAGGGCTGGTGTGCCTGTTGCCTCTCACCTATGTACAACCCCAAACCTTCCTGACTTCGTGAGAATCACAAGAGAGTACATCTACGGAGGACCGTGAAAAGTCAGTTCCAACCAACACAGTGACATTTGTAAAGTCCTTTTTCCCCATAAGATAATGCTGAAAAGTTCTAGGGATTAGCAAAGAACAGACGGTTTTATCTGAAAATGTGAGAACTGAGTTATGATGTTCTAACCGGGTGCCGGGGTAACGAATGCAGAGCTCCAAGCTCAGGTCAGAGGCAGTGGACTCTTGCCACCATGCTTGGCTCACTTCCTTGGTTCACCCTGGCAGGGTGGGGTGGGGTGGGGTGGTGGCAGTATATCTCCATGTCCTCAGCTACAAAGCAAAAGCAATTTCTATAACCCTGGTATTCATACTTGACTTCTATTTCTTTGTGTGGTATTGTATTCTGCAGAAGATTCAAATTTCTCCTAGAATAAAAAAATACTGACACACACACACACATTAAAACACCTTTAAGACACTATTTAAATGAGAACTGATCACTTGAATCCATACTCAACTTCATATTGAGACTGGATTTAATAGAAACGTGTGTGTGTGTGTGTGTGTGTGTGTGTGTATGTGTGTGTATTCACACCTACTTCAACAAGGACATACCTCCTGATCCTTCCAAACAAATCATGAACTGGGGACTAAGCATGCAAATATATGAGCATATGTGGGGTGCATTCTCATTCAAACCAACATACACACACACACACACACACACACACACACACACACATACAACTTAAATGGAGTTATCCTATAATCAGGGACAATACTTCAACTAGATATCACATGCTAGCAAACAAAAATCCCAGTACTCAGAATGGGCTATCTCTTTTTAAATTTGGCCAAATGGAGTCCTGTAGAGCACCACACATCACAGGATATTGTCACGACTCTTGGTTATCCTCCTGGACTCAATGGTAAGACCTTATTGCTCAAGATACCACATTCTTGATAAACACAGAGATAGCAAGTGAGTGTCAATTAGGAATCTTCATTCCTATGATCTAGTTTTCACAGTGCTCAGAGAGTCTATGCATGCTACCAGAGGAGAAAGGTAATTACTATGTTTACTCAGCTGTACAACCTAGAAGCTATAATAATGACTGGTCTGGCAAGACATGCCCATCAGTTCAATAGTAGCATGAATGTTATAGGAGTAACCAATCATTTTCTGCCTGGATCTGAGGATAGCTCCATGAGATGGAACCCATAGGTCATAGGTCATAGGTCATAGGGGAGAAGTCACTATTATTATTCTGCTAAATGGTAACAGTACTAAAATAAATCCTGATGATTGATGGCTATACCTATAGATTAGTGAATTGCTCATCTCTCGTCATAAAAGCTTCTTGCTTCTTGAGAGATGGCAGTTAACACAGAGACATGTAGCTGGGCAACAAACTGAAAACAGGAGACTTGAGAGTGCTCATATCTAAGCAGTATGTCTATAACACACCTTTCCCCCTCTGGCTCACAGACCTTCTTGGAAGAGGGGACAGAAACATTGTTAAGAGGCAGATGTGGTGGATGATTCTAAAGAAGCAGTGTTTTCTGGACACAACAGGGCAGTTGCCTACATGAACTCACGTTGATCGCAACAGCATGCACAAGACCTACATAAGCATAAGCCCGACAAAAGTTCCACCATGGAGCAGGGAAAGTGGGCATGAAACCCCACTAGCTCGGGAGATATCATCATCTGGTAGCTGCTGGGAGAGGGAGAGTCAGTTTTTTTAATGGAATGACTCCCAGACTACCACACTACTGGGCAGACCCCATACCAATAACAGACGGGCAACACAAATTGAACTTGTGTTTTTGTTATTGTTTTTTGGGTTTGTTTTTCTTTTTTTGTTGAGAGAGAGAGAATTTAGTGTGAGGGGATGGGGAGGTAGAAGTGGATATGGGAGAGTTTGGGGAAGGGGATGAATATAATCAAAATGCATTATATGTAATTCTAAAAAAAAAGAAAGAATATTAACAAGTTGGTTATTTAAACAAGTGATGTCTCTAGGTATCTTAGCCACTGTTCTATTTCCATGAAAAGATATAATGATGAGAGCAACCTTTTTTTAATTTTATTTATTTATTTATTTTTTGGTTTTTCGAGACAGAGTTTCTCTGTATAGCTTTAGAGTCTGTCCTGGAACTCCCTTTGTAAACCAGGCTGGCCTTGAACTCACAGAGATGCACCTGCCTCTGCCTCCCAAGTGATGGGATTAAAGGCATGCACCACCTGCACCCCTGTGAAAGCAACTCTTATAAAGGAAAGCATGTAATTGTGAGCTTGCTTACAGTTTCAGAAGACTATCCCTTATCATCATGGTGAGGAGCTTGGTGGCATGCAGGCATGCAGAGAAGCTGAGAACTTTACATTCTAATTCTCAGGCAACAGAGGTGGGGAACAAGACTGGGCATGGCATGGCACCCTTAGGGACACACCTCCTCCAGCAAGAACACATCTACTTCAACAAGGACACACCTCCTAATCGTTCCAAACAAATCACCAACTGGGGATTAAGTATGCAAATATATGATCCTATGGGAGGGGCAGGGCATTCTCATTCAAACCACCAGACTGGGTAATGGGAAAAGTCATACAAGCCGTAATTATGAATGGAGCTCTGGAAAAGGCAAAAGTGCATTTAAAAGACACATGGTAACAAAGATGTCACCTCTGTAAAGATTTATATTATTGTGTGTATATCCTTTTGAGTATATGCCACATGTGTGTGGATGCTTGCAGAGGCCAAAATAGGGCATTAGATCCCCTGGAGCTGAAGGCACAGGTGGTTTTGAGCTTCAGGATATGTGCTCTGGGAACCGAACTCAGGTCCTCTACAAGAGCAGTGCATGTTCTTAACCACTGAGCCATACCGCCAACCCAGAGGACACCACTTTTAACGAGAACAGTGTCTTCCTTTGTCCACACACATGCAGATCACACACATTCACCGAGCTTCGTCTTAAAGTCACCATTGCAAGCAGCTAGTCTTTTCATTCTCAACATTGAATGTTACTTCTGTTTTTTGTGGTGGTATTCTAATTGTACTGAAATATGATTTTGATTGTATGTTAATAAATAAAGTTGCCCGGGGGTCAGAGCTATTAGAGCCATAGCAAGAGTGTGGCGGTGGTGGCACACGCCTTTAATCCCAATACTTGGTAGAAGAGCTAGGTAGATCTCTGTGTGTTCAGGGATACAACCAGCATTGGAGACATATGCCTTTAAGACCTGGGGGGCTGTACATACAGACAGTGACGAGGCAGTCACGTGTTTGGGTTTACAACCAATGAGAAGGCAGAACAAAAGACTATGAAACGACTTACACACAGGAAATAGGTCTCTTTCGGGAAGCTAGGAGCTCGCAGGAGGAAGAGTAAGATTTTAGCTCTGAGCTCTGACCTCTTTGGCTTTCTCTTTTACATTGGTTCTGTGTTTCTTATTTAATAAGACAGTTGGTTACATCTACAGTTTTTCCTCACTTTTCAAAAACATATAGATTTGTTTTCCTTCTGATGCTTAAGCAAAGACTGGGATGGGAAGATGTTGTGCTATGGTTTGCATAAGAGTCCCCAAAAGACCCATCCAGATGTTGAAGGTTTAACTCCCCTGGCCAGGGAGCTCCCAGAAGTGATGGAACCTTTAAGAGGTGACTCCTAGTGGAAGGTCTTAGGTCAGGTGGGGTGTGCACTCAGTGACATGTGGGGATCCAGGCCCTTCTCTCTCTCTCTCTCTCTCTCTCTCTCTCTCTCTCTCTCTCTCTCTCTCTCTCTCTCCCCTAGCCTCTCCTCTCCTCTCTCCCTCCTCCCCCTCTCTTTTTCTCTCCCCCTAGAAACAAGATTTGTTCTACATGCACCCCACTATGATTTGCTTCTCACCACAGGCTCCAAAGAAAGAGAGCCTCGTCCATGGACTTCCACAGCCAGGAGCCCAAATAAAGCTTTCTTCATCCTGAAGTGATAGTCTGAGATGTCTCTCACAGAAACACAAACCAACACACCCTGAGAAGCTGAAGGAAAGCCTCAGAAGAGGCCACAAGGTTGATCAGTCAAGGTTAGAAAAATGCAAGATTCTGGGTATTCATGTGTAGACAGAATCACATGACAAGCACATGGGAATAGTCAATCATCTGAAAGGCTCTCCAGATTGTGAAGGATATGATTTTTTTTTTTACCCCCGTGCTTAAGAATTCTAACATTAAAAATTTTTTAAATTAACTAGATGGTCTGCCCTGGAAGCCATTGTATCCTTGATATCACTAGTGGAAGAAGGGTTATTATGAAGGCAGAGTACAGAAAATCCAACCATCAACAAGAGAGTTCTTCAGGAAAAGCCTCTTGGTATCATACACAACCAAATATCTGATGTTACTAATCTCCAAGGACAACTGATTCTCATCATAATGTATTTATTACCATCAAGTCATTAGGGAAGCAGGAATGCTTTTCCACTTGGTATGTTCAGTGCAGTTTATCCCTTAATAGATGCATGCAATGCCTGTCTCTGTCCTTCCAGGGCTAGGAAGCTTGCTGTAAACATCTTACTCACTTCTTCTCATGGTGTTTATGCTGGTTGGACTGCAGGATGAGTCATCAGCATCCTAATGGACTAGCATGCTACAAACAGGGTGACTCTTTCCTCTGCCTGGAACATCCCTCCTCAGCATGGCCTTCATGGATTTCTTTCCTTCTACGCCAGATCTGGCTATCATTCTCAGGCCATAGTACTACTCCACTGGTTTTGGCCCGATAGGAGTTTCTTGTGGCTGCTGTAACAATGCATAAACTGGGTGTATCAAAATAAAATGATTGACTGCCTCATTATTCTTACAGGCTGTAAGTCTGCAGTTATCAGTAGGAGTCATTCTCTCTCAGAAGGCTTGTGTGGTGACTAGTTTTATGTCGACTTGACATAAACTAGGGTCATCTGAGAGAAGGGAACCTTAGTTGAGGAAATGTCTCCATAAGGTCAGGCTGTAGGGCATTTTCTTAATTAGTGGTTGATGTGGGAGGGCCACCCCTTTGTGGTCCTGGGTTCGATAAGAAAGCAGCATGAGCAAGCCATGAAGAACAAGCCAGTTAAGCAGCACCCCTCCATGGTCTCTGTATCAGTTCCTGCCTCCAGGTTCCTGCCCTCCTTCAGTTCCTGCCCTGACTGCTTTGGATAATGAACTGTTATATGGAACTGTGAGCAAAATAAATGCTTTCCTCCAAAGTTGACAAAAGTTGTTTTGGGTCATGTTATTTCATCACAGCAATGGTAATCCTAACTAGGACAGCTTGGTCATTGCCTCTAACATGAATCTTAAAAGGGCTTATAATAAAAAAAAACCCACAGCCAGATATTGGGGTGATAGCTGAAAGATCAGAGAAGCAGAACAGCCAGCCACTAGCTTACCTCTACAAAATCCTCAGCCTCGAGAGTGAGAGTTCCTGTTTCCTCACGCCTTATATACCTTTCTATGTCCTGCCATATTACTTCTTAAGATTAAAGGCATGTGTCACCACTACCTGGTTCTGTTTCTCTCACGTAGCCCAGGGTGGCCTTGGACTCACAAAGATCTAGACTCTAGATCTTTGCCTCCTGAGTCATAGGATTAAAGGTATGTGCCACCACTGCCTAACCTCTGTGTCTAATTTAGTGGCTGGCTCTGTCCTCTGATCTGCAAATAAGCTTTATTGGAGTACACAATATATCACCATATTCCCCCTTTTTTGTCTAAAATAATAAAAGAAGGTTATAACTAATATAAGAAAAACTATATACATTAAGTGTATACAATATATACAGGCGATAAATACATCAACAATGTCTAGTTTACTTGCGTTTGACAAAATCAGAGAAAATACTCCATTATCTATCCTCTCTTTGTGAATCCAAAGGATTGTGTCTAATTCACCTTCTATCCTAATTTGCATTAACAACCCAAAACAGGAACTTGCTCTCTTGAGGCTGAGGATTTCCTAGAAATAAGCTAGTGGCTGGCTGTTCTGCTTCTCTGATCTTTCAGCTTTCACCCCAATATCTGGCTCCAGGTTTTCTATTAATAAGACCTTTTAAGATTCATGTTACAATTGCCTGTTTCTCCTAGTTTCTGGTGGTTGCAGGCAGGCCTTGGTTTTCTCTGACATGGTCACCATCTGGTACATTCCATGTGTGCTCATATGCACACATTCATATCCACTCTCTCTTCTTGAAAGCAGAGCCTTCATATTGGATTAAGGGAACAGCTACCACAGTGTTCATTTCAGCTCATCTGAAGAGACTCTATTTCCCAACAAAGTCCCATTCAAATGTCCTGAAAGCTGAGTCTTCAAAATCTTTTTTTGATGGGCACAGTGTAACCCATAACAGAAACCTCAAACACAGTATCTAAAATAAATCTATTCATTCTATTCCCAAGCACTTCCTCATGTAACCACACCCATCCACGTCCAAAAATTCAGGAAGGGCCCCTGATTTTTTTCTGTACTTTGGAGCTCACAGCCAACCTTGCTGGTTTTCGACTCCATGCTACACTTGTACCCATTCCTACTCTCTTCTTCACCATTAGATAGGGATCAGGGAAGGCCACAGCCTTCCAAGGACCCTCCTTGTTGACACCTTTCCTTCCTTAACAAACACTTTTCACACAGGAACCATAAAGCTCTTTGGAGGCAGGAATCTTGCTGCAAAACTCCGTATATCAAACTCTTCAAGGCTTCTCCGCCACAGAAATGGAATAAAAATTCCCCCAAGTCCTGTGAGGCTCACATGCTCTGACTTGACCTCAGCTTACACTCGCTATATTCTTTCAGCATCTCTCTAGATCGTCGGGTTAGTCTTTTTCTATCTACTGCCTGGGACTTACATACTTCCCGTGAGCTAACTTCATACCCTGACTCTCAGCATGAGTGGCTGGTCTGCCACTCTGGGTTTCAGCTTGGATGTCTCCTTCTCAGAGAGACCTGCTTCTGGCAAACATTCCTCTAGCTTTTCTCATGGCAGACTGTGTGGTTCTGCCCTGGACTCTCCTGCAGGTTTCATGAGGACACTCTTGCAGTGTGTCCCGTGGAGAGGACAGCACTTGATACACTGTCTGTAGACACATATATGAGCCAGGACTTTTATTTCTGTCTCCCTCAGGATGTTACGACTATTCCATACAGCTTTGTTTACTGAGGCTCACTAGGGAGCAGTATCATGAAACAGGAAGTTCATCAGCACTAGCTCCCCAGTCCCTGACCTGGTTGTACCTTGCACTGGTGTGGTGGTATTGTGTTTCCCAAAATATTGTGCACCCTAATAAACTTATCTTGGCTCAGAGAACAGAACACCCACTAAATATAGAGGCCAGAAAATGGTGGCACACACACCTTTAATCCTAGCATTCCAAAGGCAGAGATCTGTCTGGATTTCTGTAAGTTCAAGGCCACACTGGAAACAGCCAGGCGTGGTAACAAGAGCCTTTAATCCCAGGAAGTGAAGGCAGAAAGGTATATAAGTCGTGAAAACCAGGAACTCGGGCTGGTTAAGCTTGTAGGCTTTTGAGCAGCAGTTCACCTGAGATGCATTCGGATAAGGACTCGGAGGCTTCCAGTCTGAGGAAACAGGATCAGCTGAGGAACTGGCAAGGTGAGGTGTCTGTGGCTTGTTCTGCTTCTCTGATCTTCCAGCATTCACCCCATACCTGGCTCCGGGTTTGCTCTTATTAATAAGACCATTTCAGATTCGTGCTACACACTGGTACAGCAAGTGTTTGTATGATTGGCACACAAGGTTAAGGGCCTTCTGGGGCTGATTTTATCTGTTCTTCATCTGGCCCAGTACAGTCTTCTTTCCATTCCTCTTCCCTTCTTTTCTTTGTTCTGTGGTGGGAATGGAATCCATGGCCTTACACATGCTAGACAAATGCTCTGCCACTGAGCAGCACCCCCAAACCTTGTTTTTCTTTTCAAAGAGGCTTCCATGAAAGAAATAACAAAGTTCAACTTGAATCTCCCAATTTTAAAGTTTGGACATCGAAGAAAACAAGTCATTTGAAGAAGGCAAGTCACAGCACACCTGGCCCTTGGCAAGAAAAGACAGTATAGGAGAGGTCACTTTTAAAAGATGAGACTGTGGCTTCTAATTATGTTTTAAGCAGTTCTGTGATTTCTAATATCTGACCTCAGCACTCCTCTGATGGGCTGCATTAACATCTTCAAGTCACCACCACAGCTCCAAGGCTCTAGTTCTTTTTCTGGCTCCAGAGGTCTTCACCAGACTCCCCACAAGAACCATTTTGCTCGGCTGACAGGGAATTGGCATGCGGAATGCAGCCATTTCCCATCATTAGTCTAAGTCAAAATGCAAAATTAGGTATTCTTGACTTGCACATGTACAGACTAGTCATTTGCTCGCCTGCCTCTGGCACAGATGAATTACTGTATTTTAATAAACTCTCACAACTCTTAGGGTTATGAACGAGATCATGGTGAGCAACTGTTGTTCAAAGTACCCAGTAATTGCAGAGTACAGTTCTGAAGACATTAAAATTTGTAGTCTCTAGCCACTGGCTAACCACTTAAATATAAGTTAGCTTAAAGGCACGGGATAAATGACATTTTATACTTCACAAAGTGAGCATTTATTTTTCTAAGCAATTAACTGGTCTCTCTCATAAACTCCTTTGTTGAAACCCGAGGCCTTGCAGGCAATTTTCAGAATACCCAGTATTGGCTGTTTTACAAGGAAGTTACTTTCCTGCTACTCTATACCCTCTTGCCCTTTCCCCTTAAGGTATTCCTGGTCTGCTTCCAAACTAGAAAACTCAAAGCATAAACATAAACCTGAAGGGGGAAAAAAAATCAAAGGAACACAGAAGGTGAAAAGGTAAGGAAAGAAGCCGGCGGGAGAAAGAGCTACTCCATTACCTGAAGCCGGCACCCTGCTCAGCAGAGAAGCAGACATTTGTGGCGCCACAGGAGGAAATAGCTTGTCTGGAGTGAGGGAGACAAACCAAACCCCAGGACCCATGGCGCTGGAGCACAGTTGTCTCCAGGACCATAAGGAAAGAAACGCCATTGCTCTCTACCTGTCTCCCGAACTACACTTGCTCCCTCAATGTCACAGTCTGCCTCTGTGGTGGTGGGCCACAGGCTGGAGATGTGGCTAGTCCCTGGGGAATAATCCACCCAGTTGTCGTGGGTGTGGTGTCTGTGTGGTACTCTAACTCCCAGGTTCCTGTCTCTTCCATTCTGGAGAATTCATTTCATCCCCTTCAACAAAAGCCTCCTGCGGATGGAGACCATGCATGAGAGTTGCTGAATGACTCTCTTCTCCTCTCAAAGGCTTCACGAGAGAACTCTGTTCATAGTGGTGGTGGGATGGGAGTTGACCTTCTCCAAGGAAGCCTGATGCTCTGGCCTCCTGAGACAACTTCTGGGCTTGATCCTGTGTTCTGTTTTTTTGAAAGGAGTCTGACTGTGTTCATCATTGTGTTTGTTTGTTTGTTTCTTTCTTTCTTTCTTTCACTCTTTCTCTCTCTGTGTCTTCCTTTCTTTCTTATTTATTTACTTGAAACAGGATCTCAGTGTCCTCATTTGCCTAGAACTTGCTTTGTAGCCCAGGCTGGCTTTAAACTCATGGAGATCTGCCTGCTTCTACCTCCCGAGTGTACAGATGAAAGGCATGTACCACTCTGCCCAGTTCTTATTATATGTTCTTAATTCTTGAATGAGAGCATCCAGTTGAGGTCTTCCAGAAAGGGTCCTTTCCTTGTAAGCCTCATGGGTCCAATACCGCCTCTGTGTTGAACCTGTGCCCACAGGATAAATTAGGAAACCATATGCTTTCCATTCTCTCTTCAGGAATGCATTTAATTTGCTATATGTGCTTGAACACTTGGGATTCCTCAACACTAAGCCATGATGTGGATATGGGAAATGCCCAGCCTCCAGGAATCTCCATTCTTCTGTTTTTTATTTTTAAAATTAGATTTATTTATTACATGTGTGACTACTTTGTATGTTTGTATGCACACTACATATGTGCCTGGTGCCCACAGAGCTCAGAAGGTGGCATCCGATCCCCTGAAACTGGGGTTATAGATGGTTCTGAGCCACCATGTAGTACTGGGAACTGAACCTAGACCCTTCCACAAGGGCAACAAGTGTGCTTAACTGCTGAGCCATCTCTCCAGCCCCAGTTCTTCTAACTATTGACAGGAGGTTCCAGACACTGACTTACCTTCTAATTACTGGTTTTGAAACATTTTGTTCTGAAATTGGACATATTTATGAGGCAATGCTTGGTGCTTTGATGCAGACATTATGTGTAAAAGAATGCACTAGATAAACTCTATATTTCAGCTCATATGTTCAGTGCTTCTTTGTGGCAAGAACACTGAAAACTCCATTTGTTAATTTGAAACAATGTAGTGATTGGCATGCAGTCAAGCTCTTATGCAAAGAAAACTGTCTGCTACAATGTTCTACCCTACTGTAGACATGTGACTGTGGACATGATTCTTTCTGAGCCAATCAGTTTTTGTCACTGTACAAAAACATCCCAGAAACCCACTTAGGAAGAGCACAGGTTTCTTCTGCTTCACAGTTCTGAAAGTTTCAGACCAGGAAGATCCGCTCATCTCCATCTGGCCTCTGGAAGGAAGGATGTCCGAGCAGTAATGGAGAAGAGCATGTAGCAAAACATGCTGCTCACCTCGTGAACCAGGAAGCAACAGGAAGAAGAAAAGAATGGGGCCCCACTCTCTCTCACCCCCAATGACCTGAGAAACTTGTGTACCAGGTGCATGTGCTGAGGTCAGAGAACACACTTGGTGTCAGTCCTCACCTTCTGCCTTGGTTGTGGCAGTTTCCTTGTCAACTCTTTGTCATGTGTGTGGTGCTAGATGGAACTTTCGGCTTCTGGGTGTTCTCCTCCATCCACCACTCATCTCCCCACAGGCAGGCTGATTCTAGACACTCACTCTTTGCATACAGCTTTTACAGGGGCTCTGGAGATTCCAACTCAGGTCCTCACAATTGTGCAGCAAGTGCTTTTACCCAATGAGCCATGTCTACAGCACCTCTAAAAATTATTTAACTAATATTAAAATAATAATTATTAATATTGAGTGCATGTGAGTATGTGTGTGCATATGCACATGCATGATACGTGTGGGGAGCACCTGTGTGGAGGTCAGAGGATGACTTTGTGGAGCTGGTTATCTCCTTCCACCTTGATGTGGGTTCCAGTCATTGAACATGGGTCATCAAGCTTGTGCACCAAATGCTATACTCATTGAGCCATCCTGCCACCTCCCCAACTCTGTTACTTTTGGCCTTCCTAGAGCTTATGGAAGGCAAGTAAAGCAGATATCAATACCAATTGCTTTATATAATAGGTTTAGGGGTTAAGACAGTTTCTGATGAGACTTGGGCGAGAATTCAGGCTTCCTGGGTGATACAGAGGGCTGCATAGGGGCCGCTGTACTGAATGCTGGTCACCCTATTCCCCACTCTGGACAATCTTACCTGGGCAAAGGAACTCAGGGAATTCTGCCCCTCCCACAGGACAGATACACTTTGTGCTTTTCTGGAACCCCCAAATTCTGTTTTTTGCACTGACATTTCCTGAACACCCACACAACGAGAAAGGATCTGCTGTTACAGTATAAGACAGGGTTTGTTTCTTAAGTCACTCAACATCACAGAGGCAATTTTCCGGACACTAAAGATACTCCATATCACATCCTCTATGAAGACTTGGAGGCTCCTGGTCCTACAGTCTGTTCATTGACTTGGAAGAGAATGACCTTGCTGAATTCCACAGTAACTTTGAGCTGCTTAACGATCCACAACCTGTGCTGCATGAGTCCTGGTCCCAGGAGTGGGGTGGGGGAGTGGGGTGGGGTGGGGTGGGAGTAGGGTAGGGGGTGGAAGGTACTTTATGGAGCCACTTAGCTGAGTAAGAAAGAGGAAGTGACAGAGGTACTATGTTCCCATGAACAGGTGGAAAGACCAGATGGTGAGGCCAGCTGCCTTGTAAGTGTGCCTTAGAGTTAGTCCAGAAGCCACAGTTAACGCAACGCTGAATGTCTCCGATGTCCAAAGTGCTCAAAATGGGAAAACTTTCAAGCTTTGGAAAGATGACATACATGGAAAAATTCCATGTCACGAAAAACCTGGTTTTGCCACAGACTTCTGGTAATTTTCTTTTTGGTAGTATTGTCTTGGTTTGGTTTGGTTTTGAACAGGATCTCTCCACGTAGTCCTGGCTGTCCTGATACTTGATATGCAGATCAGGCTAAAATGTCCCGCTATCGTCACCCAGCACCTTCTGCACACCTTTTTCAAAATTCTATTGCTTTTTTATCTGTATTATGTGCCAAGTGGCCCTGTCAACCCATCTCTCTCCCTAACTGGCTATAACTGCCTTAGGAAATAAAGCTGATTGCATACATTTCTGTGAGCTCAGCTCCTAAACAGGAAGAGCGAGAGAGGCATTTAATGTCTCTGTGTGACCCAAGACACACAGAAAGATGAGGAGGAAAAGGAGAGAAATAACCAGTATATCTCCAGGCAGCACATAAGCCAATGAGCACACGCCCCCCTCCCCCCAGTCTTGCACAGGACTCGTGTTAGGGGTGGCTCTGCAGGGAACTATCTTATAAACCAACACAGAGAATGACGTAGAGAAGCCAGAGGCTGGACTGTGTAAGCACGGGTGCAAGATTGGTTGCAATGAGAGCACACAGCAATTGGGACCAAGAAAAGTAGGTGTCGGTTCACAGGGCTTGGGGACAGAAAGTGAGCGCCTCTAGGTGAAGGTAAAACTTGGAGATGAGTGAGGGTGGGTGGCTGGCGTGACTAATGATGCTGTGAGCAAGCCAGAGCTCTGGGCTGGCCTCTACCTACTGCCCATAAGCAAGAAGCTGCAAAAATTCTTCAGCCGCTGACTAATACGGGGACTGCCCAGTCAGAGCAAAGGGTGCATGCCACTGTGTGTGTCGGGGGGTGGGGGTTCTGGGGTGCAAGGTGCAAGAGGTTATAGGGGGAAAAGGGAATTAAACTGGCAATAAAACAGGAAATGTCATTTATAATTTAATTTTTGAAATAATACAGGCCTTGCATGAGAGATGTCCCTGAGAGTCATCTGGCTTTGTCTTTGGCTTCATATTTTATTTGGATGATTTTCTTTTCTGTGTTTTTTTTAACGGGAGAAAATTGAATTTAAACAATGGTCTTAGGTAATGGGTATCTGGGTAAATGGGAGTACGGTGGGGTTCAAGTTCCACTTGGGGTCTCCTTTCACAATTATGCTGTGCAAATAACTGTAACAATCATTAACATTAGCTGAAAATGGCCATTCACAATGACTCCAGCACTATGAGACCTTCACAGATCATTTAGGCGCCAGCTCAATGCTGAAATTACAGCTTATGGCTGGGTAAGTGCTTTTTCCATTTCAGGGGTTTGCATTTTATATTTTTTTTAAAAATAGCAGAATAGACTTAAATATAATCATTAAATATGCCAATAAGAGTTTAGTGAGATATTAACCCTGTCAGGTACATGGTTGCAAAGATTTCTTTTTTCCCATTCTGTAGGCTGTCTCTTCAATGGTGGTGTTTACTGTTGTTCAGAAGCTTTTCAGTTTCAAGTGGCCCCATTTTTCAACAGTTGGTCTTAATCCCTGTTACCAGGGTCCTGTTCACCAAGTCCTTTCCTGTGTCTATGAGTTCAATTCTATTCCTTCCTTTCTCCTCTATCAGCTTCAGTTCTTATGTCGATGGCCTTGATCCATTTGGAGCTGAGTTTTGTGCACAGCTCCTTCCTCCCAAGGCTCAGGAGTCATTATAGGAGAGGGAGCAGAAAGATTGTAAGAGCCAGAAACGATGGATAACAACAAGGAAAGGTGTTTTCTGGACACAGCAAACCAGTTGCACGTATGAACTCACCATAGTTGTGACAGCACACGCGAGATCTGCACAAGGTCAAGCCAGACCAAATAAATTCGTGGAGTAGGACAGAAGAGGATGAATTCTTCCTCCTACATGAGGCAATTGATAGCTGCTACCAGGAGAAAGTTGGTTCTCTTTAAGGGTATGTCCCCTGGCGGGTTTAACATGTTCCAGTGGATGGTCACACATCTAAAAGCCTACAGTCAGCCCTAATGGGACTTGATGGTGCTAAAAGAGATGATAAGAACACCAAGTTTTGTGGGCATGGAGTAAATCATAGATTTGAGAGAGGGGAATTAAAATGTTCCAAATATAATGCCTCCTTAAATTTAAAATGAAGAGTTTGACAAGAATAGTCTTTCTGTCAAAATGTCTGAGAATGCTTCTACAGAATATGAAGACGTGCTATTCATGGCTCACAGTTTGAGGGCAAGGTCCTTCATGAAAGGCAGAGAAAGCATAGAGACAGGAGCTTAAGGAAGTTAGTCACACTGTGTCTGCAGTCAGGAAGTACACGGAGATAAGTTCTTGTGCTCAAGTCTCTTTCTATTCAGTCTAGAATCACACACCCCATAGAATGCACTACCTGTAGTCAAGGTCACTTTTCCCCATCTCCATTAACCTAGACTAAAACTTTCCTCACAGGTATACTTGAGATTTGTCTTGTAGGCAATTTTAGATCCTGTCACCTTGATAGCATTAACCATCACCAACCAACACCTACTCATTCACTTCTTCAGAAAATACGCATCCAACGTCCTGGTGCCAAGAACGTGTTTGGTATCAGGAGTAAAGCTGAAAACATTTTTGATAAGGTGCCAGGCAGCATGGTACCTGGCTTCTAAAGCACCATCAACCATGAGCTTGATAATCACTTATTTAAATAACCGCAGGAGCATTGTATTAGCTGTGAAAATCGTGTTAACGTGTAATAACCTCAAATTAACTGGGAATTACATTGATTTTTCACAGTCATGGTTAAAATTTGGTGTAGACCTGCTTTGTATTCACTCTGAGACTGATCTGAACTTGGCTCACATAGCAGCCCCACTGGGCAGATTTCCTGCCAAGTCAAGCACATCATATCCAAGAGGGAGCTCTGGCTTTTCTTCCAGCAGCCCTGCTCCAGCTGAACTCCCAGACTGAGTCAGTGTGCACTGCCTCCAAGCCAGCTGCTAAAACCTGAAACCAAGGGCCTTCCCCCAATGCCCACAGTTTCTCCCTGCCACCTACCATATCAAATCCATCTGTAAAGCTGATGGTTTCTCTTCTAAAATGGATTTGGAATGTGTGTTCCTTTTTCTCTGTACTGGTTCTATCGGGTTCCTCGCTCCAGGGGTCTCCTAAATATCACAAGCTCATGCATGCACATGTACATATGCACTCATGCACGCATGCATGTGCGCGTGCACACACACACAGACACACACTTCAGATGCATGCTTAAAAAAAGATAAAAATTTTAAATTATGTTTCTGCGTGTAGGGATGTGTGCACACAAGTGCAGGTGCCCACGTGCCCACACAGGCTAGAGGTCCTGTGTCTCTCTGGAGCTGCAGTTACAGGTGGCTTTGGGACACCTGACATAGGTACTAGCCACTGGAACCAAACTCAGATCACCTGCCAAAGTAGTACCTGCTCTTAACCATTAAGCATCTCTCCAACCCCTCAGATACACTTACAACCAGCAAGCCAGACCTTCTCCACTCCCACTGTGAACAGCTTTTTAAATGACTCTCTATTGCACTTGGAATGAAGGCTAAAGTCAACAAAAGAGGAGTAAAAGCTGCCACTTGTGGCAATGTGGACGGAACTAGAGGGGGAATTATGTAAAGTGAAAGGAGCCAGTCACCGGGATGCAAATACCACAAGTTTTCACTCAAGCCATAAAGGTTGATGTTATAGAAGCAAAACACAGACTTGTGTTTACTGGAGGCTGGGAAAGGGAGAAGAGGGGGTCAGAGGGAAGCAAGTAGCAGGCTCAGTGGAGGAGTGAGTCTTGGGGTGTTCAATGAAAGGTGGAAGTCATGATAACTTGGACAGGGGGAAATGATTCTGAATGTACAATAGCTACACATTAATTCAGAAGAAATACATAACAAAACTGAGGTGTCTCTGGAAGCCCTAGCCTGGGCTGTATGGCCAGGACTCCACGCAGCCCTTGGTTCTGAACATGCAACAGGACGCACTGGACACGCCCTCATTCAATACCCACGGATGCTGGGTGAGACACTCAGCTCCCGCTGGGGACTACTGTATGCTGTGAATTACAGTGTCCTGCTGTACAGCAAGTTTTCTGTTTCTGCAGAAACATAATGGTTCCGTCACAGAAAACTAAGACTTTGAATGTTTTCCCACTGTCACTTCTCAGCACGTACCAAATCGGTCGACCTTCAGATTGTACTGTTGGACGTCTGACACCTGAAGCTGCCCTTTGGCTTGCAGACCTGTTTCATTAGAAAATCTTTCCTTTTCATGTGGAATTAGGCCAGAATTTCCAATAATTTCTGAAATGGCTATTAACATACTTGGGCTATTTTGTACTATGTAATTATGTATGCAAAACAGCATCCTCAGCACTCATGATTATGAAATCAAAACACTGATCAATTCTGAAAAACACTGAAGATGCTCCACATCAAATATTTAGCCAAGATTTAATTTTTTATGTAAAAGTAAATAAGCACATACATGTCATCAGAATGCAAATGTGCTTTTTTTCTTTTAGTAGATTATAAAATTATGTGTGTGCCAAAGAATCCTTTTAAAATAATTTTCTTTATCACTAAACACTTGATTTCCAGTATTTATTTTATAGACTTAAATACCCTGGACCACAGGAGAAAACGTAGAAGGTGCTAGTCTACAGCACAGAGGTGACTATGGTCACAGAATTGTATTATAGAGTTTATGAAAAACTAGGGGAGAGGAATCTTAAGTTTCCCAGGATCAGGGAGGAGACAGGTGAGGGTAGAGTTGAAAGAGAGGGTTCTAGAAGATAGCACAAGCCCCGTTTCTATGTGAACAGCCTGACAAGTAATCAGAAAACCCAACCCTAGCTTTTAGGATTAGGGCTCAGTATCAAAACTAATGAGATGTCTTAACTCTGGGGCAGCAAAATGTCTTAGTCAACAGACAGCTGCGAGACCCATGGGGGACAGTGGGCAGTGTCCCAGAGGAGTTAGGAGAGGCCAGAGCATTGCCACTGGGTCACAGCACTGCGGTCTCTTGATGGTGACAGAGCCGTGAACATGCTTGAAGCCGCAAACACGGTTTCCTCTAAGAGGCCAGGACATATTCACACATGTGTTCGACCACAGGGTCTGGATTCTCAAAGGACCTGCTGGACTTCTCCTCATCGCTAAGCAGTCTGCTCCATTCCAATCTCTCTTTGGGGATGCTTGGTTAATGTGTCACTCAAGAAACTTGGAAACTTCTGCTTAAAATCTCTGCGTCTCTCAACTGAATTCTTGCCTTCAAAAAGACGAGGACCGCCGGGCGTTGGTGGCGCACGCCTTTAATCCCAGCACTCGGGAGGCAGAGGCAGGCGGATCTCTGTGAGTTCGAGGCCAGCCTGGGCTACCAAGTGAGCTCCAGGAAAGGCGCAAAGCTACACAGAGAAACCCTGTCTCGAAAAACCAAAAAAAAAAAAAAAAAAAAAAAAAAAAAAAAAAAAAAAAAAAAAAAAAAAAAAAAAAGACGAGGACCAAGAGACCCCTGGAACACCAGCCCAAAATAAAAAATAAAAATAAATAAACATTTAAAGAGAATGTTCATCAGCCTGATTTGGGTCTTACACATTGAGACAGACATCAAGTCGTCTGTCTGTACCACCCCCGCAAACATGCCCCAGGATTATATGGATTATGTTAGCTATTGAAAAGACACTAAATAGGTAACATTTAGGGAACAGGGACAAAAGCTGAAGGTTTTGCTTTCCACTGCAGGGTGCTTCCTCCTTCTTGTCCCTCCACACTCTAGCTCTCTCAGCCCTTCTTCCCAGAGACTGCCCTTGCCTCTCCCTAAGTAGCAATCCCCTCTCCTCCACAAGACCTCAGGATCTTCACTATTTAGGGACAGGCTTCTCTGCCCTTCTTCACTTTGGCTCCACCTTGGCAATTCCTTGATGTCCAGAGAGCTCTAAAAGCCTCTTGACATGTCAAGAGGACCTGGCTTTTCAAGGCACTGTGCTCTTTTTGATTCCTGAGGACACCTAATCCAGGCCTGGCACATTCAGGATGACACCTGTAGTTACCTCGTCTGTCTATGAAGACAAACACCTAGAAAAAAGTATTTCACTTAATAATCATTTTTAAAAATAACACTCCAGTATCATTATTACTCCAGTTAATGCGCCAGCCGCCTGTAACATGTATTATTTCTGCTTTTAGGAAACTCTAGGGAGCAAGCTCATGGGGACTAAAACAATGAGAGGACAGCTTGCTTCTCTCACTCTTCCTCCATTGGCCCATCAGGACCTAATGCAAAGTTGCATTTTGTCCCCAAAAGTAAAATAAATTCACACATTATGACTCTTCAAACTAATCTTCATACTTAATTCTGACATTTTGTATGATTTTTTTTAAAAAGGAGTGAACACAGCTTGAACGTTGCTTGTTTTATTTTGAGTCCATAATTTCTTAAAAATAGCTAAATTATATAGCGCTAAAATTTACACCACTCTGATATTTTAACAATGCTGATAGAGGTGATACTTAAATTGATGTTATTTGCATATTTTAATTTGTATCCAAAAATAAAGTTAAAGCACTTAGCCACCAGACTGGCAAAGACACCAAAACTCCACAAACGCTAAGCACAGTGTGTCAGGCTTTGAGAGGAGTCAGGAGTCTTCTTTCCACTGCAGTTTGTAAGCTATGGTTCAGGGAGGAGTGAGAACCAGCACACTGAGGTGTTAGCTCTAGACTACTATCAACCCATGTGTCGATTTTAATGTCTTATAATCTGTTTGGCTTAGTAGGTACATGGCAGCTGAATGTCAAGCTCTCTCTCTCTCTCTCTCTCTCTCTCTCTCTCTCTCTCTCTCTCTCTCTCACACACACACACACACACACACACACACACACACACACACACACACACACACACAGTGGACTCTAATAATGATGGCGGGAGTAATACCGATAAGCATTACCATCACCGATGACCGGCCATGTGTCAAAGCTTGTGTTTTTGTGCATGGGTTGCCGATTATCTTATTTCATTTGTGTGACTCCCTGAGGCAGTGAGATGCTTCTGTGGCAGGAAGTAAAACCTCAGATGAGCACAGTAGACAGCCTACGTCACCCACTGGCTCACAGCCCTCTGACCTCCATAACTTGGGGCTGTAGAAGGAACAACTGAGGCTGGGCGGCCTCTTAACTAGGTCACAGAAATATCTGCAAAGGTGTAAATGGCGTTGGCTCTGCTGCTGGCCAACTCACTGTCGTGTACGCGGATGAAGATATATATGGCTTCCCCTTCTGTTCTCCATCACCTGAGAATACAGACGTGGGGTTCCACCCACTGGCTGCCTCACAGAGCAGAGGTTCTTCAACAGCTCTTGGCCACTATGACTGGCACATGGCCAATGACCTAGAATTCTAACAACCTGGGTCTTAAAAGTACAAGGGATAAATACAAATACTTCTGGAATGATTCTGAAATATAAAAGATGGGTTTTCACTTGTTTGACAGGGATAACAGACTCCAAGCAAGAAAGCAGCTGTGAAAATTCCTGAGGGATTTGGCCATTGGTACCTTTTTTTTTTTTGCACATGGCTCCACCAAGCACACTTTCTCCTCTCCCAGGATAGTAGAGGCCAATTTTAAAGGTGTTGTTTGTACAACAGATCTATATCCCTGTACCTGTGTGTGTGAGTGTGTGTGTGTGTCTGTGTGTGTCTGTGGAGTGTGTGAGTGTGTGTGTGTCTGTGGAGTGTGTGTGTATGTGTGTCTGTGTGTGTCTGTGTGTGTGTGTGTATGTACAGATCTAGAGCAATCTGAGGTAGACTATTACTCCTCCCAGATGACTTCAACTCAAATAACTAAGACCTCTTGCTGGACTCTGCCTCTTCCTTAAGTGGCAGAAGAAGTGGATTATTTGGACCACCCACAGAGAGGGCAGAGAGTGATAGCAGGGGCCTTCTAACTAGAAGCAGTGCCAGGCATAGAACGTGGATGGTGCTGGTGCTGCCTCCCTCTCTGGAAGGTCAAGAACATGGGGACAAGGGATTGAGGAACCAGTGGCCAATAGGTATTTCCTCTTCCTCTTGGTCATACATGGGCAAGTGGGAAGAGGGGGAATAACAATGGTGGCTATTTGGGGGATGTCCTGTATGAAGCCAGCACAGCAGAGAATTGAACCCTCTCTCCATGTCACGGGGGTGCGAGGCATTCTAGCTTCATTTTACGGATAAGCAAGTCTCTGTTTAGAGGCACAAAGTGACTTACCACAGCCCTTCAGGGTTTGACTCTGGGTTCACTGAAAACCTAAAATCACCAGGGTTTCAAGACAGGCTTCTGGCTAGTAGTGGCGGAGCCTCTGTGAGAGGAGAAGGCTTCTCCTGCCCCTGCCACAGACACAGCAGAGGTCCACGTGACTTCTCTCTGCTCTATGTTTGCATTTAGAGTATGATTATCATCTAAGTGAGCAGAATGTTGGCTCGGAGAAAGTGACATCTGGCTACGGTTTTTGACAGTCCACTGTAGAAACACTTCCCATGACAAATGGTTGACTGCTGGAAACTGTCTCAGACGCTTAATGTCAAAATAACAAGAAATTGGTCTCAAAACATACACTGTATGAGAGTCATACACGAAGAGCCCCACGCTGAAGATGAAACCCTTTCTGTCATGCAAGCTGGTCACACTGCTCTAGTTGCTCTCCAAGGATGTCCAAAAAAAATTTTTTTTCGAGATAGGTTTTCTCTGGGTAGCTTTGCACCTTTCCTGGAACTCACTCTGCAGCCCAGGCTGGCCTCGAACTCACAGAGATCCACCTTTTTCTGCCTCCCAAGTGCTGAGATTAAAGGTGTGCGCCACCATCACCCGGCGGAAGTCAAATATTGATTTCAAGTTTATGTATCACTTGATGGGGCCTCAATGGGCTTAGGCTGCACCCTGTAACACCACATATTGTCACTGAATGTTGAAAATGTTCAAGCCTGACATTGGTGCATTTCTTCCCAACATCTTACCATAGATACCATCTGCAGCCTTTTACCCTGCAGAGTTATAATTGAGCAACTGATAAACTGAAGCTATCATGCAGCTGTAAGTTTTCCTGTGTCCTGCCAGGTCCCGCAGCTGCTCAGACCCAAATAAATGCACAGAAACACATATTATTTTCAAACTACAGCCATGGCAAGCTTCTCACTAGCTAGCTCTTATATCTTAAATTAACCCATTTCAATAAATCTATACGTTGCCACGTGGCTTGTGGCTTACTGGTACTTTACATATTGCTTCTCCCGGTGATGGCTAGCAGCATCTCCCTAGACTCCACCTCTCTCTTTCCTGTCTCTCTCCGATTTCCCACCTGCCTCTGAGCTGCCTTGCCGTAGGCCAAAGCAGCTTATTTATTAACCAATAGGAACAACCTATATTCACAGCATACAGAAAGATATCCCCCAGCACCAGCACTTTGCTGAGTTGAACCAAAAGGGAAAATGTTCGTATCCCTTTTATTTGGAAACTTTAAAAATTGAGTAGTTCCCATGGTGCTTTGTTTGTCAGGGGTCTCCTTTTCCTCGATGCTGGGTATGAAAACTCCTGAGGGATTCTGCCACTGGTGGCCAAGCACATGTCCTCTACCAGAACAGCGGAGTCGAAGGTTTCTTTCTCACCAGCACCAAAGATAAGTTGGAAAGGAAGACAACACCTTTATAATCCCAGGGAGCAGAGCAAGTGCCCCCCACTTAGTTGCACACCAAGACCATTCACTCTAGAACAGCGGCTCTCAATCCACTTAACACTGAGAACCACCTTTAATGTGGTTCTTCATGTTGTGGTGACCTGGAGCCATAAAATTATTTTGTTGTTACTTCATAACTGTAATTTTGCTACTGTTATAAGCTGTGTAAATATCTAATATGTAGGATATCTGATAAGCAACTCCCAAAGGGGTCATGACACACAGTGGGGGGGGGGGCGCACAGAGACTCCATAGCGAGGCCTTATTTCATCTCGACTGAGGGTGTGAGAGTCCGAGTTTGCTTTGCCCTTCAAGGCTGCATAACAGGATGCTTTGGCCAAAGGCATGGTTACCAGGTATCTTATGCTTCAAGGTCTAATTACAAGATGCTTTGCCATAAGGCATGATTACCAGGTGTTTTGGAAATCAAGGAAGGGTCGACACTTGTTTGTATTTTGTACCTTGACCTTGAAAGGCGTAGGTCTTTTGCCTCTCCCCTTGCTGGTATATAAAAAGCCCATTAGGAATTAACTTTGAGGCAACTGTGGTATTGTCTCAGAGCCCTCCCAAAGATATCCTGTGTCTCTGTCTTTTCTTCGTCTACATCTATATTTTTCATATATTATTTATTAATCTTTACTCCTCCCCTGCAAGGACTGTTCAACAGGTCAGGCTGGTCCCCGAACCACTGCTCTAGAAAACAGTGCAGTCATGCCTGCATGATGGGGATACTTCTTGGGGCTGCTAAGGCTATAAGTGGACACACACTGCTCCCCTCAGAGAGGGGAGTTCATAGGCCTCTTAGTAAGATGACCCAGTAGAGCAAATACCTCGAGTAGAAAGAGGAAGTCTCTTTTACTTCTGAAGAAAATGTCCATAGATCACTGGAAACTAATATTCTGATGATTAAATCACTGTTCTACAAAATTGTCTTTGGAAAAGATGTGCTAAATAGATGGTACACACAACAGTAAACAAGCCAAACCCAAAATGAGCAGGGTATTCTGACCCCAAGAGACCAGACAACCTTCCTCTAATGAGCATCAATTAATACTCAGGCTCCAAATGTTTGTCAGAGGGCTTGTCTTGGTCTGTTTTCTGCTGCTAATAGCACAAAGTCCCAGACTGGACAAGTTATAAACAAAAAGGTTTATTTTGGCCCCTGGTCTGGTTCAAGGTTGAGGAGCTGCATCTGGGGAAAGCCATCCTGCTGAAACTTCTTAGTTGAAGATGCACTGCATCCAGTCACCACTGGAAAGGCTTAATTCGCTCATGAAGACAATGCCTTAGTGGCCTCATTCATTGGTCCCACTGCTTCATAAGTCATGGTAGGGATGAAGTTTCTAAATGAGTTTTAGGGGTGCCCAAATATAGTGGGACATAAACTCCAAACCCCTGGTACTTTTTGTTCATGCCCTTTGGAGAAAGTCCAGTGGCTGAGGCAAGCTGGCCCACATGCAAGGGCACTTAGCCTGCTGCACACTGGAATCACACAGGGTCTTCTGGAATAAGGGAATTCTCTACCTCTCATGCAGGGACTCTGATCAAACTGGAGGTCCAGGTCAAAGTTCATGATCACTACCACAAGCCCACAGGGAAAGAGAACCTTGGCCATCATCAACAAAATGCTCTTTGTTCTCTCAGAAGGCCTTAAATTCTGTTGATGCCAAGGGTAACAAAAAGTGAAAACAAAAACAAAATCCCGTTTTGCCTGCTTACAGCAGGTGTTGTAAGAACACAGACTCTTCCTGGGAATGAATAAGAGGGATCGTGAGAGCACTGAGACTCACCGCATTCCTGAGAAACCTGATTAATGCTTTTATCCTCACTACCCAGAATTCTGTGCATCACCCATCCTTCTTTGCCTTGGCTGCTAAAACACTTACAGTTTCTGTGGACCCACCTCAGATAAAACTGTCGGGAACTGGGGCTAATCTTACTCAAGGCAAAAAGGTTCATTAGGACAAAAATAAAACTGAACTCATTTGACAGTTCCTTGAGATTATAAGAAAAACGAGTATCTGCAAGTCAAGGCACTGCTCTGTCCTATCCCTGACAATTGAGAAAGATGACTCAAAAATCTTATAATCGTATTACAGTAAGTAGAAGCTATTGTCAAGAGTCCAAACGTTTAGAAACATTGCTGGCCTTTAGCTTACAAACTAAAACCTTGTGCTCTGGACTTCACTCTTCTCACAGAGCAGTTAGATGTATACTACAACTCACCGTGTCTATTTAAAGACTGTGTCCTAGAAAACAGGACAAACAAGAGGGAACAGGAAGCAGAGACGAAGGTTTTATTGGTAATTTATCAGTCTGCAAACCGCTTCAACTGAAAAGCCATTACTAGGCTGTCCCGCCACAACGTATAAAGAGGGCATGCAGTCTTGAGAGATACAATCCACACTTAATAAAAACTGAGCAATCAGGGCTGGGTTATGAGTGCTCGGCTGGGAACGAAGTGGGATCTTTTGTCCTCCAGAGGCTGGGACAACTTGTAATGGACTTGAAGGAGAGGGAATTGGACAAAGAGTTTAACTGTCCCTTTTTTTTGTTTGTTTCTGAAAGGCTCCTCTCTTCTAGGCCTCCTTCCAAAGATCCTCTGCTCATAAGTGCACTGGAAACAGCAGGTCCCTCCCCAAGCCGTCGGGCCAGCGTGGCATTGAGAAAGACAAGAAAAGGTTGCTGGCCTTTGTGGGTTTCTTCCAGGATCCAGTTCTGGATTAGAACATGAAAGCCTTCAAAAAAAATAACTAGATAGCAGTTTCTTAGATGTGATAGGGCACGCAAAGCTTTGGACATTCCCATCCAAATAAGCTTGTTAAACATTAGTTGTTTTCACAAAAAAAATAAAAAGTTTGCTTCCAAGTCGGAGTTTCTCCAAGTCAATAAACGTCCTCTTATTAGGCATGTGGACAAATGAACACACACATATTGCATGTGTTCAATAATGCATACCGTGCGAGCACACAAGTGCACACACACACACACACACACACACACACACAGAGAGAGAGAGAGAGAGAGAGAGAGAGAGAGAGAGAGACATCTAAGCAAGCTGTGATAGTAACCCTGTCATACTTATCTCTCATTAGATGCTGAATGCTCTTAAACATACGTAAGCAAAATCAGAGTGTCTGTGACTTTCTCTGGACTCCGTTACCAGCACCACTATAAATGACAGCTATCCACATAGTCACTATATTCTATTTGCACTATGTGAACTGCTTGCAGGAGAAAGCCACAGCCTTCAAATTGCTTAGCTGAGCAATTTTATTTCTAAGTTGAATTTTCCTTCCTTAATGTTTTAGCTGAGATCACTCAATGGCAGGAAGTTAAAAGGAAGTTTTCCCCTGCCAAGTGTAAGTCAGGAACCCTTACTTAAGGAATTCTAGCCATTGCAGAGTTCTAGGTCCAAGGCAAGCCCTTCTGTTTACTCATCCTTTGTACAGTACCCAGTGGGATCTGTGAGTAAGAAGTCCCCACACAAACTTCTGGTGCACATACTGACCACCACCGCGGCAGGTGGGTGCTCACACAGGGTAGCAGGAAGCAGCGTGGTGGTTAGGAAAGAACACTGAGTTAGAACAGGGGCAGTTGGAGCTCCACACTGTTGTGCTGCTTGCTTATCATGTGACCTCAGGAAGATTATACTAATGACCAGGACTACAGTCTCTTCCCTGGTAAAAATGCAAATGTAAATAAAATAACAAGCACAAACAAAATTAGCTCCATACAAAGACAAAAAAGGAAGACAGTGGGAATTGGGGCTTCAAAGCCACTGTAGCCTTGACCGGGTTCGGGGGCCAGATGTGTCTTTAAGCCAAGCCAAATAACTGAGTGGGGGTTAGATGTGTCTTTAAACCAAATAACTGAGTAAAGGGGGGGGGGTGTTCATGGCAGACCTGATTTACAAAATCAGTTTCAACAACCAAAGACACTGCCTCCTTTACTGAACCTAAAAGAAGAGTGGAGGGGAGGGGAGAGATGAAGGCAGGCAGGGAGGGAGGGAGGAAGGGGAGAGGAGGTGAGAGGAGAGGAGAGGAAGGGAGGGGAAAGGATGGGGGAAGGGGAGGGAAGGGGAGAAGGAAAGAAGGGGGAAGGCAGTGAAATAATAAATAGGAATTCATTCGCCTGGTGCTGTGCTGGAGAAATGTCCAGGCTACAGCAGCACATTTTCGGCGGCCAGTGACACGCTGGCCATTAAAGAGAGAGAGGGAAAAGGCCACCAGCCAAGGTGTTAGAGACGTCATTTGAGCAGGTTTCTTCTGAAAGCCATCTACCCGGAGGAAGGTTTGGGTTACAGTGTTTCAGTGGTGCGTGTCTCTTTTCCAGCATTTCAGAAACTGTCTGAATTCTCTTAATTTCCTCACCTCTCCCTTCACCTGCCTAATCCCACTCCTTCAGTTAGATTTAATGATGCCCTCTGCCCCCTCTCTCTTCCTTTCTTGCCATCAGCACCCTCAGGACCAAAAGCCTATTAAAGTAAAATAAAATATTGACTATGCTAAGACCCACCTCAGGATATCACTCCCTGATAAATTATTATTTCAAAAGCTCCCTCCATGCACAGACACAAAGGCTGCTCTTTAACCGAGAGCTGGAACTGGCTTTACATCAACTGTATTCCATCAAGTCTAATGCGCACAGATGACACCCACGTGGGAGTCTGAGAACACATCCGGAGCGGCTGTTCACTGTATACAATCTAAAACAAGGTCTTCCTATGAACTATGCCAAACCAAATCTATACTTTCTCACCGGCTCCTCAACATTCATGGCAAATCCTTCTCCTCGCTATAAATCAACACATTTTAGCTATTTATGCTCTTATTGTGGCTGAAACATTTTACTCATTCACTTAGCATTATGTTAAGTATAACATCATACTTGGACTGTTGATTTTTTTTTTTTAGTTTACAGATATTTGGTGTGTTTTATTATGTTCCTTTATGTCCTGTGCAAGTTAGGCCACTGTTACTGTCACTGAGTACCTAAGACAAATCAATTCATGGGAAGGAAAGGTTTACGTTTGTCTCATGGTTTCAGAGGCTTCGTCTTGTGGCGGGTGGTTCCAGGGTGGGTGGTGAGGCGGCACACACAGGAGGGGATAGATAAGAAACTGAAGTGGCCACCCGGAAGCTAAAGTAGCAGACTGGGTGCCCAGTATTCCTTCACAGTCTCACCCAGGTGACTTAACTTTTTCCCACTAGGCCCCACCTGCTAAAGTTCTGTTACTTTTTAACACTGTCCCAGGCTAGCCGCCAGGCCTCAGTGAAGCCTTTGGGGACATTCTAAACATAAGATATGGTACGTCCCAAGATGCCACTTACAAAGCCCTCCAATACAGGTTGAGAAGGTGATGAGCCTCTTTATGAGATGATAATTAAGACAAAACAGGCATCTTCGGCATTACAAAGCATTTCCAGGTTGTGATTAAATGAGTTAAGTAAGCAGTAGTTTTCTGGCTATTCCTTGGCAATGTGACAATTTGGGGGCCTGGGATGTTGTATCATTTCTGGGGATCGTTCATCTAGAAAACACATAGTTCAATATCATCTGGGCATCTCCACATCTAGTCACTTGTTAATACAATGAGAGCGGTCATCCCCCCTGAGTTCTTCCCTCCATTCTCCCACATTTTCAGTTCACCATTAAGTCACTTCTGGCAGAAGAACCACTTTTCTTTCCAATAAATGGCTTTTCAGAAAACTGAATCTATTTGTTTCCTTTAAAAAAAAATCTTTCTTCTTCACAATCACAACCCTAGATGATGCCCACGATAAAGGGTCATTTAAAAGTATTTCTTTTCTTCCTAAACAATTATGCAGGAGAAAAGTAAAAGGGATAGTGGATAAAAGGCCTGTTGGGGATCTTGAAACACCACAGTTTAACTATTTTGGACAAAATGGCTCCCTCTGGTGGAGACGAAATCCTTTGCCTAAGAAAGGAGTCAGCAGGAAGCAGAGCACCAAGACCCAGACAGGTAGGAGAACGGAACGGCTTACATCTGAATTCCTGAATGGTTTGGCTTCCAGTCTCCCTGTTAGAAGAACCAGCCAACATTTTAGAGCAACCTGCCTGAGACCCCAAACAGTGAGGTGTACCAAATACACACAAGGTCTGGAATCCAGAGATGCTCCTCCCCGGCCACAGGTAGATTGTACAGCGTGACTGCTGATGTCTCCAAATCCATCCACAAACCATAACACGAAAGAGAAATCACCATCAAAGGCCAGGCTCAGAGGCTGTGGAAGTCCTTGCAGATCAGAGCAGAGAATGACCTTGGCAGTGTGGCCCTGAGATCATGAATAGACAAAGACACGATTTCAAAGCAAAAGCAGCATTATGGAATCCATCCTGTGTGCCAGACAGCCACGTCCATTGTTTTCACAAAGGTCAGTGGGTTTTAAACTCAATGGCCGGGACTGGAGGAAACAGCGATGTTAGTCATTGTTTATCTTAGCACATTATCTCCCCACATCTGTGGTCTTCGGTGTTTAGACTAAATCTGCTCCGGTTGTTCTTCTGTGTCAATGGTATGGGTTGTCTTAATGTGGGAAAATACAACAAACTACTGTTGCCTTACAACTTCTTATTTAAAAATGTAAGTACTACACTAATTTGGAAAGCTGAATGAAGCCATCTATAAGGAATTAGTAATTAATTAATTAATTGTTATTTTTTTAACTCAATTCTCCAAAATCATAGCATCCATTCACTTAAT
Source organism: Peromyscus maniculatus bairdii (assembly GCF_049852395.1). Lineage (NCBI taxonomy): Eukaryota > Metazoa > Chordata > Mammalia > Rodentia > Cricetidae > Peromyscus > Peromyscus maniculatus. The sequence continues at coordinate 54,390,788 of NC_134870.1, forward strand.
AACCACGATAATGCATCATCAAGCTACATTAAAACTGTTAGGAAGACTGAGCAGAGCGTGGCATTGACTTGGCCCACAACAGTCAGGACCCAGCTGCTGTCGAGAGAGCCATTCCCTGAGCTGCTGAGTCACCGGCATTTGTAACCAACTGCTCTTATTTGACACCACTACTCACTGTTTAAGACCTCTCCACGAAAGGTGCCAGCCCTCCACAGCAGTCTGAGGAAGGTAATAATGGATGTGTTCAAGCCACCTTCCCTCAGAATTAGGAATTAAAGTCAACCAAGCATAACTGTAGCCCTGCCTGAGAGCGGTATTGGGGTATGACCCCCAGGAGGACAGACTCTAGGTCTCAGTCCATCCCCCATCCCCTGAGCTGAGGAGGCATGTGCATGCTCCCAGAGGCAGGGTCAGCATCCCACACTTGCATTCCTGCTGGCTGGGGCCTGGCCATAGGCACGCTTTACATAGAATCCTACTGACTCTGGCAGCCATGTCTGAGACAGCCAGCACGGGCAGAGGAAGTTTTTGCTGATTTGCCGCCAATGTAAGCATCCTAAGGCTCACAAAAGGATGAACACAAGGTCAGTGCCCCACCTACAGAACAACGATGCCTGAGCAAACCTGCCCAAGGCTAACTAGCTCAGGATGAGGCAGGAGGCAGGACTGCAACTTGAGGCGGGATGCCATGCTTGGCTGGGTGACATTTCATCAGTTGTCCAGCAAGAGGCTATCTGTCCACTCGAAGCACAGCTGTTATCACCCCTAGAACAAGCCTGATTGACAGGTAATTTGCTCAGCTGTGCAGAGCATACAGATGCTGCAAATAAAACCCCTAAAATTCTCAATACTTTGGCACATGCCACTAAGTACTTCAGGCTTATCAAGTATCTGAGGGACCTACCAACCTCCTAAGACAAGCTAAGTTAAATGAGAAATAGAAAGCACTCCTTCAAGGAAGAATCCATCAATAAATAAAAAGTTTTATCAGTAAACTCTGACACCTAAAATAGTTTAGCTAAAGCACTGTTTTAGCATAAACAGCAGGGAGAGGATGGTCTGATACAAGTTTAATGAGCTAAGTATCACCCAGCCTGATCTAACCGTCTTAGTGTGCTCTGTAGCTGGCATATGGTATCTGTCAAATGAACACCTGCTCGTCTGGACAGGTATCTTGTGCCGGGTTGGGGAGCGATGCTTGCAAATGCTTCTCTCCTGAAGCCCAAACTAAGCCAAACAAATGATGATTTGAAAATGAGGGAGCCTCTTTCCCCTATGCATGCATGCACGCGTGCACGAACACAAACACACACACACACACACACACACACACACACACACGCACACGCACACGCACACGCACACGCACACATACACATACACACACATACACACACACACACACACACACATACACACACACATATACACACACATACACACACATACACACACATATACACACATACACATACACATGAAGAGAGATCAGAGAGAAAATATAGGGCATCTAATCTAAAAATGAATAATTTCATATTTTAGTATAAATATGCTCTATGACATTTGTGACATCAATACACTAGAAGTTAATAGTTTGAAATCCAAACCTCAAGTTTAGTTGACCATACACTATTTTATCTGGCCATCTTAATTATTAAGTAGAAACCTGTACTACAGACTGTATAATTTATGAGCTATTTTTGGAGTTTTTTTCTGTACTTAAGAGATAAAAATGATTGAGAAAGATTGAATCTATAGAGTAAACAAGAATTGAACATAAAAAATGTCATGAAATTCACTGGATAGAAGTATCCATTTTCTCCAGAAACCAACCAGTATACTGCATACACTTCCTGAACAGAACCTTACTATAAGTAAAAATGACCTCACCAGTATATTAATATTGATGTTTTCCAAGAGTCCTGCTAACATTCCTTTCAAGTCTTTTCATACTTTATAATTCAAAATTGGAGCTGGGCCTGATGGTACAGACCTGTAATTCTAGCTAATTGGGAGGCTGATGGAGGAGAATTGCAAATCCAAGGGTAGCATAGGTAATTTAGTAGACATTGTCTCAAAATAAAAAGTGAAAAGGTGGGCTAGGGCCATACCTCAGTGGTAGGTCACTTAAGTATCTTGAAGACTATAACAACAACAAAGATACAGAAATGTAGGGGAAAACTGTACCTAGGTAGGCTTCCACTCTTTAGGGTACTGTTGCATATTATAAGAAATAGTGAAAGCAAATCATCTTTGTGGAATGTAAAAAATAATACTCTGCCTTAGATACCTTTCTATTGCTGTGAGAAGATACCACGACCATGGCAATTTATAGACCAAACAATTTATTTGGGTCTTACAATTCCAAGGGATTAGAGTCCGTGACCATCATGGTGGGGAGCATGGCAACAGGCAGGCAGGCAGGCATGGCACTGGAGCAGTGGCTGAGAGCTCACATCTTAATACCCAAAGATGCCGCAGAAAGCTAACTGGGAATGACATGAGTCTTTTGAAACCTCAAACCTGCCCCCAGTGACACACCTCTTCCTCCAACAAGGCCACACCTCCTAATCCTTCCCAAACACTTCCATCAATTGGGAACCAAATATTCAAATGCACGCGCCTATTGGGGCCATTCCCATTTAAACCAACACAATCTCATTAGCATTGAATTAATAATAATTTATACATTAAAACCATAAGAGCAAGTAGGAGATCCAAGATGATGGATGGCAGATAAGAGCTACTAAAATCTCCAGAGAATAAACTGAGGAAAGTTGGATAAAAATCTTTAGTCTGACAGTGAAGTGAAAGATGAAGATTTAAGAAGCAGAACATGAGGAATACGGTTCATCTCGGGAAGACTAGTGCAATCTATCCTCTTCCTACTCTGACCACTGCAAGGCTCCCCTTAGCTGATGGCTTTTGGCATGGATGTAGGCAGAGAAAGACTCCTCTTCCTTTGGAGGGCTGGACATTAGGAATTTGACCATGCTCCAGTGAATATATGGACCACAAAAATGGACTTGGTTTTTGTTTTTGTTTTTGTTTTTGTTGTTGTTGTTGTTGTTGTTGTTGTTGTTGTTGTTGTTGTTTTGGGGGAATCATGGGGAAGGGGGTGGACATGGGAAGACCGGGAGGTGAGCCCAATAGGGGGAGATGACATGAGATTCTCAAATAATCAAACAAAATTACTAATGACATGGTAATAGCATTCAATGAAAGTGAATTGAATGAAATTCCAGACAAAGAACTCAAATGAATGATTACAAATGTGTTCAAAAAAAAAAAAATCAAAGACACAAATTCCTAAAAGAATTTAAAGCCAGCTGGGTGGTGGTAGCGAACACCTTTAATCCCAGCCCTCGGGAGGCAGAGGCAGGCTGCCTCTCAGTGAGTTCAAGGCCAGCCTGATGTACAAATAGAGTTCCAGGACAGCCAAGGCTGTTATACAGAGAAACTCTGTCCTGGGGGGAAAAAAAACCCCTAAAGCAATACAAACAAATGGCTAAATAAAATAAGAAAGTCTATTCAGGACAAGAAAATGGAATTCATGGAGAGAAATACTGAAAAAAATACTGGAAATGAAAAATTAAATTAAAATTTAAAAGTCCAGGGACAGGGTCTTAAGAGACAGCTCCACAGTTAAGAGCATTGGCTGATATTCCAGAGGGCCTGGTTCAATTCCCAGTAGCCACATGGCAGCTCTCAACTGATCGTAATTCTAGTCCCAAGGGATCTGAAGCCCTCTTCTGGCCTCTGTAGGAATGAGGCATGCATGTGGTGCCCAGGCAAATATTCAGGCAAAACACTCATACACATAAAGATAAATATATATATTTAAAAGCATGGCAGCTAGTCTGACCATGAGAAAGAAGGACAGAATATCAGGACTTTAAGCAAAGGCAAGGAGTTAGAATATTCATGTGATGGTATAATAAGTAAGAAGGCACAAAGAGGACATTTCAGATCTGTGTGATGTGATTAAAAGACCAAATCTATGCATCGTTGTAGCACGAATCTTAAAAGGTCTTATTAATAAAAACAAACCCAGAGCCAGGTATTGGGGTGAATGCTAAAAGATCAGAGAAACAGAACAAGCCACATCCAACCTCACCTTGCCACCTTCTCAGCTGATCCTGTTTCCTCCGACTGGAAGCCTCTGTGTCCTCATCCAAATGGGTCTCAGCTGAAGTGCTGCTAAAAGCCTAAAAGCTTAAAAAGACTCTAGTTCCTGGTCCTCACATCTTACATACCTTTCTGCTTCTTGCTATCACTTCCTGAGACTAAAGGTATGAGTCACCATGCCTGGCTGTTTCCAGTGTGGCTTTGAACTCACAGAGATCCCGATGGATCTCTGCCTCCAGAATGCTAGGATTAAAGCTGTGTGTGCCACCATTTTCTGGCCTCTATGTCTATCTAGTGGCTGTTCTGTTCTCTGACCCCAGATAAGTTTATTAGGGTGCACAATATATTGGGGGACACAATAGATCACCACACATTGTGGGCATAGAAGTAGAACTTCATGCTAAAACCGTCAATATTTTCAATAAAGTCATAGCAGAATTTTTTTTTTTTGTTTTTTGTTTTTCGAGACAGGGTTTCTCTGTGTAGCTTTGCGCCTTTCCTGGAACTCGCTTTGGAGACCAGGCTGGCCTCGAACTCACAGAGATCCACCTGGCTCTGCCTCCTGAGTGCTGGGATTAAAGGCGTGCGCCACCACCGCCCGGCTCATAGCAGAATTTTTTCCAAATCTTGGAAAAGAGGTACGGGGAGCATATAGAACATAGAAAACAGAACTGATCCACATGGTGGTATATTGAAATAAATTAAATAGATTGAAGAAAAGTATACTGGTATGTTTCAAAAGAGAAATGTCAAGTCACAAATATAAAACAGTGCCTGTCTCAATGGAAACTTTAAAACTCAGGAGAGCTTGGAACGATGTACTCATCCTTGGAAACACAACTTCCGATGAAGACTACAATGACATACAGCAAAACTATCCATCATAACTAAAGGAGAAAGAGTTTTCTTCACAGGAAAAACAAGATAAAAGAATGTATGACAACAAAACCAGCTCTACAGAAGATACCTGAAGACACTCTTCAGACTGAAGTCAAAGAAAAACACAACCATGAGTCTACATTAAAACAAAAAAACACTAGGACAGTAGCTAAGCAAGTAAGGAATTGGAAAACACTAAGCACAACAAAATCAGAGGAATTAACACATACCTTCCAATAATAACTCTGAATATTAAGGAACTAAATCCCCTGATCAAAAGACACAGATTAGTCTCCAAGAAATGCACTTCACTATCAGAAACAGACACAGTCTTAGGGGTAAAATATGGGGGGAAGTATCTAAGCAAATGGAATTAGGACACAGGCAGGCATCACTGTTTCAGTATGACAAAATGGACTTCAGATGAAAATGAGTCAAAAGAGATAAAGGTCACTTCATGGTGATTAAAAGAACAGGCCTGAAAAGGACATTTACAATTCTAAACATATGCACACAATTTTATAAAATATATACTCTTAGATGCAACAACACAGATTAACACCAACACAATAACAGGTAAATTCAGTACTCTACTCTCACAAATAGGAAGGTCACTCCAACAACAAAAAATAAACAGAAACATTTGAATTAAATGACAGTTTGATCAAAGAAGCTTAACAGATATCAACGTGACAATTTGTCCAAACACTGAAGAATACACATTCTTCTCAGCAGCCCATGGATTTTCTCTAAAAATATATCACATAATAGGACACAAAGCAAGTCTTAGCAAATATAGAAAAGCTGAAATAGTTTCTTGTTTTCTATATGACAACAATAGAATAGAAATTTAAAAAAAAAACAAAATAACTACAAAAAATATACAAACTTGAAGAAATTGAAAAGTACACTATTAACTGATGAATAGATCACTCAAAAGTGTTTAAAAAACAATTTTAAAATTACCCAATCCAATATAAATTAAAATACAGCATACCAAAAGCCCTGACATACAGTAAAAGTAATGCTAAATGGAAAGTTAACTGCAAGTGCCTACATTAAAAAAAATCAGACAAAAACACAAATAATGATGTACCGTAGAAGCCTTGAAAACTCAAGAATAAACCATCTCAAAATCAGTAGACAGAAACCCTTAAGAACAGGGCAAAAATTAATGAACCAGAAATTAAATTTTTAAAAAAGAATTGATAAAACAGAGTTGGATTTTTAAAAAGATTTTTTTAAAAAGCCATGAACTCTTAACCACACTAAGCAAGAGAGGGAAGATCCAAGGTAAAATCTGAAGTGAAAAAGGGAAATATTACCACAGATACTAGTGAAATCCAGACAATTATTAAGACACACCTTAAGGACATAGCCTACTTAATTGGAAAACCTAAGTCAAATGGGTGAATATTTGAATGCATCTGACTAACAAAAACTAAACCAAGATGAGACAAACAGTTTAAGCAGATATACAACAAGCAACATTGATGTAGTAATAAAAATATCTGCAACAATAGAAAAAGCCCAGACCCAGTGGACTCACTGTTGAATTCCACCAAATCTTTAAAGAAAAATACTGGTGAGTCTCAAATTACTCCATAAGACAGAAAGGGAAAGAATACTACCAACCTATTTTGATTATTACCCCAATACCAAAACCAGATAAAGACATGAAAAAAACTAAACATGACCTTCCTGATGAATATAGATGCAAAAATTCTTAGTACTTGCAAACCAAATTCAAGAATATTCAACAACATTCATTAATCATGATCATATTGGCTTCATTCCAGAGACACAGGTATGGTTCAGCACAAACAAATTCATAAATTTAATATTAATACATGATAGAAATAGATTCAAGGATAGAAATCATATGATCTTCTCAATAAGTACAGAAAATATTTTTTGATTAAAAACCTATCATCTCATTGTGATAAAATCCCTCTAGGACTAGAGAAAGTGTATCTCAGCATAATAAATTCTATATCCAAAAAACCTATAGCTAGCATTCTACTAAATGGGGAAAAACTCCAAGCATTTCTGCCAAAATGAGCAACAAGATAAGGTATATATCTTTTCACTCTTATCCAATATAGTGCTTCAATTTTTAGCTAAACAATAAGAGAATGGGGAGAAAGGAGGTACAATTGGAAATGAAGAAATCAAAGAACCTGTATTTACAGATGAGAAAACTTTATATACACCCTTAAAGGCTCCACCAAAAGACTCTTGATCTAATAAACACATTTAGCAAAGTGGGATGCTATAAAACTGACGTACAAAAGACAATGCCTTCCTATATATCAGTAACAAGAATGCTGAGATAGAAATCATAGTAATAATCAATAGCCTTCCTGTAGATAAAAAATAAGAAAGCCAAGAAAGAAATCAGAGGATCAACCTCACTCAAATTGCCTTAAATACCTTAAAACAAATGGGACATCTATGTCATACCCCATATTCCCAAGGCTCAGGAGTCACTGAAGAAGAAGGAAGAAGAAAAATGGTAAGAACCAGAGGCAGTAGGTGAATATAGTGAACAGTGTTTTCCAGATACAAATAAACTTTCAGTGGTTATGACAGCATGCACAAGATCTGTACAAGACAACACCATTCTAAATCCCAACATGGAGGAGGGAAGTGATCAGGAAATCCCACCCCAACTAAGGAGGTACTGTCAGCTTATGACCACTGAAGAGGAAGACTGACTCATCTTCCTTCAAGGATACAGGCCCTGAGAGATGACCACTGTACAGTAGATGGCCCTATACGCACAACATACTGGAAGCACTAAGTGGGCTCAATGGATCTAAGAAAAAAACCCACATGAATTGTGAGGGAATAGTAGTAGGAAGGATAAGGGAGAATTTGGAGGGGCAGAGAATAGGGCTTAAACAAAACAGTACATGCACACACATGGAATTCTTGATTCATTAAAATTACATTGGAATAGGGGGCTGGAGAGATGGCTCAGAGGTTAAGAGCACTGACTACTCTTCCAGAGGTCCTGAGTTCAATTCCCAGCAACCATATGGTGGCTCACAACCATCTGTAATGAGATCTGGTGTCCTCTTCTGACCTGTAGTCATACATGCTGTATACAAAATAAATAAATAAATCTTTAAAAAAAATTACATTGGAATAAACTTATTCAAGGAAGTAAAAGACCTCTATTAGGACAACTTTGAAACATGGAAGAAACAGAAGAAGATACCAGAAGATCAAAAGCATTCCCTTACTGATGGATTAGAAGAGTTAAAATTGTGAAAATCACTTGATCTGTAAATTCAAGTCAATCCTCATCAAAATCCCAGTGCCATCCCTTACAGAAACAGGAAAAAAAATTAAAATTCATAGGGAAAAAAGGAGTCCCAGATAGCCAAATACTGTTGAATAAAATGAAAAAATGTAGTTCTTTATCCCAAGGTATACTACCAAACCATGGTGGTTGAAACAGCATGGTGCTGGTGTAAAAACAAACATATAGATCAACAGAACAAAGAAGGAACCCAGATACAAACCCATGCAATTATAGCCACTTTTTAAAAAACAAGAATGGCATGAATACACATTGGAGAAAGGACAGCATCTTCAACAAATGGTGCTGGGAAACTGGATGTCTAAATGCAGAAGAATGAAGCCAGGTCCTTATTTCTCATTCTGCACAAAAATCGATTCCAAAGGTAACAAAAACCTAAATGCAAGACCTGAACCTCTTAAACTATTCAAGGAGAAGATAAGAAGAACACTTCAAGAGAAAGGTGTATACAAGGACTTTCTGAATATGATAATGATTGCTCAGGAAATAAGGACCAAAAAATGACAAATGGGTCTTTATAACGTGATTCAAACAACCCAGTCAAGAAATAGGCAAATGACATGAACAGAATATTCTCAGATGAAATGAAAATATCCAATAAGCTTGTGAGAAATTGTTCTACCTCATTAGACATCAGAGAAATGTGAATTAAAACTACATTGTGATTCCACATCAATCCATCTACAACAGAAGTCATTAACAAAATAAATATAAGAAATGCTGCGGTGGGTGTGTAAAAAATGAAGCTTAGACACTACCGGTGGGTATGTCAGCCAGTCCAGCCACCGTGGAAACTAGTATGGTTGTTCCTTAAGGTACTGAAAGCACATTTATGATTCTGTAGTATTTACCAAAGGACTCCAAGTCAGCTTGTTACAAAGACACTGCACATGAGCATTTCTTGCAGCACTGTTCACAACCTAGATATCCAATGACAGGGATGGACAAGGAAAATGTGACATCATAAACACACAATAGGGTTTTTTCAGCCATAAAGAAGAATGAAGGAATGTCATTTGTAGGAAAATGGGTGCAACTGGAGATAATCATATTAGGTGAATTAAGTCAGTCTCAGAAAGGCATGCGTAGGGGGCCCAGCAGTCTTTGTGCTCACTGACATGCACCAGGGGAACCTGGGATGTTAAGTGCACAGGAGGAAGGCAAAACCTGGTTTCTGTCCAGAAGGTTAGAGGAGATATGCTTTCTAGCATGGTGACCTTGGCACTGTGTGCCTAGTGCCTTTTTTGGCCCTGGACCTTCCTTCAGATCCTTATTGTAAATTTTTTTTCCAGTCAATTGTAAATCTGTTTTTTCTCAGTCAATCTATAGAACCTATTTTTATTTACTTTACAAAGAGTTTTGATGTCATCACATCTGGTCTGTATTTAGCTTCCTTTGCTCCTCAAGGAGATTTATGTTTGCTTTGTTGTGCAGGTGGGGTTGAATTCATCATTGCCAGAATAATTTCCAACAAATTGTGCTATGTTTAAATATGCATAAAATAAACCACTTGGCATCAGACTCCCAAAGTTTGAACCAACACTAGCTACTGAGTCATGCTGTGACAAACTTCCTTCTTACCTCCTGTAGCTCATAACTCTGCTGTCAGTGAAGGCGGCAGAGACCTCTGCAGACATTTAGTACATATTTTCTCTTATTTATGGTTCATAGATTTTTAGATACACAAATTCACATATGTATATATGATATGAATGCAGAAGCAACAGTGTAGAGGGGCATTCACAGGATGAATGAAAAGGAAGAGGGGAAAAGATTAAGGTGGGTGATGAGGGACACCTGTACTTCAATTTAAATGAAACTGGCCCGATAGGCTTGTGTATTTGAATACTTGGTCATTAGTTGATGGAACTGTTTGGGAAAGATTAAAAGGTGTGGCCTTATTGGAGGAAGCATGTCACTAGGGGCAGCCTTGAGGTTTCCAAAGCCCACACCATTCCCATCATGCTGTCTGCTTCCTGTTTGTGGATTAAGGTGTGGCCTCTCAGCGCAGTTCCAGCCCTACACCACCATGCCGTCACGCTGCTATCAAAAACTATACCCCTCTAGGACCATAGCCTCATTAAACTCTTTCTTTTACAAGTTGCCTTGGTTATAGTCTTTTATCACAGCAATGGGAACGTCACTACTATAACCTCCAATGTGTACTTGTGGGAAAGAATTCCCTTACAAAGCCACATACCAGATAGATAGATAGATAGATAGATAGATAGATAGATAGATAGATAGATAGATAGATAGATAGATAGATGATAGATAGATAGATAGATAGATAGATAGATAGATAGATAGATAGATAGATAGATAGATATTGAAAGTAAGAAGAAAAGTAAATACAATAAAAAGATAAAGGAATGTTTCTTTCAAAGTTCCTTATCAAATTGCTGTACATGTCAACTCTGTGATGATACTTCAATTAGACCTGATTCTTGAGTTTAACATTTGAAACTTCTATTATGTAATCTTAGAAGATACTACTAAATGCAAAAATAGAATTCATCACTAAATAGGAAGCAAGTAACATTAGATGGAGGGTCTACTAAAACATGTTACTCTCCACATTGCTATAACACACCTCATTTTGGAGAAAATTCCACACATTTGTCAAGTAACATGAAGTTTCTCTCTCCCTCTTCTGTCTTTTGAATTTAACTGACTTTCATCTTCTAGCAGAAAACAAGTCCAGCTGACTTACAATGTGCACAGATGCTCATGGGCTACTGTGAACAGACTTAGAGAAAACTCAATTGTTGCTTAGAGGGAAGCTAGTTCTCACAGGCCTCTGGCTATATTTCACTGACCTGTCAATACTTAAAATGTGGTTATTGTGTGCCTTTGCTTAAAGGAACCTTATTTAATGCACATCGTTGATTCAATGACATCAGTTGGCTTATAGCCAACAGCATTGTTTTGCATGCTGGAAACAAAGGTAAATCAGTGAAGGATAGCCATGGGCATCGGTACCTCATAGAGGAGTCATCTTAAAATATGAAATTATCTAAAAAGAATACACAATGTAAAGAAGGTGGCATTTAAGAAAGTGGGGTTTCACCTTGTAGCACCTCATCAATACCACAAATATTTTTAATTTCCTAGGCAACCATTCCCCATCTCTTCTCTCCTTCCACTTAGCCAGCCCCCCATTTCCCAGCAAAGGCATCAGGCAACTCAAATTTCTGTGGTGTAGGCACACCTGGAAGTGACTCTGAAGACACTTTGAACATTGATTTGAAGGTTACAATCTAAATTTAGCAGGGAGATGAATTCATATATACAGAATCTGTGAATAATTATAATTTAGCTGTATTTAGACTTCAAAGTGTATTCTATAGTTAAACTTACACCCCAAGGTCACTCATTACACAGTGAATTTATAGATTATGATGGCTACTTCTATTTCTTTTTTATTATTGTTACATTTTTAGTTCCCCACATGTTAGTTGGAAAATGTAGATGCCTCAAACATATTAGTCAGATAATGAATAAACTGACATTGTATCCAGCTCCACTAATTAATATATTCCTATCTTCTTGTGCTAAATCGTCATGTAGATGAATTTCCAGGGCTTTGTACACACTTAATTTGTATCAGAATATTATACACAACATCAAAAAGTGAGCAAACCTCTGGACCACAAATATTTTTAAATTTCCCAGGCAACCACTCACCAATCACTCATCCTTCCAACTAGCCAGCCTCCCCTTTCCCAGCACAAAGACCTGCCACACCCAGTTTTCAGAAGCTAGGTTCCTCATTCCCTGCAGTACATGTGCTGGCCTATACAGAGAATTGTAAAAGCCCCAGTTGCTGAATATTTGATGAATAGCATATGCTTCAGTGATAGACCTACTCCTGCCATTTGCAGCCCAGACAGCACCTTGGCAGTGCTCTGTGTTTCCTAAGATGGACTGGGCAAGTGCTGACAAGTGTTATTTTCATGAAAAAGCTGATAGTGCAACTTTCCTTCCTGACCATGCCTCGCTGTTACAGGAGTCCGGTAATAAATAAATAACTAGCCGGTACTGTAAACAGCTAGAAAATCACCACGGAAGGAGGAAGAGCATGTGGTGCCATGCAGCAGCAAAGCAGGTGGTCCCCACCCCCACTGGCTCTGATGAGAGTTTGCCCTGGCTATGCCTCTTCACGGAGCACTTCTGCTACCTTATTCCATCTCTAATGCTCTAAGAGGCAGACCTGGCCTCCTTCTAGCTTTCAGTACAGGAGGCGACAGCTATGGCTCATCTCAACCACTTAGTCCTATATGGACCAGATGCTCCACGGAGATCAATGCAGCCGGCATCCTCCCAGACACTGGTGTGCAACCGGATCTGCTACACTGATCCAGCCATGATGATGCCGGCTGTGTGAACTGAAGGGGAAAACACTCAAGAAGGATGAAGAAGGTGGGAAGGAAGGGTCTTCTGAGGAAAGTGGAAGGAACTTTCCCATGGAGAAGTGTGAGAGGCAGCACAAGGGGCCTTGAGAAAGGCGAAGAGGGTCCCTTACAGGGTCATTAGACACAGGTAGGCAACTTCTTTCAGAAATTGTTTATCACTAACATATACTCCTAAAACACTCTGCTCTTTTCTGCATGGTCCAATCTTCTTATGACTGGACTCTTTAATATCCTAGGTCATGCAATTCTAAGCTAGAATATTCATCTTTGGTCAGCAAAACAAGAGTCAGAATTCAGCCTTCACCCACCCTCTGGATAGGGCTCTATGGAGAGTGTGACCTGTGTTGTCACGCTTCCCTGACAGGGTGCCCAGGAATCCTCTACTACTACTTGTCCTTGGCATCAGAAGAAGGATGTTAGCATGCAAAAGCTACTAAATTACCAATCTAACCATGAAAAGAGACCTCTCAAGACACAGAGTTGGAAATCAGTGCTTTAATAAGCATATGTTCAGGACCAGGAATTGGAGGGAAGTCAGTATGAACAGAGGAAAGGTAATGTAGGTGTTAATACATGTGGCAGAAGTACCAGATGATCTCATAGAAAACTCTAGAGTGGAACTATATAGAGCTGTCCCGGAATTGGGCAAGGGATATGAGGGGACCTACAGTGACCATTCATGGGGATATGAGCCATACCCACGAGCAGAAAGGGAGAGCCTGGGATGAGGTAGACCTTTTCAGTTGCAATGCACACACAGATGAGCCTTCTGCTGCCAATATCCCAGGTAGGGGGAGGGCCAATGCCTGATTCTTAAATAGTGAGGGATCTGGACAAGCATCCACTACAGTAAGAGTGAGGACATCCCCACCACCGACTGGAGAAGAATTTTGCAGATATCATATGTCCCCAGAAATGCTGTGACAATGGTGAAGAAGTTGATATTTGATGGTGACATTCATTTATAAATTCCCAAAGGAGTCCAGACGAGGGCTGGACAGACTGCTATGGAAGAAAGAAAGAAAGATATCCCAAAGACTGAAGCCAGCATGTAGTCCTGAGTGCACATCCCCCATACTTAGATCTTGTTCCTGAAAGGTCTGGGAGCCTGGAATGGGAGTCCTGGAGAACTCTCATGGTAGCAACTGTTAACTCTGATTATACAGATATTACAGTTTGGATTAGTGTCTTCCAGGGGCCTACCTGTTAAATGTTTGGTCTCTGGTCCACAGTACTATCTGGAGTTTGTAGAAACTTTAGGAGGTGGGGGTCTAGTTGATGGAAGTTAGGTCCAGGGTCCCTATCTTACCTGTCTTCCTCTTTCCCCCTGGCTTTCATTAGTGAGCAGTTTCTTCTACCACACTCTCCCACCATGGCATGCTGCATCATCCCAGGCCCAAGAGAAACAAAGCCCTGAGCTGAAAACATGAGCCAAGATAACCCTTTACTGACTGTAAGCTGATTATCTCAGGTATTTTATCACAATGACAGGAAGCTAACGTGACAGAAGCCATCATGATGAATATCACATGTCACCTTTTAAAATGTGACAGCCCTTGCTCTGGGTTGTCAGACGGGACTATGGCGACCTGTTCCCACATACTTCACAGAGCGCATAGCGTCGGCAAACTCAAGTGTGGAAAATGAATATAAGCAAAATTAAGAACTGGATGAAGGAAAGAAGAGAAGGAGGGTCTCGCTCCAGAGCTCTCAGATTGAAAGGACGGTGGCTCCACTACCAAGTCACCTGCACAACGCACTTCAGATGCTCAACATCCAATGAGCCAAAAACAAACAAATACATGCTTTATATCAGCATCTACACCTGCTTAATACTGAAAACTTCTACGAAATAGCTGTTTAGAGTTCAATCATTGCCTATTTGTGTGTTCTAATGCAAGGAGAGGGCATGAATAATGTCTGCACGAATTTTTACTGTTTGTTCATAGGAGCGTGCAGTATGGCGATGAAGTACCTACATGGATCTCTGTCACTGAATTGTTCATATTAGAAGCACTCCTCGATGGATCAACTTTTATACTGCCAGTTTCCAGCATTATTCAGCAGACTCTGTGAAGGTGTGTAAGGACTGTGTAGAATACTTGCCTGGGTTCTAGCAAGCACCTTGCCGCCTGTTTGTCCCTCCTGTGATTATAGTTAGCCTTGTCTGAGAGTTCAATGTAAGGTTTTATCTTGAAAGGTTATATCACATCCCTCTGTCCAAATCTAGGTACATGGATATGTTCACGAGAGCTTGCACAATTAACCCATCCATCCTGGCTAAGGAACAAATTCAAACTTAGTCTTTTGCAGGCTTTGAAGCAAGCTAGTTTCAAAGCTGAAAGAAAAGACCAAAAAAATATGTAAGTGAAGCACATTTAGTAGAATATTCTTAAATGGAAACTGGATTTTTAAAGTCAGAGGACAGCCACAGTTCCTTCCTTGGTTTAGATTGGAAGTGCCCCTCACCAAAGGGATTGAAAAATGATTATAGGTTAACTTTGTCAATGGGGAATTAGGAGGTGGGATCCACTTGAAGGAATTACCCACCGAGAGTCTTTGTAGGTTGTATCTTAAAGCCCCTACTGGCCTCCAAGAAATAAATACCTCCTTCTGCCGTAACTTCCACCCTGTGACACTCTGCCTTACTCCGGGCACAAAACAATGAATCCAACAGACCATGGATAGAAAAGCCCAGAAACCATGAGGCAAGAGAAAGCTTTCCTCTTTTAAAATATTTCTTTCAGGTATTTGGTCACCACAACAGGGAATCAAAGGACTTATCTACAGCTACTTCCCCATCTCCTGAGCACACATCACAGCCTTGGCTCGCAGTTACCTGTGAACAGTGTCTTAGCAACTCTACCAAGGGACATGCCAAGCTCTCAGCAGAATTGAATACAGGAAGCTGAAAATTTCAGTAGCTTGCCCAACAGTGCAGAGCCAACAGGTAACCGAGCTGTGTCCTGCTCACCATTGCATGTTGTGTGGTTTCACGCATGGCCTGACCAGGGAGCTGATAGGAAATGTCTGTCAACAGCCAAAGCATCATAATTTGAAGGACAGATCAACATACTGAAATCAGTTCAAATGAATAATACACTGTGATCAAAATGGTGGGTTTGTTTCATAGATACCATTTGAGCCAAATAAAGAAATATTTGGGGCTCTGGGAATCTTTTCTGTAGTCAAGCAATAACATGACCTTCTGTTTCCTGAACCAAGAATTAATGTTGCCTGAAAGTCCCTCTGATTTCCAGCATGCCAAATTCACAACAATAATGGGATAATAACCTGCCCCATCCTACAAAAGGACAGAAAAACCTAAACATCCTATAATTGGTTTTGAAAATGGAGACATGACCTTCTAACTAGTTTGGTTAGCATTTCTTTTGGTGGAGGGCTGATCTTATTGGCAATGAAACACTTACCAAGTCATTTATCCAATTAAATATTTTCTTGCCTTTTGGTTTATTATGACATAGTAAAACATTGTAATAATAAGCCTAATGTCCTAAAGACTATTTATAACAAAAACCAGATGCAGGAGTGTTTTAAAATATCTGCTACTATTTCCGTTCTGACGTCTAAACACAGCTTTACAAGTTACAGACCTCTTTGCCTCTTTAAGTAGGGAAACTGAACACCATTTTTCTTTTTTTCAGGGTGCTGTTAGTATTCTGGCTAAGTGTAGCCTGGGTCAGAACCTTGGGATAAGATACTGTTGGTGTATGTGTGTGTGTAGGGGGGGGATAATTTGTAAGATTAATACAACTTCCTGCTGACATAGGGCTCCTATTTAGAGTTGCATTAAATAAAATATACTTCTCTTTTTGATCATTCTAAGATAATTCTGGCAAAAGTTTACAAGTGTTAGCCAGGCCTGCTGAAAATTCCGCCTGCTTATGGTTGTCAACAGAACACAACAAAGCCCTTCATTTTCTATGCCTCTCTACCCCTGCCTTCTCAAATGCTGCAAGAGATCCCACCAAGCAGGAAAAAATATACATCAGTAATAATGTCAGGGTGTAAATGTGAGTAAATGAATCAGAGGAACTGCTGTCTTGGTCCAAATAACAAAAAAGAAAAGCTATTTGGAAGTATTCCAAAAAAGAAGGTAAACAAAACCACTGTAAGGCACACATTTAAAAAAAAAAATCTCTTCAGGTACAGCCTGCAAAAGCTGGCAAATGCGCAGTTCTTGGGTTATCCCCTTGGCAATGCTGCTGGCATCAGCAAAGAACTGGGCTCCTCAAGTCCCCCCCCACACACACCCTGCTCCACACAAGGCATCAGAAGTCCCTGTCTGTCATCCACCTCTGGGCATGAGGTTCTTATGGAAAGGTTTCAGGTTTGGGGTTCACTGTCCTCTTGGGTAAGAGATGTGTTCGAAGAGGTATTAATGATGTAGACAGACAGACAAACAGCGTGGTAGGGCTCTGAGGAGAGTTGAAGACTGCCCATGTGACATGGATAGGATCCCTTCTTAGAAGTTTCACCGGAAAGGGAGGTTCATGTTTGTAGCCTGCCTGTCTCTGATCCCATACTGGCAGCATGGGGCAGGGGTACCTCGTTCTAGGGAAGGGAATCTTGCTAAAGTGTGAATCAGAGGATATGGGAAAATGAGGAGGGGCAGCACATTCCGTTAAGAGGAACCCAGTGCCCAGACAGTTATGTGATATCCTTAGCCCTCTGATGTCTCAGTGTCCGACAACTCGACTTCCAAAAACTTCCTTGGGGAAGAATCAGGGATCCCACTATTCTCCCGGAATCCACACACCTTTGAGATTCTGTTAGAGGACCAAAGATTCCCTGGCCGGCTCTAGGTAGGGAGGTTCTCGTTTCCTTTATAGCAGCTGTGATTATAGTGGGAGAGCGGCTGCAGGAGATGGGCATGGCCAGTCCAGCTCCCAGCCCCAAACATAACACAGATGCCCATGCTGTCACCGTGAGTATGGGCCTGCTCAAGAAGACAGCTGTGTTCTTAGAGCTACCTTCAGCAATGGCCAGCACTGTCCCTTAGCACTCACTGTGTGGGACATACCCACTGGATACGTGAATTCATCACATGATGCTTCTAAGATGTCCTCTCAGCAGAAACCAGCTGATGCTGTCTAGAACATGACAGTTCCTTCATTGGAAGCATCTCTTTTTAACGGGATGCCCCCCCAAAGAGAAATGAATCTCCTCCAAAAAGAATGAATAAAAAGCCGTCCCTCACTTCAGGCAGTGAGAACACAGGTGAACAAAAGTGACTTCCTGGAGAGCTACGCAAGCAGACGGCAATTCCCAGTGTACTGCTAATGTCACACGGCAGGTGGATGTGTGTCGCCAGACGGCGGGCACACACGTCGCTGACAGTACTGGAACTCTCACTTATTAGTCAAGGGTGTCCGGCGCATAGCAAATGGCAATGAAAGCTGACCATGCCACTCACTAACATCCTCCAGGAGAACACCTGTCCACACGAAGATCTGACCTGGGCCCGGAGGACAGGGCTGCTTGTCTTTTAGTGGTTCTGGGATCAACTGTTGCCTCAGGATGCTGCCTTCCCACCTGGGCATCCCACCTGATAACCTGTGAGGTCACATGTATCCATCCACACGAGCATCATGACAGTACATGCATTTGTCATGTATATCAGCACGATGGCTCTCATTCAAGTCAACATTGAACTGCCTCCTTCACAGTGAGCAGCAACCTCTGGACACCACTTTGTACTAAGCATTCTATCCTTTTCTTCTGAAATCAACAGAATTCGTTGAATAACCGGTTTTGTCCACATCTGCTCCGAATGCTACCAACTCAGATTCATCTCCCTGGGACAGCGGTTCGCCATCACTGTTTTCATCCCCCTGTCTCTAGACAAGTGCAAAGGGGCACCCTGAAATCACCATAGAAAAGTAACGGCAGAGCTGGGGTTAAGTAGGCAGTTTCCAAAAAAACAGTTATACTGGGAAAGCTAGCACTCAGCCAGCTGCATAAAACCCAGGGTGTGAAAAGGCTGCTTCAGTGAAATGCCACTCTTTCCTCTTCATCCTCCACAAGACTCAACCACTTCATCCTCCACAAGACACAACACAGTGCCTTGTGAAGGACAGTCTCTTGATTAACATCTGTTGAAAGGCAAAACCAGCCCCACTTAATGTGTTGTCTTATGGAGCATACATATATGTCGTCAGTCCACACCAATATCTGTTACAACGCCTCCCATAAGTAGGCTTATAGTGTCTTTCCAGACCTGTGTGCTCAGAGCCAAACAAGCTATCAGCCAAAAGTCTTCACTAACTGCCCAGGCTTCCTTCTCCCCTTTCAAAACCCCAGAGGACTTAGCCCTGCCCAAAGCATGAGTCAGAACACCATAGAGGCCAATGGCCAGACCATGCACTCAGTGTTCCGGGCTTGCTGTCAGCCCGCCTGGAACTCAGCCTTCACTGGCAATATAGATCCATAGTAATTGTAGGGTTTTTTTTAACTTATTTATTTTATTTTATTATATGTATGAACTTTTTGCCCACATACATATATGTGAACTATTTATGTGCCTGGCACCCTCAGCAGTCAGAAGAGGGTATCAGATCCCCTGGAACTCAAGTTATGGATGGTTGTTACCCACCCTGTGGTAACTGAACCACCATGCTGGGAACTGAACTCAGGTCCTTTGCAAGGACAAGTGCTCTCAATGGCTGAACCTCCTCTCCAGTACCATGTAATAATATTTTAATAAAACAATATATCCCTCAAGATTTCAGTGTGAGAATTCAATTAACTGAAGCATGTAAATAATAAGATGCACTTACTAGACCGTGCTAATGGCTCTCTATTAATAGGCCAATTAGCCTAAATATCATTAGATATCTAGGAGCAAAACATTAAAGAATCTTGGAAATTACTTAATTCTTTGCCATTATTTAGAAAGAACTAATATAGTGTTATCGTGAAGATTAGCAAATGAGAAATATTTCTACATGCCAGATGTTTGGATCTAGCATTACCTGAGAATGTTACAAATACTGCTGAACTTCATAAAACTGTGTTTAGTGAGCACTGGCTGCTGCCTTCTTTCAAACCACATACGTTTTAGCACTTCTCTCCCATCTGAACAAAATACAAACCATGTTGACCAATACATTGTCCTCGGAATACACAATATAAGACACCTATTGTGTGCCTGGGTCAAGAACCTAGTGCCTTCTAAATTTGAAACACTGGGCCATGTGTTACTACTCTTAATTAATTACATACTATTAAAGAATTTAATGGAGGCCTGTCTCAATCCTGAACCCAAAGCACTCTGTTTATGAACAGCAAGAAAACCCTCATTTCCTCTCCTTCACTATTACATTCTTAAATAAAATGCCCATCATTGTAATTGAACACATAAAACATTTCAACAGACTTGATGTCTTCAATTACTCATGACTGTCTGATCCTAATTAAATTGAAAACAGCAGAATCCTATGGCCTTTTGTACCCTAAGCTTCTGTCTCCAGAGGACCTGTGTATACAATAAACTATTGTATGATTTTGCTGTTAGAGATTGTGGTTATGTTCACAAATGATCATGAGCACTAGACTCTGAGGTAAATTCACTCATTCTATAAACATTGTCTGGTTGCCTATAGCCCAGGCACAAAAGTACACATATCAGTATATCCCTGCTACCTTGATGTTTATGCAAAAGAGAGCAAAAGCACTCTACAGAAACCTAGGATAAGATCTAAAAGTCCAGGTGGCCTTCATGCCTAATGCTTGCTCAGTCTACAGTGAACCTCATGGCAAAGGATGTTTATTTGCAAGCTGTGTTTTTTTTTTTAAACTTGGTGGACAATACAAAAATCATGCCAGAGAAGCTGCAAGAGTTTGATATAGGGGAAGGGGCTTCGATGGGAAGGCCCATGAATGTGCAGGACACACTAGACGGCAAAGAGCTGTTGTTGGAGAAATCCAGGGTGAGAAACAGGGTCAACAGAACTGGCTGGTGGCTGTAGAGGGAAATAGCTGTGCGCTCACTCTTAGTGAATTCTGTGCAGCTATAACCAAGTATCCAAGTCCAAGTAATGTATAAAGAAACCTATTTGGCTCAGTGGTTAAGAGCACTTACTTCTGCAGTGGACCTGGGTTCAATTTCCAGAACCCACAGAGCACCTCAAAACCACCCCAAACTCCAGTTCCAGGGGTTCTGATTACTTCTGGTCTCCATAGGCATAAAGCATGCACATACAGCACATACATACATGCAGGCAAAAACACTTATACTCTTAGAATGAAATAAATAACTCTTTTTTCCAAATTAAAAATAAAAATGAACTACAGGGGTTCTAGAGCTAACTACTGTCTGTGGAATGGATTTGCACTTCATTTAAACTTCTGTCTCCTCATAGGTCCTCAAAGAGCCGAATAACCCCAACCAATGTGGATACCTATTTGTTAAGGGGGAAAGAGCCATATGAACTGATATCCAGTTGAGTTCATCAGAGGCTGGGTCATGCACTAGTGTCTGCCACCTTTAGACTTCAGTGCTGGGGTCATCCTCATATCTAATCCTAAGCTCCCATGTGGATTCCTCTACTAAGCTCCCAGCCTTCCAGCCTAAGCTAAGTGAACATCTGCAACAATATACCCAGAACCTGAGGCCCAGTTTATCTGGGACAGCGAGAGAATGACTTGACAGTGCACCTGAAGCCACACCTGACAGGGAGCAGGGAAAACAGAAATGCACAGAGAGGGGGATTGGACAGGGATGGACTGGAGCTGCCATGGCCCCAAGAGACTACCCATCCTTAAGGACCCTGAAACACATACTGGATGACTGTTGGATCCAGGCTGCCCTGTTCATGGGGAGAAGTCTATGTAAGCCATCTCAAAGGGCTTAAAGGTCCCCAGTGAGCCTGTGTGTTGAGGTATAGTCCTGGTAGGCACTATTTGGAGGAGGTGTGGATACTTCTGAGGGGTGGGGATCTAGTGGCAGGTCATCAGGCAATTGGGCACATGTCCTCAGAGGGGACTGAGATCCCAGGCTCATCTCTTGCTCTCTTTTTCTTGCATCTCAGCCATGAAGTCAACAGTTGACTCCACCACACTCCCTGTCCCAATAGGCTGCCTCTCTACAGGACCAAATGCAATGAGTCCTCTGGCCATTGACTAAAATGTCTAAAATACTAAGCATATCTGTAAGCCCTTCCTCCTTGTAAACTAGCTATCCTTGGGTTTGGTTATAGTAGCAGAGAGCTGATGAACATGGATAGACATCAGCACCACTAAGAAGAGACTGCTGGGCACTGCCCCAGAAAAGCCCCCAGATAGCAAGGGAAGGGGGTCTGCCCTCTGAGACGGGGAAAACTCATTTAGAACAAAGTACCCACTATGCAAGGCATTTCAGAGGAGAATCTGACACAGCCAGAGGCCTCCAGAGGGGGTCATTCTGCAAGACCAGTTGAGAACTCACATCCTAGAGGAACTAGGCATATCCAGCCAAGTTAAAAATGGATGACGTTGAGAATCATTATCCCTAAGCCTGTGTGCCAGCAGACATTAGATACCAGGAGCCCTTTCTGGGGACAGCTGCACTTGAGTGACACATCTCATGGTGAGGAGGGCTGTAATGCTGATTTACATATGGACACATTGTCTGGCTTCTGCAATTCTAGCGGCTTCCGATGGTTCTGTTACTGAAGTCCACTAACGTGGCTCCCCCACCACCACATACACACCTTGCCTGATAGTACTATGTTGCTTCAACATTCTGCCTGGGTTCTTGGTTTTCCTTTCACTTTTAGTGAATTTCTTATATTAAATTTTCCTTTTTAAAATACCTAAAGCCATTCCTGATTTAGGAAAGAACCCCAAAAGACTCAGCCCTATGGAGATAATGGCACATCTAAAGATCTCAGCCATTTAATGAATGAAGTGCCTAGCCTTCCACAAGCCCTTCACAATATTATTGGAAGGTGACCCCTGATCTCTTTTAACTCATTGTTGCTTTAGGCAGGAAACATGCCCAGGAAGTGCAGGAAAGTACAGTTCAGTCTGTTTTGAGACTATCTGACAATACTTTAGAGCAGTGGTTCTCAGCCCTCCTAATGATGTGACCCTTTAATACAGTTCCCCATGTTGCGGTGACCACCCCCTACCACCATAAAATTATTTTGTTGCAACTTCATAACTGTAATCTTTCTACTGTTATGAATCATAATGTAAATATATGATATGCAGGATATCTGACAAGTGACCCCTGTGAAAGGATCATTTGGCCTCCAAAGGGGTTATGACTCACAGGTTGAGAACCACTGCTTTAGAGTTCCCAAGAAAACGGGAGCTCCCAGGACCACCAGCATGTAAAGGACCACATGTTGCAGAGGGTTCCCCTACTAGCTGCTGAAATGGACTTCACCACCCCTAAAAGCTCTTTATTTCAACTCAAGAATTCTCTGACTGTATAAATTACCTTTCTCCCTAATCATATAACCCCATGTGTTGTGTACAATGTGTCTCTGGGCAATTTTATTGCCCTGGCACTTGGGTGTATGGAAGGGTAGTCCTGGGCTCAATGTATGACATCACATGTGATAGGAAAGCTCTCTTCACTGAGTAATTGAGAGCAAGTCCTCAAAGGGGATTGTGGGATCCAGCCCCTAACTAGTTTTTAAAAACAGAAGTTTTAATGTTTTAGGATATGACTGATTTTAGATCACCCTCCTTCCTCATCAGTACAGTTTATAACCCAGACACCGGGAAAGCATCATCCCTATTCAAATAGTCTTCTTCATCCTGCTGATGGCACCAAGGTCAAGACAGGTGAATGTTTCTAACCTAAACAATTTAAATTTTCCATTTGGGGTAAGTCCAAGGACTACATCAAAGAATGTACACTCTAGCTTAGAACACTGATGTTTCCCACACAACAGGCATCTCTGTAAGCACAGTGAGAGGAAGCCCAATCACACCAGCAAGGATGTCCATCCACACAAGTAGAGAGACAGAGCATTCAGGGGTAGTTGCTGTATGTGTTCTAGCTCGGTGTGTCTGTATTAATAATACAGTATCCTGACAAGGAATAATTCCTGCATCAGCTCCTGGGGCCAACTCAAATTTACATATGGATTGGACATGGACTTTCTGGGGAAGCACACTGCAGAGCTTGCTGAGAACCGTTTAATGCACCTGGCAGCTAATTCCTGAGATGTGGATATGAACCCAAACTTTCACAGCTCAGTGCATTGGGGTCTACGTCTGCCCTGAAAGGCCATGTTGCTCCTCTGTGACAGGTACATAGCTTGAGTACATGGTCTCCATGCAGGACCTCATACCACCTAAAAATGTCTACCCACTCTGCCTTTACACACAGTCACTAGAAATGCATAGATTTTGAGTCTTACAGATCAGAAAATAAAATCATGTAGATTATATAAACAAACAAAAAGATGAGGTTATGTTAACATCAGTCATGTTTCCTGGTGCTGAGATGCAGGAAAGAGGAAGATGAAACACCAGGATGCTGCTTCCGGATGCTGGTGTAGGGATTTCCTAACCAACCTGTCCTGCCATTCTCTTCTGAGAAGACCAGAGTCTGCAGACGCCTGCATTCTTCTTTGTGCACTGACCTTGTAACTTTTCCTTCACAGGATATGTCTGCACATGCCAAGGATTTGTGGTTTTTTTATTCTATGTCGTATATACCATCTTCCCAACAATGTACTGAGGCCAGGGTTCTGGGCTTAGCCCAATGAACACCTCCAAAATAGCTGCAGATTCATGATTAATGACTGGGGAAGGGGAGGACAATCCAAGGGCTGTCACAAAAGTGTGGAGGAAATTCTGGTTACCTGACCTCCAGATAGAACAGGAGCCTACACTATATAGAATAGAAGCAACACATAATTCAGCTGAATATATAAAAGCACTCTCTTTAAAAGCACTGTGTTCTGAAGGCTCACAAAATCTCCCTTTGCAGCATGCATTCAAGCCCTGGAACAGGAGTTACCTGTACATTATAATCTTCTTTCTGAGGCCAGAAATCCTATGTTGAACTCTTTAGAGCAAGGTTACAGTGGATGGAGTTCCATAAACACTGTTGTTTGATAAGGATTTGCATAAACTTCTGTTTCTACAGCTTTTGTTAATTTGGTCTATTAAGCACATGAGTAATTCAGAGCTATCATGAATGTCGATATTCTTTTGGGGTCAGGAAAACAGGTGTAACATCTATAGCTCCAACCACCAGAATGAATGTGCAAAGCATTACCTAAATTCCATAATCAGAGAGGAAGAGACAGATGAAGCTGTTTGCTGTCCTTTGCCCAACCGTGGTCTTTGCTGTTCCTCCCAAAGAGCCCATCACTAAAAAGGCAGTCACCACCAATGGCCTTTCCCACGCCACTGAAGGTCGGGACAAACCTAATTTCCTTTTCCTGTCATGGAAATACACAGTTGGTTCATTCACCTACAACATTTGGCATGGTCCTTATTTCTTCTAATGGCAACATGTCACAAAAACAGTCTATTTTATCCAGCTTGAGGGAGCTTCATTTTCATATTTGTGGAAGATCTTCAATTAAGTGTGATCAGAAACCAGAATGCACTACCTCACTAGACCCCCGGAAAACACTCACTATTCTTTTCTCTGCCTTGCAGAACAATTAACAAGGATCAAAAGCCTCATAAAACCTGCTTTGGATACTATCTGCAACACAGCTTTGCTTTTGCTGTGTACTTGAGGCATATGGAAAAAACAAAAACAAAAACCAAAAGCTCAACTGATGAACAAGCAAGGAATTGCAAAAAAAAACAAAACAAAACAAACAAACAAACAAAAAAACAACACCTAATTCTCCCAGGAAAAGTCTTCAATGTGTCAGATGTTGCTCTGCTCTTTTCAATGACCATGTTATCCCCAACAACACATTATTCAAGTGTATGTGCCAATTTTGCCATACCATGTGCCTTATTTTTATTGACAGTTCTCTCAGTTGTCATTAAACACAGAAACCAGATTTTCTTAGTAAGGTCTACTCAGTAAGGAACTTACATGGAATAGTCCTTTACATTGTGTGAATATATGTCTCTGTGATTGGTTTAATAAAGAATCTGACTGGTCAATAGCTGGACAGGTCGAGGTTAGGCTGGAAAACCAAACTAAGGCCACTGGGAAGAAGAAAGGTGGAGTCAGAGGAGTGGCTAGCTAGACATGGAGAAGAAACAGGAGGTGCAAGATGAAAGAGAAGTGATGCCATGTGACTGAATGTAGATTAATATAAGTGGGTTAATTTAAGTTGTAAGAGCTAGTAATAAGCCTGAACTATGGCTGAGCATTTATAATTAATATTAAGTCTCCTTGTCAGCTACTTGGGAACTGGTGGGTGGGAAAGAAAAGTCCTCCTACAAGCTCACATAGGGAGAATGGCTGTGTAAGTCACAAAGACATGTACATCCAAAACAAATTTGTTCTACTCTACCTGATAGGGATTACAACGCTGGACAACCTACCCCCTGCTGCCGAGATATTATCCTCCTCACTGAAGAAAGACAAACCCGGAAGTCCAGAAGCGTATCCAAGGCGTGTAACTCTGCTATGGAGTCGTAAAATATCTTACCTTGCATCGTTGTTTTGGTTGGTTCCGAGAACAGAGGAATGAGCAAGAGGTAGATAAGGTAGACGAAGGAGAGCCCATTGTATCGGAATGCACATGCTGTGATTGGGAAGAGAGAAGAGAGGAGAATGTCATTAACAAGCACGGGCTAACCCAATAGCAGCATGGGCAATGGTATCAAAAATCACATGGTTTCTCTCTCTAAGCAGATAAGTCAATCTCAAAGCAATGAATAGTGTTCTGTGTTCACCATTGCATTGAGTATGATGGGAAACAGAAAAGTGAAAATACCTGGTCTTTGCCCTTAAATTCTAAGAATGAACTTAGATTTAACAGAATAACTCCATTCAAATTAGTAAAAATAACGTATTAATAAGTACACAATATCAAAATATGTAAAAAAAAAACAGAACATGTTGAGAGGAAGAAGTTTTATAAACAAAAGAAGTCATATTGTTATCAGGCTTAAAATTGACTGTTACACTATAAGATGTTTTCCATGAATTTAATTGTACCCATAAAGCAAAACCTATAGTGTATTTGCCAAAGGGGAAAAGAAAAACATGAAAAGATCAAAGAAAAATGATCAAATCACAAAAGACAGTAAGAGTGGATGAAAGAACAAAAGGCTCTCTAAAACAACCAGAAAACAATGAACAAAATAGCAACATTAAGTCTTACCTATCAACAATCACCTTAGACATCAGTGCATTAAATTCTCTGGGCAAAAGATAGAGGGCAGTGGTTATAGACAGATGGAGGTATGATGTATAAGGGAAGGAGCATGTAGGTGACCTTCAGATGTCCACCTCTCCTCTCCTCCTAATCTAATCCCCCAGTCTCACCTTCAACTCTGTTACAGACCACCTGCTGCGCGACCTCCCCTTTCTCTCAGCCCATATCTCAGATGGATCATACAGCTCTTCTTCCTCAACCTTCCTTCCCTACATTCATTTCTTTATCCCAGCCACAGTTCCAGAGGCATTCCCTGGGAACCACAGGCCACTCTAGCTAGGAAAGCTCTTCACTCTCCCTCAGCTCCTCCAAATCCAATCCCAAATCTCATGCCCAGCTCCATGATAGACCACCTGTTCTGGCCTCTCCTCACTCTCTCCCCCCATTCCCATGGAACTAAGTACATCCTGGTGGAACAACCTGCTTTTCACCTCAGTCCCCTTTCCTAGGCCATCCCCATTCCTAATTGTCAGCTCCCAAAACATAGAAACACATTTTACCAGGAACCCCCAGTGGCCACACCTAGCAGAATCCTAGAAGAGTTCCCTACCAAGGGACACACACCCACCACATGCTCCTTATAAATAAAGAGGGTGACTGATGACAGAAATCAAGGAACAAAACCACAACCCAACAAAGACAAGACCAGACATCGGCACCTAGAATTATAGTCGGATGCCTGGACATCAATGTAAAAACACAATCAATGACACCCAGGACAATATATTGCCATCAGAGCTCTGCAAACTACCACAGTAGGCCCTGAGAATTGCAACATAGCGAAAGAACAGGCAAAAACCTTAAAATAGCCTTTATGGACATGACAGAGGTCTTTAAAGAGGAAATTAATAAATCCCTTAAAGAAATCTGTAAAAACACAAGCAAACAGTGGAAGGAAATGAATAAAACAGTTCAAGACCTGACCTGAAAGTAGAAATAGAATCAGAAAGGAAAACTTAAAATTGAGCTTTGAAGAGGGAAATCGGGAAATGAAAAAAATTAGGTAATTGAACAGAAACCTCGGAGGCAATTTTCACCAACATAATAAAAGAGAAGGAAGAGAGAATCTCAGGCATTGAAGACACGATAGAAGAAATGAATACCTCAGTCAAAGAACATAGTAATCTAAAAAAAAAAAATCCTAGCATAAAACATCAAAGAAATCTGGAACACTATGAAAAGACCAAATCTAAGAATAATAGGAATAGAGAAAGAAGAAACCCATATCAAAGGTACAGAAAATATTTTCAACAAAATCATAGAAAAATTCCCCTAACCTAAAGAAGGAAAGGACTATCAAAGTATAAGAATCATACAGGAAACCAAATAGACTGGACAGGGAAAGAAATTCCCTGATACATAAAAGTCAAAAGATTAAATGTACAGGACAAAGAAAATATTAAAAGCTACAAGGGGAAAAGACCAAGTAACATATAAAGGCACACCTATTAGAATAATATCTGACTTCTCAGCGGAGACTCTAAAAAGCCAGAAGGGCCTAGACAGATGTGCTGTAGACTCTGTAAGGGACCACAGATGCAAGCCAAGACCACTATACCTAGCAAATCATTCAACCACAATTGATAGAGAAAATAAAATATTCCATGATAATACCAATAAGCCCTACACAAGGTGCTAGAAGGAAAATTCTAGCCTAAAGAGGTTAACCACATCCAAGAAAACACAAGCAATAAATAATCCTAGGCCAGTGAATCAAGAGAGGAGAACACACACACATACACACACACACACACACACACACACAAAACCTACCACTACCCCCAACAAAAAATAACACAAAATAACAGGAATCAACAAACACTGCTCATTGATAGCTGTCAACATCAATGGTCTCATTTCTCCAATAAAAAGATACTCACTGACCTAATGGAGGCAACACAATATCCTTTTGGTGCATCCAATAAACACATCTTGACATCAAGGGTAGACATCACCTTAGGGTAAAAGGATGTAAAATGATATTACAAGCAAATGGACCTAAGAAGCAAGCTGATGTGACCATTTTAACATCTGACAAATTAGGCCAAACCAAAACTAATCATAAGAGATAGGGAAGGACACTACATACTCATCAGAGGAAAAATCCATCAAGAGAACACTGAAATTCTTAACATCTATGCAACAAACAAAGGGAAACCAAGTTCATAAAAGAAACACTACTAAAGCTAAAATGACATATTGATCCTCACATGCTGATAGTGGAAGACTTTAATATTTCATTCTTACCAACAGAAAGGTCATATAGACAAAGATTAAACAGAGAAATGCTGGTTATAAACCAAACCACATAAAGATCCAACAAAGAAAGAGAATTACAGACCAATTTCCTTTATCAACATAGATACAAAAAAAATAGTCAATAAAATACTTGCAAGCTGAATCCAAGAACACAACAAAAATATCATACACTGGGATCAAATAGGCTTCATCCCAGAGATGCAGGGACGATTCAACACATGTAACCAATAAATACTATCCAACGTATAAACAAACTGAAAGACAAAACTACTTAATCATTTCATTAGATGCAGAAAAGGCCTTTGACAAAATCCAAAACCCCTTCATGATAAAAGTCCTGGAGAGATTAGTGATACAAGGGACATACCTCAACCTAACAAAGGCAGCTTACAGCAAGCCCATAGCCAACATCA
Organism: Peromyscus maniculatus bairdii; assembly: GCF_049852395.1. NCBI lineage: Eukaryota > Metazoa > Chordata > Mammalia > Rodentia > Cricetidae > Peromyscus > Peromyscus maniculatus. The sequence continues at coordinate 54,420,534 of NC_134870.1, forward strand.
ACTTAAATGGACACAAACTCAAAGAAATTCCACTAAAATCAGGAGCAAGACAAGGCTGTCCACTCCCTCCATACCTATTCAATATAGAATTTGAAGTCTTAGCTAGAGCAATAAGACAACTGAAGGCGATAAAGGGGGTACAAATTAGAAGGGAAGAAGTTGCAGTATCTTTATTTGTGAATGATGTGATAGTATACACAAGTGACTCTAAAACTTCCACTGTGAAATTCCTACAGCTGATAAACACTTTCAGAAAAGTAGCTGGATAGAAAATTAACTCACAAATATAAGCGTCCTTCCTATATATAAATGGAAAATGGAATGCAAAAAAAAAAAAAAAAACAGGAAACAACACCTTCACAATAGCCTCAAAAAATATAAAATATCTTGAAGTAACTTTAACCAAACAAGTGAAAGACTTGTATGATAAAAACTTTAAGACACTAGAGAAACTTAAGAAGATATCAGAAGGTGGAAAGGTTTCCCATGCTCATGGTCAGTGGGATTAATATAGTAAAAATGGCCAGCCTATCAAAAGCAATCTACAGATTCAATGCAATCCCTATCAAAATTCCAACAAAATTCTTCACAGATCTTGAAAGGACAGTTTTCAACTTCATAATAAAACACAAAAAAATATAAGATAGCTAAAACAATCCTAAATAATTGAACTGGTGGAGGTAGCACCATCTCCAACCTCAAATTGTGCTAGAGCTATATTAATAGAAACAGCATAGTATTGGCATAAAAACAGACATGTTGAAAAATAGAATCTAATTGAAGACCTAGGCATAAATCCACACATCTATGGACACCTGATTATTGATGAAGAAGTCTAGAAAAAAAAAAAAGATGGTACTTTCAACAAATGGTGCTGATTAAACTGGATGGCTGCATGTAGAAGAACGAAAATTGATCCATACTAATCACTCTGCACAAAACTCAATTCTAAGTGGATCAAAGACCTCAACATAAAATCAGATACATTGAACCTGATAGAAGAGAAAGTTGGGAATAGCCTTAAACTCATTGGCACAGGAAAGACTTTATTAACAGAACACCATTAGCACAGGCACTAAGATCAACACTTAATAAATAGGACCTCATGAAACTGAAAAGTTTCTGTAAGGCAAAGGACACTGTCATTCAGACAAAGTGACAGCCTACAGAATGGAAAATGATTTTTACCAACAACATATCTGATAGAGGGCTATTATACAAAATACATAAAGAACTCAATAAACTAGGTATCAAGGAAACAACCTAATTAAAAAAATGGGGTACAGATTTAAAGAGAGAATTCTCAATAGATGAAACTCAGAAGGCTGAAAAACACTTGAAATGTTTAATATCCTTAGCCATCAGGGAAATTTAAATCAAAACTACTTTGAGAATTAATCTTATATCCATCAGAATGGCTAAGATCAATAAAATAAATAACAGCTTATGCTGGAAAGGTTATAGAATAAGGTGAATAGTATCCATTACTGGCGGGAATGCAAAATTGTACAGTCACTATGTACATCAGTATGGCAGTTCCTCAGAAAAAGGGAATCGATCTACCTCAAGATTCAGCTACACCACTTTTGAGCATATACCCCAAAGGTCACTTCCTCCTACCGCAGAGGCACTTGCTCAACCATGTTCATTGCTGCTATATTCTTTTCTTTTCTTCCTTCCTTCCTTCCTTCCTTCCTTCCTTCCTTCCTTCCTTCCTTCCTTCCTTCCTTCCTTCCTTTCTTTCTTTTTTTTTTTTTTGTTTTTTCGAGACAGGGTTTCTCTGTGTAGCTTTGCACCTTTCCTGGATCTCACTCTGTAGACCAGGCTGGCCTCGAACTCACAGAGATCTGTCTGGCTCTGCCTCCCGAGTGCTGGGATTAAAGGTGTGTGCCACCACCACACGGCTGCTGCTCTATTCTTAATAAACAAAAATTGGAAATAACCTAGAGGTCTCTCAGCAGAGGAATGGTTTAAAAAAATGTGGTACATTTACACAATGGGATATTACTCAGCCATTCAAAACATGAAAGATGGGTTTGGGGTGAAAGGATGGGGAAAGATACGCCAATAGAAATGAAAACAGGAGTACGTATACCTACAGCACATAAAATAGACTTACAAAAATTGTAAGATAAGGCAACAAAGGTCATTATATAGTGACAATGAGGCTGTCATCAAGAGGTTATAACAGTTTTAAGTGTGTCTGTGTCCAATATAGGAACACCTAAATACATAAATACTGACAGGTATAAAGGAGAGAGATTATAACACAATAACAGTAAGAGTCTGGTACCCAAGTTTCATCAAAGACAAATCATTTAGACAGAAAATCAATAATGAAACATCTGATGTAAACTGACTGTAGACTAAACAAACCTACTATCCATGGACAGACTACTCCACCTAACAGCAAAATATATGTTCTTCTCGAGCACACAGAAAGGAGTCTCCAGAAAAGAACACTTCTCATGCCACAGAACCAGGCTTAAAAGCTTGAACAAGACTGGACTTTCATCATGTATCATTACTTACCATAGAGTTATAACACTCAAAATTGCTAACAGGAATTTCGGAAAAATTATTGGAAACAATGAAATTGAAAAGAAGAACATCAAAACTGTACCCCTGAACAACCAATAAATCAAAGAAGAAGACAAAGGGGAGATGTAAAAATATGTTGAGATGAAAGGGACAGAATTCATACCAATGCTGACAGGATGCAGCAAAAGTAATTATAAGAAAAGTAAACACAAAAAGAAGATCTCACACTAACAATATATACTTTAAGAAACTGAAGAATACCAAGAAATTAAACCTAAAGTTAATAGAAGATAGGAAATACTAAAGATTGGAACAGCAATGAAACAAGATTAGAAAAACAACAGAATATTAAATCTAAGAGTTAGTTTTCTTATAAAGATAACCAAAAGTGATTAAAAAAAAAAACCTTCACTAAAAAAAAATCAGAGCGAAGATTCAAAACTAAAATCAGAAATGAAAGCAGACACAACATCATTTACACCAGAGAAATATTGGGGAGTGTGGCAGGCTACTGTGAACAATGTTTGCCAAACTTTCACAGTGAAAGTGGAAAGTTCCTACACACACACACACACACACACACACACACACACACACACACACACACACACAAAACATTGAGATGCTATCCGAGTTCCCTTTCCATTTCTGTGATAAAAACACTCTGTCCCAAAGCAACCTGAGGAACAAAGGGCTTGTTTCATCTTATACTGCCAGGTTACAGTCCATTAGTGAGGGAAGTCAGGGCAGGACTCAGGACAGGAAGCCGAAGGTGGCATGGCTTGTTATTCCACACAACTCCTGACTGGGGAACTCACTCACAGCCAGGGAAGTACAGCAGAAACCGTGGGTGAGTACTGCTTTCTAGATAGATCACTCCTGGGCTTATGCTAAGATTGCTTCCTTATATAGCCCAAGACCACCTGCTTAGGGATGGTATGAACCTCAGTGAGCTAGGTCCTCTTGTGTCGATACAAATATCCCATCAATATGCCCATCAGCCAATCTGATCTCTCAGATGACTTTAAGCTGTGTTTAGCTGATAACCAAGGCAGGGTAATGAAGAAATAAAAACTCTGAACCAACTAGAAATGAGGAAGGAGACTGGGTGAATCATACAACTTGCCCATTATGGGAAAGTCCAGGGCCTGATAGCTTCAGTTCTAGATTCATTGAATACTCAAAGATATATTAATTCTCCTAAAAATTGAAAGAAAACACTTCCAAATTTATTTTATGAAGACAGCATTGCCTTGATCCTGATGCTAGATGAGGAAAATATATGTTAAATTGCACTCCCACATTGCTGACTATCCTAGGCACTAAAGTGCTCCATAAGATAAGAGCAAACTGAATTCAACAGCAAGTTAGGGATCTTTCAGAAAGTCCAAGTGGATTGTTCTGAGATTATATGGTCTTTGTAAGTGACACACCATAGTAACAGAATGATGGAGAGAATCATATGATCATCATACAGAAAAAAGTCTTTAACAAAAATTCAACTGTTCTATGATCAAAACTGTCAATGAAGATCCTGCCACCAAGGATCATCATGTTGATGCCTGTGATTCATGCTGCGGGGGGTGGGGGGGGGGGTTGTCCAAGGTCCAGCAGCAGCACATGGTCTGGAGGCCATGATGAGGTCCATTGTCCATGATCTCACTGGAGACCATGTGGATGTCCATGGCGTGTGCAGCTACGGGAAACCATGTGGAAGTCCATGATCTATGCTGCTCTGGCTGTTATGGGCAAGGAAGCTTCTGTTGCAATGGTATTAATGACTCTAGACTCATAATTGAAAATGAGAGCTATTCAAGGCTTCTGAAACAATCTACCCCCTCCCCAAAAGAGAGTCCTTAAAAACTGTGATAAGGATGCTGAGGTGTAGCTCTTCACATTTGGTGGCCTCTGGTGGGGGAATGGCAAAGGACTCAGTTATCTTTAAAGGGGCTGACTCTTTGAGAGGCTGGCTACTACTGGGAGTTTGACTGTACTCAATGAATGTATGAACAACACAATGGTACTGGGTGTATTTGCAGGGAGTGTGGGGAGGCGCACAAGGATGGGAGGGTGGACCTGGGAGGAATGGGAAGTGAGTGTGATCAGGGTGCATTTTATGAAATTCCCAAATAATCAATAAAAATATTATGTTGGAGAAAAAAATCTACCAACAAAGAAAGTCTAAATGGAATGTACCGCTACACATTTGTAAAAATATCTCATAATTAATAACAAATTCAGCTATTAAAGAATTGAAAACACTTCCTCTAAGTGAAGACTAAGACAAATATGGCCCCTCTGCCGATTCTCCTCAATACACCACTCTTGGTCTGAGCCAGAGAGATGAGGCAAGTGTCCTGGTCTGCTTTGCTGCTCTTGTGATGAAACACTGGTCAAAAACGAGTTGGGGAGGAAAGGGTTTATTTGGCTTACGGGTTACAGGTTCATTGTCAAAGGAAGCCCCCGTCAGGAGCCTGGAGGTAGAAAGTTGGAGAATGAATGACAGAGAAACATTGCTTAGTCACTGGTTTTCCCTGTTCCCTCTCTTACATCCAGGCCCACCTGCCCAGGGATGGTACCGCAGTGGACCAGGCCTTCCCACACCAGTCACGAATGATGAGCGTGCCCCACAGACATGTCTACTAGTCCATATGATGGAAACAATTCCTCAGTTGAACTTTCCCCTTCCTAAGCATGTCTAGGTTTGTGTCAAGATGCGAGAAACTAGTTATAACGGGGGAGGGGGGGGATGAGGTATCAACCTCAGAAAGAAATAAAATTGTCTCTGTTTGAAAATACATACATGGTTGTATGTATAGAAAAGCCTAAAGATGGCACCAAAATATTAGAACTAATTACAAAATTCAGTTAAGATAAATAATAACCAATCAACATAGGAAAACTATAACATTTCTATAGAAGTATAAATCATCAGTGTATTTAATATTATTCCTATCAAATTCTTATGACATTTTTTAAAGAAATTAAATTTTTTTAAAAACCTGCATTTTAGCTGGACAGTGGTGGCCTACACCCAGCACTCGGGAGGCAAAGGCAGTCAGATTTCTGTGAGTTCAAGGCCAACATGGGCTACAGAGTGAGTTCCAGGAAAGGTGCGAAGCTACACAGAGAAACCCTGTCTTGAAAAACCAAAATAATAATAATAATAATAATAATAATAATAATAATAATAATTTAAAAATAAAATTTAAAAAAACTGCATTTTATGAAATAATCAAAGAGCCTAAATTCATCCCAGACCTGACTTAAAGATATCCCATAATGCTAAGGCAATCTAAACAGTACTGTGCTGACATAAAAACAAACACATTGGCCAATGAGCCAGAAGAGAGAACCCAGGAAGGAATCCACACACGTTATTTTAGACAGGCGTCAAAGCCACAAATGTCCATGTGTGGATAAAACTGGACCTACTGGATCTTAATCTCAAAGCTTCGACAGTTGTGTGCCAGTGTTTGCCTTCAGCTTTGCGTGGTTTAGTTCCCTGTGGTCAACTATGGTGTGAAAATATGAAATGGAAAATTCCAAAAGTAATTTAAAAGCTTTAAATCGTGTTCCATCCTCAGTAACACGGTAAAACTGCATGGCACCCAGCATGATCCCACTTAAGATATGAATCAGCCTCTGCCCTGGGGATCCACAAGTATAGACTACCAGCCCACAGTCACTTACTGGTACCTCAGCTATCAAACTGACAACATAACATCACAGTGCTCATCTATGGGGATCTGGCACTGCCCCCAGTTTCAGGTATCCACTGAGGCAGGGGTTGAAATGTATACCTCAGGGATAATGGGGAAACTAACACATACACACCAGTTTAACATGGATGAAGATTTTATGAAGGAGGCCTGAAACTGTAACCTACCAGAAGAATCCAGAGCTCATGTTCCATGGTGTTGGGCTGCAATAGTATCTTAAATATGACCCCCCCCCCCAAATACAGGCAACAAAGTAAAAATGAGGCAAAGGAGCCAAACAGAAATTTCTCCCAAGAAAACACACATGGTCAACAGATACAAAACTAATAACAACAACAACAAAATGAACAACATTACAAATCATTAGAGAAATGAAATTAAAATAATATCATTTCACACCCATTAGAACATCTATTACCAAAAAAATAAAGAGAGTTGGCCATAACGGCTCACACCTGTAATCCCAGCATTTGGGAGGTGGGGGAAGGAGGGTAAGGAATTCAAGGGTAGCCTAGGCTATATAATGAGTTTGAAGCCAACCTGGGCTACATGAGATCCTATCTTAACCCCAATTCCTCTAGTCCCTCCCCCTGAAAAAAAAAATACTGGTGAACATACAGGGAAAAGTCAAACTTGGTACCCAGTGGTGGGACTCTAAACCAACAGAGCCCTATGGAAAATGATGTGGAGGCTCCACAAAAAACAAAAATTACATCTACTGTATAGCAATTCCAATACTGGGCATGAATCAAAAGTAAATGAAATCAGTGAGTCAGGACATCTCCCATGCTTACTGAGAACTATTCCCAACAGTGAAGATACAGGTTCAAACGACTGTGTGCACAGCAACAAATGAATTGATTTTAAAAAAAATGGTGTAGAATACTATTTTGCTTTTAAAATGAGGAAAATTCTGTCACTTGTAACAGCATGGATGAGAGGGGGGACATTGAGAGAAGTCAATCAGGCAGAGAAAAATAAACACTGCATGAGGTCATGTATATGTAGAACCTAAAATAAAAATGAAATAATAAAAGTAGGATGTTGGATGGTGTTTCTCGGGAGCTGAAGGCGGGGAAATGTGGAAATTTCAATCCAAGCACACAAAATTCTCTTAGAAGGAATGCATTAAAAGACGCCTTTACCAGCATAGTGCCCTGTACCTTGAATAATTGTGAAGTGTTCTCATCACAAAAACTAAGCATGTGATGTAATCCATATGGTAATTAGCTCACATGAGGTACTCCTTAGCATACATACATTTTTTTTCTGGATATTCTGTAACATACACATTTTTTTTCCAGAGCATGGAAGGCAAACACTTGACCACTGAGCCTACACATACATATTTTAAAACAGCACACCTGCCATATGCAATTTTTACTTTCCAATTGAAAATAAAGCTAACTTATTAAAATACAGCCAGAAGCCTAAAGCTGATATACTTGAATGGAAGCAGTCCACAAGGAAGCCTCACATCAGTGTGGGCTGCTTAAAACCCTTACAAACCAACAGAGGGGTTGGTAGGGTTTTAAGACAGTCAGGGAAGAGTCAGCGAAAGAGAAGAGAAAGAAAATTATTTCTTAAAAAAATATTGTATGTAGTGTGTTGTGTGTGATACATGTCAGTGGGCGTGTGAACATGTATGTGGGCATATGTAAGCTGGGGGTCTAGGTCAGGTGTCTTTCCTTGATTAATGCTCTATGTTTATTTTTGAGACAGGTCTCTCACTGATCCTGAAACTCGTCACTTCAATTAGAATAGATGGCCAATGAGAATGAGTGTCAGGGATCCCATTGTAACATCCAACACTGGGGTTACAGACGTGTGCTGTGGCAGCTGGCTTTTTCATGTGGGTGCTGGGAATCCTCAAGCTAATGAAGGAAGTTCTTCACCAACTGACCTACCCCCGCCCCCAAGGCCCTTACATTTTTTTTTTGTTGTTCAATGTTAGTGCACACCACATAGCCATATTACTGAATTCTATAAAAGTTTGGGTCAAGAGAGAAATGGAAGTCACCCATGTGACTCCACTTTAATATCCATCCACAGTGCACTTAACCTATCTGTCTTTGCAGAAACTTGCAGCAGCTCGCTCACCCTGTCAAGCCCTGGTCTGCACACCGCCTATAGAGCAGTTTTCTCTGTAACAGAGCCTGCTCTTCTCTCACACACGTGACGCTGTGGGCAGAGCAGCCAGTGGGTTTGTGGCCAGTGATCTAGTTTGAGTCATCAGCAAGTGTTGACCTTGGCACCATACCCATGTCCATACTGTGCATAGCTTTCTCTTGGTTAAATGTCAAGGCCCTAGTGAAGCTCTAGACCCCTCCACACACCCTCTGTTCTCCACACTGGCCCTTCTCAGAACATGACAGCGAATGTGCTGTGGGCGTTTCACAGCCTCAACCTGCAGCATTCTATAGCATTCACAGCTGAAGTATGCGTGCTGACAAAGCTTCCCATGATTCATTCAGGAGATTTTTTTTTTAAAAGCCTCTTTTAGGCTTCCCACTTCACATCCTCCAGTCTTAGTCAGTGTTTCTACTGCTTTGATGAAACACCATGACCCACAAGCGAGTTGGGGAGGAAAGGGTTTGGCTTACCCTTCCACATCACTGTTTATCAACAAATGAAGTCAGGACAGGGACTCAAACAAGGCAGGATCCTGGAGGCAGGAGCTGATGAAGAGGCCATGGAGGTGTATGGCTTACTGGTTTGCTCCCTATGGTTTGCTCGGCCTGCTTTCTAATAGAACCAAGGACCACTATCCAAGGGTGAGTGGGTTGAGTCCTCTCATGCCAATCACTAATTTAAAAAAAAAAAAAAATGCCCTACAGGCATGCATACAGCCTGAGCTTATGGAGGCATTCTTCATTGAGGGTCCCGCCTCTCAAACGGATGTAGCTTGTGCTACATTGACATAAAAGTATCCATCAATTACCATTATTTACAGTGCAGTCCAAAGAGCTCAGGAAGAAAATTAGGACAGCCCAGTTGAGTGAAGAAACGAGGTTTTAAAGCCGATCCTGGCAAGCCCCACTATGCCTGTTATGGGGTGTCTTACCCCTCCTCCTGAGGGCAGGCTTGCCTGAATGTACTCCCAATGAATAGAGTAAAAATCCTGGGATTTCTTGTTGAGATGCAAAAGGATTTTGGCTGTGACTTTGGCATCTCCTTGGCTGCTCATCTCTGGTTCACTCAGAAGGAAGCCAACTGCCCTATGGTGAGTTGCCTAGAGGGAGGCTCATGTTTGGTAAGGAAGCAATGCTCCCAGCAACTGCCAGCCTCACCCACCAAAAGTCCAGCTGTAGTTTGTAGTTCAGTACTGTCTGTCCTGACAGCAGAGCTGGCTACAGACACTGAACCAGACGACCCAGGGCAGATCCTCTGAATCCTGCCTGCATCCAAGAAAGGTGACACTGGACTTGTCGTTTTAAGCACTCACTAATGTCTATGCAGCAATATCTAACTAATAACTAAATTCAAAGAGCAAAAGCAAACAAACGAAACCCATTTACGAATATGAAATAATCACATTTGAATATGATAGCAGCCAAATTGTTAGATGTACCTCTTTACTCCGCATGTGTGAGGTGGCATCTCAGGAGTGATCCCAGCTTGTGAAGGCATGAGATGCCATATCGAAGTGAGTGATCTCCATCTAGGGCAAAATATGCCTTTGAATTTGGCAATAGGGCACATTCAAGTTAGAAAAGCCTTAGAAGGTAAAGCCATCTCCTTTATCAAGAGTGATGTGATGTGCCTGTCCTTGGGACTTAGAGACGAGGCTCATTTGTTAGCACTAATGAGCTCTCACACTGTGGCTGCACAGTGTGCTCCCCGCACCCCATCCTCTCAAGGGCCCATCCAGGCCCCTGTAGGCCTGTTCCTGCCTCAAGAATGTTTTTGTGGACAGAGCAGTTAAAAACACAGATCAAAGTGCCCAAAGGAAAGAAACAATCATTTTTGGGTAAGAATGTCATCTGCTCTCCTGCCTCCCTAGCTGGTTTTAACTATCCAAAATGATAAGAAGGTTTCTTCAGAAAGATTATGACAGGTGATAGTAATTTCTTATTTTACACAAGATTTTTGTCAGGCTTAGAGCACGCATGATTAAAAAGCAGCTAATGAGTGAAGAGAAGTGCCCTATAAACACCCATCTTCCCCCTTGTACCATAAATATTTCAACTTGCCTCATTAATACATTTTATTTTCTAAAAATAAAAGTTAGCACTTGGTTGTAAAAAACAGTTTATAAGGAGAAAACAAAAGGGCAGATTTTACTCGGATAATTTATCAGTACAGAAAGGTGAAAAATCTCTTGCAAATATGGAGTTGTTTAGATGGCTGCACACGTTTATAAAAACATTCATGCTGCCATGCATGGATGATAATTTCCCTATTAATAAACTAGGGCAACAAGAAGTCTGTGCACACTTTAAGCCAGCCTTCTACAGTAGTTCAAAACCATCCTTTTGGGCTGTGCTGTTAAGGCTCAGTGTTTGGCTCTCAGAGCCCAGAGCTTTCCCCTGGCCCTCCCTGCAGCAAAGGCCAAATGACATCCCACCAATGGCCCAGGAAACAGAGTCTCACATGCTTAGCACCTGTATTCCGCTGCATGTCTTCTAAATACCCTTCATGCACCGGGGGGCTTGCTTACTTCAGCAGTCGCCAGTGCAGGGCACAGGCGCACAAGGCACAGGCGCACAGCATTAGAAAAAGCAAATATCGGTCTCGAGTGACAAAACAGTTCAGTCAGCTCAGCCTTTTGAAGGCTGTCCTCTCAAAATTTGGTGATTTAAAAAAAAAAATTCTTAAGAAGAGGGGGGAACAGCTGCAAAGTATACACAATGAAACAGGAAACGAATTAAACAATCGTAGATTTTTTTTTCCCCCCTGAGGAAGCCAAACTATCAAAGAAATGAGAGACAGGAAAGGGGCTGTTATGTCACCTAATTCATTGTCTGTTTGTGTGAAAGTCTTTTCCCCATGATGCGTCCGGTGCAAACTACAAGTCTCTCAAAAAGGGATGCTCTGGGAAGGTTCAGACCAGGGTGCACTCCTCTGCCTCCAACTGACTCCACAGCCATGACAGGTTAGCCCCAGCGCTTCCTCCAGGCCATTACAAAAATGGCTACTTCTTCACACAAAAGCTGGTCCGCTCTTAACTCTTATTCATTCAGCAGGACAGAGCCACAGGCTCACCAATTATTGTTGTCATCTATCGGATGCATTATGCACACCCCAACATATTCAGATATGTGACACAAAAGACTGACAGAAATATGTTCAGAGAAGAATGTGCTCTCATGCTTGGGCATCCTGTTTAGAATATCTTTACATCTTAATCCAGGATAGATGACAGCTGTCGGAGTCATAATAAGGTCGTCAACAGGACACTGAATCAGCCATGCACATTTGGGCTTCAAAAATTAGACATATTGTAGTATACTAAAGTTCATTAAAGAAATCAGTTTAGCAAATGATATTTTAAGGAAAAGCCTCAAGGACAGACACAATCTATAGGAAACAAATGTCAGTGGCCTCACTGTACGAGAAAAATAGAGCCACTACCCAGACTACTAAAAACAATTAAATGATTTAAAGAAAAGCCAGGTAAAAACTTCCTACATATAAAAGAAAAAGTATTTGAAAAAGCTTTACTTTTTCAAAACAACTTGACACGCTATTGGTAATACAGATGGTGGAAAACAGAACAGACTAATAGTAGAACAATTTGATTGTGGGTGGTTGGTCATAGGTTTAAAAACTCAGTGTCTCTTGTTCATTTTGTTAACATTTCACATTTTTTCTTTTGTTATATTTACTTAATTTGTTTTTTTTTGTTTTTTTTTTATGTTGTTGGGGAATTATCAAACTAGGACCTTGTTTTTTAAATGAATACAAAAATGTAGGATTTTATTTTCTACTTCATATGGGTGTGTTCATGCTAAAAATTTCTGAGTGCCTCATGACTAACTGAATAATTTGCATAAATGCACTTCTGTACATGTATACCCCCATTTTAAAATTTAAATCCAAAACCTTATATTGAAGTTTAACTATATTTATGCAGCATAATTGTCTGACTTGAAAGAATAAAACTATTGATTACCCCTTGTGATTGCAACTGAACAAATAACACACATTCTAATATCTACTTTATCAAACTATGTGGAAAATGTACTAGAGATTGGAGGGGTTGGCAGAGCATGGGTTTAGTCTCTACAAAGCCCTGGGTTTGATCCCTAATGCCAAAAAGAAAAAAAAATGGTGGAAAGAAAAAAAGGAGAGTGGGAGGAAAGCAGTTTATTTTACAATAAAAACCCTGCACTGAAACCCATAGCTCCTGGGTTTACCAAGACAAAACCTGCTCCCATATCACCAGGACAGAGACTTAGCAAGAGGCCAGGCTGAGATAAGGTGCAGCCTATACCTGCTTCTCTCCTCCTTATCTTGGCCATTTCTTCTCTGTTGAGCAGCTGAGTCCATGTTCACAGCCCAGGAGACTGTAGGTTAATGTCTGCTAGGTTCATTCACCAACACAGAAATCACTAGCCATCTTAGGGTACATGTTTATTCTCACTTGAAGAATTCCACTCTGTCCTAACTTTCATAGAGTTCGACAATTCACAGAACAATCTGCATGCCTCTCCACCAGAATGGAGAACTTCCTTTGGTTTCTAACTATCAATTATAACAGGGTATGATCCGTACAGAGCCATTATGCTGAAGAATACTTATGTGTACTTGGGTCTTTGTCTTCTTTGGACATTTTTTGGTTTCCAAAGCTTGAGTTCTTTAGATAGTCTGGATATTAATCCCATCAGATGAATAGTTGTGAACATTTTCTTCCACCTGTAGATGTCTTTCATGTCTGCTGCTCCGTTACCCTCCAGAAGTGCTTTTGATGTAGTCTCATTTGTGGATCTTACTGTGCCTTTGGGATCCTACCTAAGCAGCAGTCACTACCTACACCAGCGTCTTCAAGTGTTTCCCCTGTGTTTTCTGGTAGTAATGTCCCACTTTCCAATCTGGTGCACATTCTGAGTTGGCATTTGTGTGCCGTCAGAACAAAGGATCATATTCTGTTGTTCTGCATGGCGGGCAATTCTCCAGCACCACCTTTGAGTGAAGAAGTGGAAATGCTCACCACCAGGAGTAGATTTGTGCATACGGAATGCATGGGTCAAATCACCACACTATACCCCAGAAAGTATACAATTGTTATAGCTCAATGGAAAGCATAACAGTTTAAAGCATTCTCAACCTTCCTTATGCTGCAACCCTTTAATACAACTCCTCACGTTGTGGTGACCCCCAACCATAAAATCATTTTGTTGCTACTTCATAACTGTAATATTGCTACTGTAATGAATTGTAATATAAATATGTGATATTCAGGCTATCTGCTATGTGAACCCCAAAGGGGTCATGATCCACAGGTTGAGAACCACTGATTTAAAACCTATTCCCCTTAGGTAAAAAAAAAAATATGGTAAGAAAGTCTAAGTAAATTTACTTTTTTAAAAAAAGATTTACTTTGATTAGTGTTCACGTGATGTGTCTTATATGTGAGTGTATGCCACATGAGTGGCGATGCCTGAGTAAGGCAGAAGAAAGTACCAGATCCCCTGGAGCAGGGGGTTGTGAACCACCCAAGGGTGCTGGTAATTGAACTCATCCTCTGGAAGAGCAGTGAGCTCTCTCAACTATCTGAACCATTTCTCCAGCCCTAGTAAATAAGTTTAGTTTTACAACTTTTAAATTTGTTTCCCAAGTTTTTTAATTAAATTAGTTTTTATTATTAACTACAACTTATTTTTAATTGCTCTTCTGTACTTTGCCCCAAAACTTGTCCTTTTTTTCGCCAGACATATGAGTTACTGTACTCTAAATTTACTCTAATGTGATTTTTACATCAGTGGTTTACTACAAAACCCAAGGCATAGCCTTAGGGCCTGGGTAACATGGCAAAGGTCTATGCCTTCTGCTTCTGCACATCTCTTCATGTCACATTCTGTTTCAAAGTTCAACTTCATAAATGCAAAGAAAGTCCACGTTTGGAACTTGTATTCCCCAACCTAATTTAGCCTAACAGGTCGAATGACTGGATTCCATAGTTTTTGTGTGGAAAACATCTGAATATTTGCAATCTCACATGACTTAGCTTAAAATAAAGTAGAACTTGCCCACTGCACCACTAAACAGCAGAAAGTACAGGGCATTTTCACTTTCAGCAATGAGAAATCCCTATTAATCCTGTTTGATTGCTCATGTCCAGATGGATGCCTGCCACATGTTCACCCAGGAGCACTTCAGACAGCTGTGGAGAACAGTGCTGGCAGAGGTCAGGCAGGTTCCCTTCCACAGGCTTTCTCTAAACAGCCATGGGATTTCAGTATAGGGATTCATTTATGGTCCCCTGCTGTGTTCATCTTCCAAGGACTCAGTAAAAACAAGAGTTTGGAGAAGCTTCTGCTGCAGGCTTTAGAATGCTCTGTATTGTTGTTGGCAGCACCCTCTGTGGACTGATGTGTATAGCAGTGGAAAAGACAAAACCAAACAGCTGTGTGTGTGTCTGGAGACCACCCCCTCCTCCAAGGCAGGAGCAGGATCTTAAAGGGCTGGGGCTAACAAATGGGCTTGGCTTGGTTCTAGGTTTTGCCCAAGACATTCGAAGGGAATGGAAGAGACCCGGCAGAGAAGCCAGTTTTGAGGCATTTGTCCAGTTCATTGTCGTTTTTGGGAGCAAGGCTCCTCACAGTCCAGAGGTTGTTTTTCTTTTGTACCATGGCAAGAGCAGGTGGAGATGAAGGCTGAGTTCACACATAAAGAGGGTGTGAACAGCAGAAAGAGTTGGAAGTA
The DNA here is from genome assembly GCF_049852395.1 of Peromyscus maniculatus bairdii. Lineage (NCBI taxonomy): Eukaryota > Metazoa > Chordata > Mammalia > Rodentia > Cricetidae > Peromyscus > Peromyscus maniculatus. The sequence continues at coordinate 54,435,665 of NC_134870.1, forward strand.
ATAGCTGCTTGGGATACTAGGGTACCCCAAGGAAGTAGTAGGCACCACGCTGCAGTAAACTGTAAGGTAAAGCAGTGATTTCTACAGGCTGCAGCCATTTGAATCTCTAAAGAAAATATAGGGTTGGGTAGTGCTATACGCTGAAGATGGAGGAAAGATGATCTCAGAGATAATAGAATGAATTTTCTCCCCCATTATTGGCATATTGGTAGTCAATTAAGGATCTGTATATAATATCATAAATATAATTTTTAAGTTAGTTGTAGCATATGTGTTGGCAGATACTCTATTGCCAGGACATTGTACTTGATGCTGCAGATGCAGAGAGAATTCATTCATAGCCCCTGCCCTGTAGACTAGCCCTATCAGGTTACTGAATGAATTCTTATGGGTTCTTGTTAATATTGTTGTTATGAGAAACACATCTCTCCCCTCCACCTTGTTCTTTCCTTTGCAAAGCAGCATGTTCTGTATGCCAGGGGCACAGGGTCTAGGGATTTGTAGCCATAACCTGGGAAGAGGGTGCGGAAAGCACCCAGGGGAGACTGAGTAGAAAATCCATCATACATCAAGACAAGATAGCTTATTGTCAACTAGCACCTTTCATCTGTGTCCACTCAGGTGGCACACCATGTGTCTTAACTGACAGTGGGGTAGGGAAAGGGACCCCTCACATGGAGCAATGCAATGGGTCTTTAGCTTACCCATCTAACATCACCCCATGTCCTAGGCTGCCTCAGCCTTGTGAATTTGTGTGACCCCTTTTCCTTGCACTATACGCCATATTCTTCCACCTTGAAACATTAAAATGTGGATGGCATCCACATTTTTGGCCCAGCACAGGTTCACATCAATTCCTGGGCTAAAAATCGAGTTTTTTGTTTTGGTTTGGTTTGGTTTTTCACCCTTAACTGGTAAACTAACGATGCTTCGATCGCCTATGTTTGCAGACACCCATGATGTTTTCTGCTTCTTGGCCCATTTCTGTGGCTTCTCTTTTACTAACTGGTGCAGAATGCTTCAGAGCTTTCCCTGAGAGGTTGATTTTGTGGTGGCGCATGCCTTTGATCTCAGCATTTGGAAGGTAGAAGCAGGTGGATCTCTGTGAGTTCAAGGCCAGCCTGGTCTACAGAGCTAGTTTCAGGACAGCTAGGGCTGTTAAATAGAGAAACCCTTGTCTCAAAAGCCCAAAACAAAAAAGTGTTCTTCCAAAAAGCAGGTACAACACACAAGCCATTGAGACTCAGCTGTATCGATTCTATGAAAACTGCATAGAGATTGGGTTACCCCCAACAAATACCTAGGCTAGGCCACCTGACAAGCTTTCTCCAGAGCAGAAGTCACCCAGCCCTGCAATTCTTGGACTATCATCTATAAAAACCAAG